>NC_092723.1:120258230-120601167 GCF_047496885.1 Scyliorhinus torazame
GCAAGTTAACATTAGCATAGAAATTGAGATTTCTAATGTTATTTATGAGGTTGTGGTGGTGATTGAAGGTAGAGCTTAGAACAATCGCGTCCATTTACGTGACAGACACAAGCAACAGCAAACCATTCATTTTCATTCGAATTACAGCACCAATAAAAACTGAAGCTTCCAGCCTACATACATCTAACTTTCCCCTTAACCATCAGAATAAGTATATAGTAGCAAGGACTATGGCCTTAATATGAATGCAATGGGAAAGAATGGTTGAATTGGGGTTAAACTCTAAAAAGCAGCTAGAACCTCATTGCCATTTTCACGGCTGCGGGTTCTATAGTGTGCAAAGTGACCGAGAGGTGGAACACTTTGATAACATATTTAAATCCCACACAGCCAATGGAAGCCTGTTTTAAACTTATTTTTGTGCATTTCACAGGATTCAGAAAACCCAGCAGTGAAAGCGAGATGATATCTGCCAGTTTAAGAAAAGTGTCCATTGGCTTCCTTTTGGTTGATCCTGGCCTCTCGAGCTCCTGCCACAATTGCCGAGCTCCCCACATGCAGGCCCAATCCGCAGCCAGCGGCAATCACTGTAACACTCCCAGCTCCAGATCTGCAACTTGCCCTCATACACAGCCAACCCCTGTGCCGTGTTCCACGATCATGATTGCTGGGGACCACTCCGCAATCAGTTAATTCGGGCAGCGAGCAGATGAGAAAATTGAATTTTAAAAATCGTAATCTGATCCTCCAGTTAAATCCGGCAGGACCTCTGCATTTCCAGTCTTGCCAGATTTCCCCCTGTGCCACTGCACATTCTTCCCCCCCCCCCCCCCCCCCCATCTACTTGTAAATTTCAGGGCAAATGTTTGTCTTTCTAAAGCTTTAGCTTGACAGCATCATGCCAAAGAAACTAAATTTCTCAGTGAAATTTAAACTGCAGTAAACAAATATTATGAAGAAACCTGCAGCAACATAATACTGAAAACCTATGGGCAAAAATAAATATGTTTACACAATGTTTTATTAAACTCAACACTTCCTCTTTCGGCCTCTCTCAATTTCCCTCCCCTTTCCTTCCTCCCAATGAAACATCTATCGACTTCAGGCAGGATGTTTTGACCTATAACCTTTGCAGCAAATGTACTTCAGTCAATATATTAGCAACGGTGAACCTTTAATTATTTTAATAGGAACCTTGCAGAGTCAGGTTAATATTTGGACTCAAGGAAAGGCTCAAGGAACATCAAGCATTTCCAGGAAGAATTCTGCAATTCAATATTGTTGCAGGTGATGAGTTTTCTGAACCCAACATTTGCATTTTACCATAGTTTATAACATATGTGCTTCATAACTGCATATTTAAAATGGTAAGGTTCAGAATCATGAACCGAGAAACTCAGGTGTGCCATTTCTGGCCATGCCATGGAGGATGGGGTGGGTGGTTGTTGAAGGCACATGGGATCATTCTCTGCACTTGAATTATTATTTTAAAAAAAAATATTTTATGAAGGCATATATAATTTTAACAATTTTCAAGAGGAGAAAACAACAGAACAAATAACACCCACCCAACAACCAAACCCAGCCAATGTGGCTTACATACACAGTTCCCCAATCCCCCTTTCCCACCTCAACCAGCCCCACTTGCCTCCCTTTTTCCCTTTACCCCCCCTTATAAGACCATAAGGCATAGGAGCAGAATTAGGCCACTCGGCCATCGAGTCTGCTCCTCCATTCAATCATGGCTGATATTTTTCTCATTACCCTTCTCCTTTATCTGCTGACAGCTTAATTTTCCCCAAAGAAGTCGATAAACGGCTGCCACCTCCGGACGAACCCTAGCATCGATCCTCTCAGGGCGAACTTAATCTTCTGAAGCCTGAGAAACCCGGCCACGTCACTGACCCATAACCCCGATTTCAGGAGTTCCGAGTCCCTCCACGCCAATAAGGTTAGTCTCCGGGTTACTCGGGAGGCAAAGGCCAAAACATCAGCCTCTCTCGCCCCCTGGACTCCTGGGTCTTCCGACACACCAAAGATCGCCACCTCTGGACTCTGAACCACCCGGACCTTCAATACCGTGGACATGGCATCGGCAAATCCTTACCAAAACCCCCTGAGCCTCAGACATGCCCAAAACATGTGGACGTGATTTGCGGGCCCTCCCGCACACCGCCCACACCTATCTTCCACCCCTTCAAAGAACCTGCTCATACGGGACACAGTCATATGCGCCCTGTGGGCCACCTTAAATTGTATCAGGCTAAGTCTGGCACACGATGAGGTGACTCTACTCAGGTCATCCTCTCATAATCCCGCCTCTAACTCCTTGCCCAATTCTTCCTCCCACCTTCGCTTCACTTCGCGATCGGAGCTCCCTCCATTCGATGAGCTCTTTGTAAATTTCCGAGACCTTTCCCCTCCCCCACTCCCGTTTTCGACACTACCTTATCCTGTATCCCCCGGGGCAGTAGGTGCGGAAAGGTCGAGACCTGCAGGTATCGGAATCCATTCCCCCCGGGCAGCTCAAACTCCTCCTCCAAGTCCACCAAGCACGGAAAGCTGCCGTCATGAAAAAAGGTCCCCAAACCACTTGATCCCAGCTCGCTGCCACCTCCGGACCCCCCACCCAGCCCCCCCCCCCGGCCCAAACCGGTGGTTGCCACAAACAGGTGTCCATACTGACGCCTCCTCCACTTTCAAGTGCTTCCACCACTGTCCCCACACCCTCAAGGTCGCCACTGCCACCAGGCTTGTGGAGTACCCAGCCGGCGAGAACGACAGAAGTACCATTATCAGTGCCCCTGAACCTGTGCTCCTACATGAGGTCGCCTCCACACCGACCCCTCCCCCACAACCTACTTCCTAACCATTGCTATGTTCGCCGGCCAGTAGTAGTTCCTGAAATTCGGTAGGGCCAGCCCTCCCTCCCCTCGACCCCGCTCCAACAGCACCTCAGCTTCCAATGTGGCAAGCTGATCCTCGTGCTTCGACAAGGCCTCCTCCATGCCTTTTGTGTCTCCCCTTGCTCCTTCACAGCTTTGACAGTCTTGCCCAGCTACTCCCGAATCGGGCCCAAAGCCTTCTCGATGGTGGCTTTGAACAACTCTTTAATCTCCTTCCCTTGTTGCTCAAATTAACCATCCATCTGCCTGCCAAATTTCTTCAACTCCTGCGCTATCACCCCAGCCAGCGTCTCCAATGTGATAGGTCAGCCGCCTCCGCTATCTTTTCTCGTCCAGGTTGCTATGTCAGACTACCATCCAGGGTTTCGTTACTGTGGCCCTTTTCGTCAAGGCTTTTGACATTCCTCTGTTGCCTTTCCTTTCTCCACACCAACCTACTGGGTTAGAACCCAAAATCACCCGAAGAAAACGGGCAAAAAGAATCAAAATGCCGGGATCCTGGCAGGAGCCATCTTTTGTGTGATGTGCTTTCATGTTGTCACTGGAAGTCAACAGGGGGTGTTAGTTATTGGGACCAATATTAAAGGGTTTTCTGCAGCTCATATAGTTTTTAAAATGAGCTTACGAGTTTGTGTTCAGTTGTGTTCTGTTATTTGTAGGTTTCAGGTTGTTATTGTGTGCCACCATTTCATTTGCTTTTGGGTGAGGTTGTGCTCAACTGCGGTGGCGTGTTGGGATTGTGGGAGGGTGGGATGGGTTTTAGTTTTCGTTTGCTGATGGTGTCCGCTGGTCTCTCTTTGTTGAGTCACTTGACATGGCTCGGTGGCCATCTTGGGTTGATCTGCTTGCTTTGTCTTCTCAGCGCCCTTTGTTTAACATCCCTCCTTGAAAATGGCTGACTCCGGTTTGTGGGATGGTGAGAGACCGCCGATCAGATTGATTACCTGGAACATTAGGGGTTTGAATGGTCCTGTAAAATGATTGAAAGCATTCGTGCATCTTAAGAGCCTAAATTCTGATTATTTTTTGCAAGACACCCATTTACACTGAAAAGATCAGACCAGGCTGCGTAAAAGATGGGTTGGGCAAGTTTTTCATTCTAGTTTTAATAGCGATTTTCATCAACAAAAGAGTCCAATTATCCTCATCCCAGATTGTGACTGACCCCAATGGTCGATACATAATCGTGTGCAGCTTCCTACTGGACACTCCAGTGGTTCTGGCCAACGTCTATGCCCCTAACTGGGATGATACAAATTTCATCAACTCTTCGTTGTCTTCCCCCCGCAACCTCGACACAAACCATCTTATTTTATAAGGCCACCTGAACTGAATTCTGATACCAAAATTGGATCGATCAAAACCCAAATATTTTGTCCCATCGGGGGTGGCCAGGGCTTTGTCTTCCTTCATGGGTCAGATGGGAGTGGTAGATCCCTGGAGTTTTTTGCATCCGAATGACAGGAATTTCTCCTCTTTCTCTCATGTTCACCATGTGTACTCTTGCATTGATTTTTTTCATTTTGGATGGGGCTCTCCTCCCATCAGTGGTGGTGGCTGAGTACTCAGCAATTGTTATCTCTGACCATGCCCACACTTTGTTGATCTGTTACTGGAGTCCGGCCCCATCCAACGTCCGCCCTGGAGGTTAGATACTACTTTGCTAGCTGATAAGAAATTGTACAAGCGCCTGTACACCTCTATTGACGACTACATTAAATTAAATAGTACGACTCCATCCCCCCTTCCACATTGTGGGAGGCCATTATGGCCAATCACATGGGGGAAATTATTTATTATAGCGCACATGTGGCAAAGCTGAAGAAATTCGAACAACAGAGGCTGGTGGACTCCATTTTAGAAGTGGATGATCAGTATTCACTCAACCCCACACCGGAATTATATGCAAGCAGCCAAAAGTTGCAGATCCAGGGATTCAAACACCAAGTTAAATGCCAATCGGCCTCCCTTGAAATCCCCCAGATACTCAACCCGGGCGCTAACCTTGTTTCCTTCCCTCTCCAAGTCAATGCGGCTGTTACATCCTACTACTGTGACCTGTGTAAATCTGAGCCTCCTACAGGCAGGCGATCATGGCTAATTTTCTGGACAACCTGCCCATTCCATCTGCAGAAACAGTGAAGAGTTGTGAGTTGGACTCGCCGTTACGCCCTGAGGAGATTTTAAAATGCATTTGTCTTATGCAAGCTGGGAAGGCCACTGATGGAGGGAATTGGGTCTGTAAGTTCTTGGTACAGCTTATGCCTTTCCTGTTAGATATGTTCAACGACTCCTTATTCCGCAGTTCATTGCCTCCAACCCTTACTCAAGGCTCTATTTCCTTGCTCCTTAAAAAGGACAAGGACTCGACCAAGTGCAGTTTATACCAACCCATCTCACTCTTAAACGGTCCTCACTAAGGTTCTGGCGCTCCGGTTGGAATCTTGCCCTCCTAGCATAATTTCAGAGTACCAAATAGGTTTTGAAAAGGGCATCAGCTAATATACGTTACCTTTTGAATGTAATGCTTTCTCCCTCTCCTGCACCAGAGTCAGAATTGATAGTATCTTTAGATGCAGAGAAAGCATTTAACAGGGTAGAATAGGGCTATTCGTTTAAGATTCTTGGAAGATTCAGATTCAACCAAATATTTTCCTCATGGATCTGTTTTATACAATGTCTTCTGCTATCGGCTTTCACACAAAAACTTTATACTCAGACTATTTCCCGTTGAATTAGGGGACTAGGCAGGGCTCCTCATTCTCCCCACTTTTATTCGCCCAAATGTTGAGTAGAGATGTGACCACTGTTGCTTGCCCCCGCAGATCACACGCATATGTTTTGGGCCTGCCCCAGACTTGCCAGCTTCTGGGCTTCCTTTTATAACATTACGTCTAACATTCTATGGTTAGATTTACAGCCATGCCCGGTGGTGGCCATATTTGGGGTTTCGGACCCTCCGGCAATTCACAAGTGGGGTAGACGTGGACATTATCACCGTTGCCTTATTAATAGCATGGAGGCGGATACTGCTCGGTTGGAAGTCTCCCATTCTGCCCAATGCCTCCGACTGGTTAGGGGACTTAATATCCTTTTTGCATTTGGAGAAAATTAAATTTACCATCAGGGGTTCTGAGGAGAGATTCTACCGGAGAGGGCAACTGTTTATTTCCTTTTTCAATTATCTAAATGCCGTCAGCTGTTAGGACTGTTAGGGATAAAATTTAAGTTATTTGCTTTTTCTTTGTATTGTTTGAATTATTGAGATAATTTTCTTTTTGTTCTTATATTTGCAATAATTCTTGTTTATACTATATCTGTTTTGCATTAAAAATGTGTCAGTTGCGTTATTTATAAGAAACTAAAACCTACAAAAAATATATTTAAAAGGAAAGGAATTATGAGGTCCAGTGTGGCTCTGTGCTCCATTCCCACCAAAGTAACAGGCAGCTCAAAAGTGAAGTAGGATTGAAGACTGGGCGGCAGCAGCAATGGCACCAGGTTGATGTGGAAGGGGGGCAATAGGATTGGAAAGGGGGAATATTCAATTTTGGAAAGGGGCTAATCGGATTAAGAAATGGGGAGGCAGTTGCCTCAGGAAGTTAGGCAATTGGTCCAGGAAAAGTTGGGAAAAGGAATGATCAGATAGTGAAGGAGGGGGACAATTGGTTGGGCGTAATAATGGCTGGGGTGGCTGTAGTAGTGATTTTTTTAAAAAAGTTTTGAAAAAAATTTAGAGTACCCAATTCATTTTTTCCAATTAAGGGGCAATTTAGTGTGGCCAATCCACCTAGCCTGCACATCTTTGGGTTGTGGGGGCGAAAACCACGCAAACACGGGGAGAATGAGCAAACTCCACACGGACAGTGACCCAGAGCAGGGATCGAGCATGGGACCTCGGCGCCGTGAGGCAGCAGGGCTCACCCACTGTGCCACCGTGCTGCCCTTGGCTATAGTAGTGATGATCAGGTTTACGCATGCAGCTGGTAGACACTTGCGTTCTTTTAATGTGAAGACAGGAAGAGTACTCCTCACCTGAGTTCACATTCAGTTAAGTACGTTGCTGATTGTGGCCTAACAAGGTCTCTCTTCTGGGACTACCCATAGGTCTAGATTTCCTGACGTCAGTAACAGTACACTGCAGTCGGGACCTCACAAGTGGTTCGGCCCATTAAATCTGTATGCAAAGGAATGATGTGCGTTTCAGACTGCAATTCTTTGACCTACACTAATGTGGTAGAATAACTCAGGGTAAAGGATGCGTTTCCTGTCCTCCACATTCGAGGTCAAGGAAGCCACTAAGGGCCTGAAAAATGGACAATCCATTGTGTACTTTTCAAACCACAGTGGTTAAGTCGTGCACAATTATTTCTGTGTAGAATTCCAATTTTGGTTACTTAACCGAATTGCACAACATCTGCCAAATATATTCTGTGAGATGTTATCAAAAATAAATTTAGCCTTTGTGAGTGTGACCCTTGCTTCAGAATCAGGCAAAGTTTTCTGGTATTGAAAGATTTCATTTTAAGACTAGCGGCTCACAACTGGCCCTGTCAGATCGTCTCTTGGGAAATATAGGTCCCAAACTCTGCAACTTAATTTCCGAGTAAGCTAATGTGCAAAAGCCTAGATTTACACAACTTGAGAGCTTATGAGGAGCCCAATACAGAGATATAACCTCGACAGGTATGTGAAACAGATTTATTTATCTACTTGATTAGTTTTTTTTTCCAATCTCTGAGCTGCACCACAAGAGCTGTACCAGTAAAATCTGCATCTACTACTTCAGAACATTTAGTGGACCCAATAATGCCGTGCTACTATTGCAAGGATGCCATTTTCTTCTACATTTGTGTTCACTACTTATTTTATAAAATATTAAAGTGAAAGAATTATGACATTTGGTCATGGATTTTTACGTATTTTTAAAAATAAATTTAGAGTAAGCAATGCATTTTGTTTCCAATGAAGGGGCATTTAGTGTGGCCAATCTACCTACCCTGCACATCTTTGTGTTGTGGGAGTCAGACCTACCTGGGGAGAATGTGCAAACTCCACATGGACAGTGACCCAGGGCAGGGATCGAACCCGGGTCCTCGGTGGCGTGAAGCAGCAGTGCTAACCACTGCGCCATCGTGCCGCCCTGATCATGGATTTTTAACATGTAGTTTTGTAATTTAATTGCTCTTCTACTACTTTATCAATAGAACAATTTTGCTTAGAAGTTGGTGGCCTCTAAATCTAACTGTAAAGTGACCATGTAGCAAGTACTAACAGGCCTACTAAGCCATCCTCCCCCCACCCCAAAAATAGCAGGCAGGAAACACACGCATATATTCAGCTGGAAGTGTAAATGCAAATTACTGCAGATGCTGGAATATGAAACAAAAACAGAAGATACTGGACAATCTCGACAGGTTTTGACAGCATCGGTGGAGAGAGAAGAGAGCTAACGTTTTGAGCCAGGATGCCTCTTTGTCAAAGCTGGAGAGAACAGGAAATAGGGCCAGATTTATGCTGTTGAGGAAAGGCTGAGGGACTTGAGGCTATTTTCATTAGAGAGAAGACGGTTAAGAGGTGACTTAATTGAGGCATACAAGTGTCATGATATTCAGGTAAACATCATAGCACATACATACTGATGGACAGATCAACGGACCAATCAACACACACACAACACCACAGCCAATCACAGGCAAGAGCACACACAGTACAAAACAGGGAACACGACAGTTCCTGAGCATTCCAGCAGGAGACAGCTCAGGGCACAGAGCTCATAGCAAGCCACTCAGACATCCACCATGTGCTGAGTGCCACTACAAGGTAGTATTAGGAATAGGTCCACAGATTCTAGGGTTATGATCGAACCTCAGTAACCAGTTTACCATTGTAAGTAAATGTTAGCAACCGTGTTGGTTCGTCTGTGTAGCAGAGTACCCAACACATCATAGTGCCAGGAGTAACTGTGGGACCTACCTACGGATCCTCCGGAATCTGCCATCCTGCGCCATGGACGCCGTCAGCACACTGCAGCCGCTACAAGACGCTGGAAACCTCGGCGTTAATTGGAAGCTGTTCAAACAGCGCTTCCAGCTCTTCCTGGAAGCCAACGAAAAGGAGAGCGCTTCGGACACCAGAAGGTTCGCCATCCTCCTCTCCACGGCAGGTCAACACGCCATCCATGTTTACAATACCCTGGTGTTCGCGGAAGGCGAGGACAAGACCAAATACAAGACGGTCCTTCTCAAACTCGGCCAACACTTCAACGTCGAGGTCAACGAGAGTTTCGAGAGGTATCTCTTCCAGCAGCGCCTGCAGGATAAGGATGAGCCCTTTCAATCCTTCCTTGCGCATCTCCGTATCCTTGCGCAGTCCTGCAGTTACGACACCACCTCCGATTCCATGACTCGGGACCAGATCGTTTTTGGGGTCACATCGGGCACCCTATGCCAGCAGCTCTTAAAAATAAAAGGCCTCACCCTAGCCTCCGCAATCGAAGCCGGTGTCCTGCATGAAAACGCGACTAGCCGCTACTCCCAATTTCAGGTGGCCGAATCGGCGCGGCAGGGGTCCTACATGGCTGGATCGGCGAGGCAGGTGTCCTACGAGGCCGAACGGGTCCAGGCGATCGAGTTCCTCCCGGCCCGCGGCCCGGACGAGGGCGGCCATTTTGCGCGCTTTCCGAGGCCTCCCGCGTTTGTACGCGCCAAAAACGACGTCGACACAGAGGGACGTGATGCGCAGGCGCGCTCAACGCAAGACCGAACTGCGCATGCGCGGTGGCGCAACAAACGCCATGACGTCACGACGTGCGGCAACTGCGGAGCCGCACATTTAAAGCGGCAATGTCCCGCAAGAAACCAACAATGCCTCCGCTGTGGCAAGATGGGTCACTACGCTGCCTGCTGTCGAGCAGCTCAACCTGCCAATTCCCCAATTCCGACAACCTCGCAGGGACTTGCGGACCATTCAGCCTCCTTACTACGAGTCGTGCCCAGACGATATCCAGACCAGTGACACGGACAACCGGGACGCCTTCCGTGTTGCGGTCATTGATGGGAACCGGATGTCTCCAGCCAGGAGCCACCAGCCGTTGCAAGTGAACACTGTCAATCCGGGTGATGAATGGTGTGCCACCCTAACGGTCAACCCGAATTCATCGCCCACCTACTACACTGGACCTATGAGCCTGTTTGTACATTGAACTCATAATACCACTGTGTCAATATGTTTCTGTTCTTCCTTGTCGTTACAGGAGTTCGTTTCTGTCGTTCAACATTTCCCCGTTCTTTGTTTATGGTACAACCTCGATGTTATGTCGCACCCGACATCGCCCCTTGTATATAGTTTAGCCCCATGTATATGCTGTAAGTATTGCACACACACACATTCAGCTGCACTCAGTACACATCTCTATTTATAACCACATAGGCACATGTTCTTGTACAAAAGGGGGGATGTCATGATATTCAGGTAAACATCATAGCACATACATACTGATGGACAGATCAACGGACCAATCAACACACACACACCACAGCCAATCACAGACAAGAGCATACACAGTACAAAACAGGGAACACGACACTTCCTGAGCATTCCAGCAGGAGACAGCTCAGGGCACAGAGCTCACAGCAAGCCACTCAGACATCCACCATGTGCTGAATGCCACTGCAAGATAGTATTAGGAATAGGTCCACAGATTCTAGGGTTATGATCGAACCTCAGTAACCAGTTTACCACTGTAAATAAATGTTCGTAATAAAACTGCGTTGTACCATTCGCAACCGTGTTGGTTCGTCTGTGTAGCAGAGTACCCAACATATCAACAAGATGATCAGAGGATTGGATAGGGTGGACAGTGAGAGCCCTTTTCCTCGGATGGTGATGTCTAGTACGAGGGGACATACCTTTAAATTGAGGGGAGTTGGATATGACAGATGTCAGAGGTAGGTTCTTTATTCAGAGAGTAGTAAGGGTGTGGAATGCCCTGCCTGCAACAGTAGTGGACTCACCAACACTAAGGGCATTCAAATGGACATGTGGACGATAAGGGAATAGTGTAGATGGGCTTTAGAGTGGCTTCACATGTCGGCGCAACATCGAGGGCCTAAGGGCCTGTACTGCGCTGTTCTATGTTCTATGTTCGATGTTGTGGATGGGGGGGAAGGGTTGTATGTCTGTGTGTGTGTGTATATAATATATATATATATGTGTGTGTGTGTGTGTGTGTGTGTGTGTGTGTGCGCGCGCGCGCTGAAAATGTGTTTGTCACTGTATGAAGAAAGAAAAAGTGATGCAGTACCCATCTTTGACACCGGCACTCAACCCTTTCCAAATTCAAATAAGAGGTCCAAACACCTGTGTAGAAGGTCTACTGCAAGATTGGTTTCTCCTGAGGCAGCCAGCCTCAACACACCATTTCAGACATCTCCCTCCCTTTCCTTAACTTCTCTGTCTCCATTTCCAGTGATAGGCTGACCTCCAATATTCATTATAAACCCACCAACTCCCATAGCTACACTGACTACGGCTCCTCACACCGTTTCCTGTAAGGACTTGATTCTCCCAGTTTCTCCGCCTTCATGCATCAGTTCTTATGATGCCACCTTCAAAAGTGACGTCACTGACATGTCTGCTTTCTTCCTTAATCAAGGTTCCCCCACAACTTGCCCTCTGTAGCTGACAGGGCACTCAAACAGGTTCAACTCATTTCCCGCACCTTTGTCCTCACCCCTTCTCCTCCATCCCAGAACAATGATAGGGTCCTCCCCATCCTCACTTTACACCCCATCAGCCTGCGCATTCAAAGGATTATTCTCTACCAATTCAACCAATTCCAGCATTATTCCACCGTGAAACACCCAGTCCCCTCAGCCCCCTGTCAGCATTCCATTGGGATTGCTCCCTCCGTGACACCCTGGTTCACTCCTCCTTCACCTCAACTCTTACACCCCTTCCCAACGCACCTTCCCTTACAATCGCAAAGGTGCAACATCTACCCCTAACCTCGATCCTCACCATTTAAGAACCCAAGCATTCTTTTTAGGTGATGCAACATTTCACTTGCGCCTCCTTCAATTTGGTCTGCTCACTCTACTGTATTCACTGCTCTTTATGCGATTTCCTCTGCACGAGGGAGACAAAATGCAGACGAGGTGACTTCTTTGTGGAACACCTTTGCTCAGTCTGAAAGCATGACCCCCCAACTTCCCGGTCGGCCACGCACAAAAGAAATTGGAGAGGACAAATGGACAGCCTCACCGGAGTCTCCAAATCTCCCAACCCAGGTCTTCACCTACCAGAAGGCCACTGTGCTTCTAGCAGCTACTGAGTCTTTATTTTTTCAGCAGTGGGCTGTTCATTCCTTGCTGGCTTAATTGAGATAAGGCCCAAGGCCCAATATCTGGCATGCTTCAGGCCTTAACATTCAATGGCTTTACCATCACTGAATCCCCACAATCAACATTCTGCGGGTTACCATTGATCAGAAACTGAACTGGACTAGTCACATTAATACTGTGGCTACCAGGGCAGGTCAAAGGCTAGGAATCCTATGGTGAGTCCTGTGTGCTAGGAATCCTGTGGTGCGTAACTCACCTCCTGACCCCCCCAAAAGCCTTTTCACAATCTACAAGGCACAAGTCAGGAGTGTAGTGGAATACGTTCCACTTGCCTGGATGAGCGCAGCTCTAACAACACTCAAGAAGCTCGACACCATCCAGGACAAAGCAGCCCGTTTGATTGCTCCCCCTTCCACAAACATTCAAACTCTCCACCACCGATGAACAGTGGCAGCTGTGTCTACCATCTACAAGATGCACTGCAAGAACTCACCAAGGTTCCTTAGACAACACCTTCCAAACTCAAGACCACTACCATCTAGAAGGACAAGTGCAGCAGGTACCTGGGAACCCCACCACCTGGAGGTTCCCCTCCAAGTCACTCACCACCCTGACTTGGAAATATATCGCCGATCCTTCACTGTCATTGGGGCAATATCCTGGAACTCCCTCCCTAACAGCACAGTAGGTGCACCTACACCTCAAGGACTGCAGCAGTTCAAGACGGCAACTCACCACCACCTTAAGGGCAACTAGGGTTGGGCAATAAATGCTGGCCTAACCAGCAACGTCCACATCCCGTAAATGAATGAAAAAAAAAGTGTCGCAACTAAATCCTCTTTCCCACCCTCTCAAAGACACCCCACAATGGGCATACAATTGTCTGAATATGTCTGTGATTTTAAGCAAGAATTCTGTGAGGTGAGAGGCAGTTCATCAGATTTATTAGACTGCCTTAAGCTGTCTGTTACATTCAGGTTTATCGGGGCAGCACGGTGGCACAGTAGTTGGCACTGCTGCCCCACAGCGCCAGGGACCCGGTTCAATTCTCTGGGTAACTGTCTGTGTGGAGCTTGCCTTTTCTCTCCGTGTCTGTGTGGGTTTCGTCCGGGTGCTCCGGTTTTCTCCCACAGTCCAAAGATGTGTAGGTTAGGTGGATTGGTCATTCTAGAAATTGTCCCTTAGTGTACTGGGATGTAGAGGTTAGGTGGGATTGTGGGGCGAGGGCAGGGTAGCAGGCCTCTTACTTTCAAAGGGTCAGTGCAGACTCGATGGGCCAAATGGTCCCTTTCCGCTTTTTAGAGATTCTATGAAGGGAATGACTAGAATAATTTTAATAAGATTAGATACAAATTCAAAAATTATTTTGAACATATGCTACATGCATCATTGCCAGACATGAAATGAGACTTAGAATATCAGATTCACCCCTGGAAATATAAATTATGTTTTATGATTGGCTATTATATAGTCTCCATTTAATTACTATAATTATATATTCACTCAATTTAAAGCTTTCAATATGAAATACATAATAAGATGCTTAGAAAAATTACATACCGACACACAATTTCCTGATAAAAAGGATCTAATACATACATTTGTTATGAACTGATTGAACAGAATTACGGCAATAGTATGACATGCTTTTTATTTTATACAACCACCTTTGAACCATACAGATTTGCAGCAATATCGGTCACTTAATGCAAAAGGGTGCAGACCTAAAATTTTTATTCTCACCTTTATTACGTAGAAAAAGACAATGGAACAGAACAAGTGCAAATACTGTAACACAGGTTTTGGGATAGATTTTATTTGGCACATTATATCACCGAACCTTCTATCAAGAGTATCAAATCATGAAGAAAGGTGCTGACCCTGAACGTTTCTGGCTCACAATCCAGTTACACTGGAATTTACCCTGATGGAGGAAGCAAACAGCAATTCAATGTGCAGGGTCTATGGCAGGGTTTTTCAAACGGTGGGTCACGGAGCAATCAGTCATGGCATTCCCGACCCCGGGAGAGGCGGCCAACAGCCGCGACCGGCTTTTAAGATTCCCGGCCGCGACTGGCTTTCAAGCTGAGAATGTCAGCCATGACTGGACTTCAAATGCGAACGATGCAGTCCCGTCAGAAGCGACGGCAGAAATCAGGTCACGCGCCCGGCAGAACAGTGACATCACGCGCCATGTACATCCCTGCTTTTGCCATCAAATCACAGAGTAGAGATTCCTCCATTTTCTAGCTGCCAGCAAGCAAGGCAACAGAACTATGAAGAACTGAAAATGGATTGTTTTGTTATGAGGAAGAGACGGTAAGAGACACAAACAGGCCAGGATCTCAAAACTGAAACTGCTCGAGAGAGCTACTTAGGAGAGCTCACAGCAGGACAAAGCAGTGCTAGTGAGCTACTCAGTAGAGTGCGCAGCAGGACATAGCAGTGCTAATATGAGCGGTATACAGTGCTTCAGGACCTCTGGTGAACAGCCTACTAAAAAGAAACTGAAATCAGGAACAAAGCATTATAAAGATGATTTTCTGAGGTATGGCTTTGTTAATTGTGTCAATGCAAATCAGGATGCAAAGCCCACGTGTGTTATATGAAGGGAAGTACTGGCAAATGAGGTTTGGATGCTGTATGTTCAACATATTTATGCAGACATCTTTTAAATGCTAAATGAACTGTACTTCAAATTGCAACGGAAGGATGATCATAGAATCATAGCATTTACAGTGCAGAGGGAGGCCATTCAGCCCATCGTGTCTGCACCGGCCCTTGGAAAGAGAACCCTACTCAAGCCCACACCTCCACCTATCCCGTAACCCAGAAACCCCACCCAACATATTTGGACATTAAGGGCTATTTAACACGGCCAATCCACCTAACATCTTTGGACTGTGGGAGGAAACCAGAGCACCCGGAGGAAACCCACGCAGTCACGGGGAGAACATTCAGACTCCGCACGGCCAGTTACCCAAGCCGGGAATGATGATTGTTTTCAGCACTGTAAAGAAATTGATGCTTTCCAAAGTCTTTGAATGTTTGGCAAGTACAAGTACAAAGCCAAAACTACTACATGTTCCCCACACTGTTACGACACATTAAAGAAAACAGTGTTAGTAAGGGAACTGCCAATAGGCTGGCAAACCTTATTCAGTCGCATCTGGCTGTGCTGATCAACACTTTTCGTCATTTCTTTCCAGAGGAGAAGTTTCAGATTTTGAAAGTGAAGAGTTGGATGACAAATCCTTTTGAGTTTGAGACTCCAGAGTATTTAATGCTGAGTAAATCAAGAATTTTGTTGCTACTGCCCTTCAAAACATATGCGAGATTAGATTTTCCATCCTCATAAAGATGAAGACAAATCAAAGGAACTGGATGAACTCTGCACCTGATATGCGCATTGCCCTCGCGTCCTGTAAACATAAGAACATAAGAACTAGGAGCAGGAGTAGGCCATCTGGCCCCTCGAGCCTGCTCCACCATTCAATTAGATCATGGCTGATCTTTTGTGGACTCAGCTTCACTTTCCGGCCCGAACGCCATAACACTTAATCCCTTTATTCTTCAAAAAACTATCTATCTTTATCTTAAAAACATTAAATGAAGGAGCCTCTACTGCTTCACTGGACAAGGAATTCCATAGATTCATAACCCTTTGGGTGAAGAAGTTTCTCCTAAACTCAGTCCTAAATCTACTTCCCCTTATTTTGAGGCTATGCCCCCTAGTTCTGCTTTCACCCGCCAGTGGAAACAACCTGCCCACATCTATCCTATCTATTCCCTTCATAATTTTATATGGTTCTATAAGATCCCCCCTCATCCTTCTAAATTCCAACGAGTACAGTCCCAGTCTACTCAACCTCTCCTCGTAATCCAACCCCTTCAGCTCTGGGATTAACCTAGTGAATCTCCTCTGCACACCCTCCAGTGCCAGTATGTCCTTTCTCAAGTAAGGAGACCAAAACTGAACACAATACTCCAGGTGTGGCCTCACTAACACCTTATACAATTGCAGCATAACCTCCCTAGTTTTAAACTCCATCCCTCTCGCAATGAAGGACAAAATTCAATTTGCCTTCTTAATCACCTGTTGGCACCTGTAAACCAACTTTTTGCGACTCATGCACTAGCACACCCAGGTCTCTCTGCACAGCAGCATATTTTAATATTTTAACATTTAAATAATAATCCCTTTTGCTGTTATTCCTACCAAAATGGATAATCTCACATTTGTCAACATTGTATTCCATCTGCCAGACCCTAGCCCATTCACTTAGCCTATCCAAATCCCTCTGCAGACTTCCAGTATCCTCTGCACTTTTTGCTTTACCACTTATCTTAGTGTCGTCTGCAAACTTGGACACATTGCCCTTGGTCCCCAACTCCAAATCATCTATGTAAATTGTGAACAGTTGTGTGCCCAACACTGATCCCTGAAGGACACCACTAGCTACTGATTGCCAACCAGAGAAACACCCATTAATCCCCACTCTTTGCTTTCTATTAATTAACCAATCCTCTATCCATGCTACTACTTTCCCCTTAATGCCATGCATCTTTATCTTATGCAGCAACCTTTTATGTAGCACCTTGTCAAAGACTTTCTGGAAATCCAGATATACCACATCCATTGGCTCCCCGTTATCTACCACACTGGTAATGTCCTCAAAAAATTCCACTAAATTAGTTCATGAGGACCAAGCACGCTCACCTG
Organism: Scyliorhinus torazame; assembly: GCF_047496885.1. Classification (NCBI taxonomy): domain Eukaryota; kingdom Metazoa; phylum Chordata; class Chondrichthyes; order Carcharhiniformes; family Scyliorhinidae; genus Scyliorhinus; species Scyliorhinus torazame. The sequence continues at coordinate 120,275,204 of NC_092723.1, forward strand.
TCACATTAAAGGTAAGTGAAAATGGTGTACTGCGATGGTCAGCCGGTGTGGGTAGCGAAGGTCGGCTGGCATGTGTTGCGAAGTTTGGACAGCCTGTGTCCTGAAGGTTGGCTGGTTGTAAAAGTGGGTGTCGGGGGGAGGGGGGGGGGGGGGGGGGGGGGGAGTTAGAAAAACATTGGTCTATGGCATGGCAGCACATTATAATGCGCCAGGACCCCTCTTGAGAAGCTCTCTGCCCACTTCGCCGGTGAACTAATGGACCCTCACCTCGGCAATAACATGTTTTCTCATGTTATTGATTCATATTCCGGGAATTTATGAACTTTTGTCAGCTTTTGTGGGCAAAATCAGTTTTTAAAAAAAACTATTAGCCAACATTTTCTAGATTGCCATGTATGAAATACTAAGCATCAGCTCTTGTAACAGAGTCTAGATATTCAGCACCATAATTTCTTACCTTGATAAGTGCACATACATATGCCCTCCATCCATATATAGTATCTATTCAAGAGCCTGAATGGTAAACATATTTTTATTTACTGAAAAGCAACCTTTAGCTAAATTGATGTCAATGAATGTAGAAAAAGTAGCAAATCAATCTTATCTGAAACTGCAATCTCAATATCAGCCATCTCACTTTATTTAATTTCTGCACATTTATTTCCTAAGCCGATGCATCAACTGTTACAAAATAACAGGTTTATAAAAATCAATTATCTCAGTTCAATTAAAGGTTCAGTCTAGCAGCGCAACCTCAACATGCTCTAATATGGTGTGATGCAATTTGCAGTCACAAGCAGAATTATAGCTTCTTTTGATTATTTGTGAAGCCAAATCACGACTCCAGATTTCTCTGAATTTCAGATATCTGTGTGATTGTTACACATGTGCATGACTTGTTTTGTCATCTCACTGGAGAAAAGGCTTCTCACAAACTGTTGCTATTATTTCTAGCTAAGCACAAGCACTGCCAAGTTCAGGTCTCCAATGGGTTACTATCTGTCCACCAAATCTATTGCTTCCTCTGCTTTCCCATGTTATTTTCATTTTCCAATCAGATTGCCTTGATCAGCATTATTTCGAATGAATCCCTCTTGCTCTGTGTCCATTTCTCACTATACATGCCACCTTAGTCAAATCACACACTGAAGCAAGTTCTTACCAGCTCCTATGCAAACCACTATAGCATACTTGGACATGATCTTCTGTAGTTTTTCAGTCTGGATCTTATTTGGTATCTTGAGTATTTTTCATTATTCAACAGCTGTACTACATTAAGGACAAATCTAGAAAATATCCTTACATGTTCCCTTGCAATAATATAGTGAGCATGGAAATGGAATCAGATCACTACATTTGGAAATAGATTCAAGTTCAAGTCATCACAAATTAATTTATAAACATAGTTCAATTTCTGTAGAAAATTATGTGTCCAATCCCAAAAACTACTGAACAATATGAACATTCCTACAATTATGAAATATCTAACTACCTCTGGGTAGGCCTGTGACTAATATGAGCTACAGATTCCTGGCTTGACTGTGTGACTCTGAAGTGCCAATCAGTTACGATAATGCTTTTTAAAAATACATTTAAAGTGCCCAATTCATTTTTTCCAATTAAAGCAGCAATTTAGAGTGACCAATCCACCTGTCCTGCACATCTTTGGACCCTCGCAGATGTGGGGAGAATGTGAAAACTCCACACGGACAGTGACCCAGGGCCAGGACCGAACCTGGGTCCTTGGAGCCATGAGGCAGCCGTGCTAACCATTGCGCCACTTTGCCACCCTCAGTTACGATAGTTAGGGGCAATAGTTCTTGTTAGCTTTCACCCCAAAATGACGTAAACCACTGGTTTGAGGACTGATGTTCTTTCATTTAAATCATGGGCGCGATTCTCCGCTCCCGTGCCGATTGGGAGAATCGCCTGGGTCGCCAAATTTTCCCGCCACGCCAGTCCGACGCCCTCCCGCGATTCACGGAAGCGACCAGATCGGCACAATCGCGTTTTGCGTGGCGCGGTACAGTGAATCGCCCGAGACAGCCAAAATGGCGATTCACCGGTACCCCCGCGATTCTCCGGCCCAGATGGGCCGAGCGGCCTGCCCAAAACGGCGGGTTCCCCCCAGCCGTCCACACCTGGTCGCTGCCGGCGGGAACAGCGCGGGAACGCTGGGGGGCGGCCTGCAGAAGGGCGAGGGGGGATCCTGCACTGGGGGGGTGGGGCCTCAAATGGGTCCCCCTCTCTGAAGGGGGACCTCCTTTCTTCCGCAGCCCCGCAAGATCCGTCAGACATCTTCTTGCGGGGCGGACTCGGAGAGGACGGCAACCACGCATGCGCGGGTGACGCCAGTTATGCGGCGCCGGCTGCGTCATGTATGCGGCGCCACCTTTACATGGCGCCAAGGCCTGGCACGTGTAAATGACGCGGCGCCGCTCCTAGCCCATTATCAGGCCCTGAATCGGTCGGGATAGGGGCCGTTTCGCGCCGTCGTGAACCTCGACGGTGTTCACGACGGCGCAAACACTCTGCCTCCATTTCGGAGAATCCTGCCCCATGTGTTTAACCATTGGCATCTGAAAGCAGAATGCATGAACCAAAATTTCATTTTGTTTACACAAAATGAAATAGAAAAGTTGAGCATCGCACAGAGTGCAGCTTTCTGACATGGCCTTGAGTGGTTTTAAACTATCACAATTTGGGATAAAAAAAAGTCACACAATGAACAAAATCACCTGATAGCGAGATTATACTAAAACGGCTCTAAAAAGAAAAGTTTTACAATTATTCAGGAACTGTTTTACAACACAATAAATATATTCAACATAATGTGATGATATTATTACATATAATAGCCAGCGCATTTCTTCCCAATACTATCCATAATCATCCAAACAAAGTGTATTTGGTTTGTGTTTTTCATGGACAATGCACCATTTTCAAGTCCCACTACGTGGTCTGCCAATGAGGGAGAATACCGTCCGATCTCTGATGATGTTGCATTATATCCATGAACTGGGCAGTTTACCTGTCCTATATGCCATACATGACCACCCAATAAAGACTGTTAAAACTTGTCAACTGGCATTATTGTCATCATAACTGAAACCATAAATGATAGCTTTAACCAACCAAATCTTCATGACAATCTAATTTAGATTGGTGACTACCAATGCAATCCAGTCCATTGAAATCCAGACCAGGCTTCTCAATAGCTCTGCTGAAAAACTGGTGTCCTTTGATGGTCAGATCAAAGCCATTACGCTCTGAATGCAACATTGCTTTCACAATTTTCTTACAGCTTTTTTTTCTAAAACCTATGAAAAAAATCAAAGCAAACTTTTTACACAGTCACACCCACAGTACAAAATGAGATGGAAGTTAAAGCCATGCTTTTAGATAAAACAGGAAGTCGAATTAAAATTGCCCATATACACGTGTTACGTAGTTAAATCATAGTTCCTGTTAATTTGCCCTGAAGAAGTTAATGATGAGGCTGGTAATATTCCCTCTTTGTTGAGGCACTTTACTGTTGACTCAACTGTGAATAAATGCTGGATTTGTAAGCACGTGGAGTATTCAAGTAATAAAAATTGATATCACTGATTTGAAATTAGTACAAAAATGTAGCAGCCAATCATATGTATCACTGGTCTACTTCTGAGAATTGAAAAAATGCCAAATTTAGAAATAATCATACTTCAGACCCAAAATGCTGGCTGGAACTTTACCGATTGTATTTCTTGCTGCCCATGTGGCTGGTAGACTGATAGATTGTACATGACTGCAGCGTGACAGTGAATGTGGCTCCTGGGATATACAGTACCCGAATAATTCGTTTCTAGCTCTTTACAAATAATATAATTGACAGCTTGAATCTTTCCCCAAACACTGCTTCATGCCCTGAAATTTCATAGTGGCATGATTTTCAATGATTCATTCAGGTGCTAAAGAGGTGATCAAAATAGGGTTTAGCCAATATTTCACGCAAGGTGCCACCTTGGAAGAAAAGCTGATGTTAGCATGAGTAAATGGCCACCCAGAAAATCATAATAATAATAGTCATAATCTTTATTTTAAGAGGCTGATTGTCACTTAAATTGCCTGATAGGAATCATCATCGAAGCTGCACTGCACTTCGGTAGACAGCACCTAACTCGCTCCCTAAAATTGACCAGCTGGCTGGAAATGAAGGAATTGTTCCAGAGGTTTTCAACAGCAACTTAAAGATATATCAGGCATGATCTAACCAAAAGGGAACTACGTCCTATAGTGAGCGTGTTTAGCCACGAGTTTCCTGGTGCTTGCAGCGCTGAGAAACACAATGCTTTCTAACACAACTCCGGTTAGATACAGGGCCTCAGCGGGTAACGTGCGTCCAAGGCCGCACGTAGTCCTGTGAATGTTGTGCTTCTCTATCTCTTTGGACATTTGATAGGAGCTACCAAGAGAAAAGGAGTGACACGGGCATCTTTTTTATGGATTTCCCTTGGTCTGCAAGAGGAATGGGCAGCGGACTTGAGGCTCGGCAGAGCAGCACCAGCTGCTGCAGCAGCGAGGAACAGCACAATGAGGTGGACACTTTCCCCATTGTAAGTACAGGAGGACATCACTCCTCCTCTGCATCCAATAACCTTTGCACCTTTCACCTCGATCCCCAAACCATCCTGGAAACATGTCACTGTGTCAGCCAGCATACGAAACATCTATGTTTGGAATGAGTTCAGCCCACATATACTGCTCCATCAAAATTGCGTTTGATCAGCAATTGAGTTATAACCCTGCAGGTGTCTGTTTTAATACAGTGCCAGACAGGTTTAACTTATATTAATCAGCAATGAGGATCAAAATTGTGTGCTGAAACCAAACTTTCAAACAGGCAGGTCTCATTTGTACAGCACCTATTTAGTGCCTGTTTTCACTCTTTCACCAAAATAGCTTATATTTCTTACAGAATAAAAGTCCCAAAATTTGTATCTCTACTGTTGAAATATGTTTCTGATTATTTGTACAGAAATCTCTACAGGTCTTTATATTTTTTTTAAGTAGTCAAAGTGGACCTACAAACTACGATATCCCACAATTGGCAGAGGTTCAATGTGAGATCATGATGTCCAAACCGAATAGACAGAATGGCCTGGATTTTCATGTGGAAACTCGATGGACCTCCAAAAATGGCAGGTGGGATCCAGATTCAAATGTCATACTCCCATTTCCAACATATCTTTTTTGTTTGCAGGTAGATGAATTCCCATGCAGGAAGCCCAAACTCAGCAGCATCATTTGAATTCTGACCCAATTTTTGTTGTAACAAGAGCCTTAATCAGCAGTTTGGGAGTGAGTTTCTTTAAGAGTAGATGTAAATGTTCTTGAAAGGTAGAAAAAGTCTGTAGAATTGTCAGACCTTATTTAAATCCCCAGCCCCTTCAAGATAAAAACAGGCCATCTGTGCCGCTGAGGGGTAAAACATTTGGGGTGGGTCCCCCATCTGTTTCTCAGCAGCGTGCCGTTCGCTGATTGCGAGATTCTCTACTTCCGCTGCTGGTCAATGGGATTTCCCATTGAAACCAGCCCATGCCACCAGGAAACCCACGGGCGGGGGTGCACTGCCGGCGGGAAAAGAGAATCTCAAAGGCCTGGGTTTCCTCTGGGTGCTCCGGTTTCCTCCCAAAGTCCAAAGATGTGCAGGTTAGGTGGATTGCCCATGCTAAATTGGCCTTATTGTCCAAAAAAAAGGGTTAGGTAGGGTTATGTGGATAGGTTGGAGGCGTGGGCTTGGGCGGGGTGCTCTTTCCAAGGGCCGGTGCAGGCCAAATGGCCTCCTCTGCACTGTAAATTCTATATTTCTATGATTCTAGTGACATTACCACTATGCCATCATCATCAACAATGTATAATTATCGCAGCAGAGGCTCTAAACTCAGTTTGATAGACAATTCAATGGGGTTGTTAAGATATTATCTGTGTTTGATGTGGGGTTGTCAACACAAAATTGCTCATTTTTAGGATTGAGTCCTTGAGATTTAAAAATATTGAATGAACTTTGATGAATGGATTTTTAAAAATAGCATAGACTGTAATAGATATTTAGAACTTCAGTTTATTACAGTTCAACATGTCTCCTGAGGTCTGAACATGGCGGCTACAATGAGAGCTGGCATGGAGGGGATGAGAGCTCAGGGGGGCATGAGTTGATATGGATGGGGCATAGAGAGTGGGTATGCGGGTGAGGGAGTGTGAGTAGTGAGGGAAAACAACTGGGATAAAATCCTAGAGAACCAAGATGGGCCTTTAAACAGTCTGCCTCAACACTTAACACCCACCTCCAATCTGTGTCCATAGACGATGGGATCATCTGCATCCTGCACCCACCCCAGAATAAAGATTCCACCATTCGGGATAGTTTCTCGAGTTTAAAATTTCCCAGCTCACTGCACCTGCCTCGGGAGTGAAAATCTGGGCCACTGTGTAAGGATTACTTCCTTAATAACCAACATTTCCCTTAAGTAACAACAAGATAAAAAAATTGAGTATTATGTAGTCTGGGTTATTTGACCATCCAAAGCAACCGTGGATGAAATTTTGCCAATCCTCTAACAACTCAAAATCAATGAGAGAATAGAGAGTCAGCTAGGTCTGTGGACTGAAGCCTTAGTCATGTTTCCCACAGGCCCTGCCAGGGCACCTAATCTGTGGAAATTACAAAGAAAACATTAGTTCAAATGGAGGCACGGAGGCGCCATAAAATATTTTGTTGACCACTCCTTCTCCTGAGCGCAAATTAGTTACCTATGACAACACTCCCCACTGACCCACATCCAGTAAAATCAGTTAGAGACAAGTTACACGCTATTTTTATTTATAATCCCATTTGTCTCTTCCCTCACCCCAACCGGGGGGGGGGGGGGGTAAAATTACCCTAAGTTTTAAGAGAATATTTCAGTGCTTGCATGAGGACAAAAGCAGCTGCACTACCATCTCAATTTCTGTGATGAGTCAGTCTGTGAAGAGATTAAAAACGAAAAAGGGAAGGACATTAAAGACATTTGGCTTTTCCCTATGGCTCTATACACTTGTCACTTTAATCCCGCCGATAAGTTTTATCATGGATTGCCACTCGGGTATATGGCTTGCAACTTAATATCTCACACTGGGGATTGATCGAGTATTGATAGAACAGATGAACAGCTTCAAAACTGGAAACAAGAAATACCATTTATCTGTTGTTCTTAACACAAAAAAAAAATCTAACAACATAATGGCATAACACAGCAGTCAATGGAACTGAATATCAGGCACTGCAAGTAATAGGCAGCCCATTCACTGGCCATCATCCTTGACCACTAAATCCCCAAATGATCAAATGTTACAGACAGTTTTCATGGCTTTCCATAATTGACAATGTTGGAACTGCCAAAACTATGAGTGATAAGAGTCAAATTAAAAATACCAAGTATAGTTCAACATTAATTCCAGACCTGAATTTTTAGGTTTGGTATGTGTTTTTAAAAAAAATATATTTATTAAGAATTTTTTAAACAAAATTCTCAACCATACAAACAGCGCCCCCCCCCCCCCACCACGGTAACAAAAATAAAATAAAACTTGCATAGCAAGACATAAACATGGCAAATCAATATGGTACAGAACTTTGTACATTGGATTCCTCCCGTACATATCAGTTTTCCGGATCATTTATGTATTTTCTTGCTCAGATGCCCCCCAGAACCCCCCCCCGTCCCCCCAAGAGAGATGTCCTCCCCCCCCCCGGGTTGCTGCTGCTGTCGACCGAACTTCATCAAACGCTCCGCAAACTTTATCCTCTCCAACTTGATAAACCCTGCCATGTCATTTATCCATGCTTCCACACTGGGGGGCTTCGCATCTTTCCACACTAACAAGATCCTTCGCCGGGCTACTAGGTACGCAAAGGCCAGAATACCGGCCTCTTTCACCTCCTGCACTCCTGGCTCGTCCGCTACTCCAAATAATGCTAGCCCCCAACTTGGCTTGACCTGGACTTTCACCACCTTAGATATAGTTCTCGCAACTCCCCTCCAGAACCCATCCAGTGCCGGGCACGACCAGAACATATGGGCATGGTTCGCCGGGCTTCCTGAGCACCTCCCACATCTGTCCTCCACCCCAAAGAACTGACTCAGCCTCGCTCCCGTCATATGCGCTCTGTGAACAACCTTAAACTGTATCAGGCTAAGCCTGGCACACGAGAAAGAGGAATTAACCCTACTTAGGGCATCAGCCCACAGCCCCTCCTCAATCTCCTCCCCCAGCTCCTCTTCCCATTTACCCTTCAGCTCCTCTACCAAAGTCTCCCCCTCTTCTTTCATCTCCTGGTATATCGCCGACACCTTGCCCTCTCCGACCCATACGCCCGAAATTACCCTGTCTTGAATCCCCTGTGCCGGGAGCAGCGGGAATTCCCTCACCTGCCGCCTCACAAACGCCCTCACTTGCATGTACCTGAAAGCGTTTCCCGGGGGTGGTTTGGTATGTGTTAACTCTCCATTAAAATAAACACTTCAAAGAGCAGAAAAAATAGTATTAATGAATAATTGACTGACGGCACTAATAGACTGCATTGATAATTTTAAACTCGTCTCATGCAGATATATTTTTTGAATTCTAAGTTTGTTCGGAATGCGTGACCACTGAGCTGAAAGATTATAGGCATAGAACATTCATTAGCAATAAATGAGAGGAAAGTTATTCTGGCTTAGTTTATTTTTTAAAAAACACTGCCAATTCAGCTGAGCTGATTGAAAGTTCTGATATTATTGTAAAAATGCCTGCTGCAAGTTAAATTATTTAACTTACATTATAGACAGAAATGTATACAGCAATTGAAATCCAAACTATTTATAAATGCACAATTTTAAAATAGGACCAATTTAGAATATATTTTTACATTTATCACTTGGAAATGAAACCGGGTTGAAAGGTACATTTATTAGTTTATCATAATTCAAATATCATAAACAAAATAGCCTTTAGTCCAACATGAGCTTCGTAAATAATGTAGGCACTTTGTGGAATTATCTAAGTACATCTCTTTAATTTCATGTCTATTGAAGTCAATGCAAATGAAAATCAGGAGAGGATAACAGATAGCTAATCCAAAGTCAAACATTGCCCTTTATGCATTGTGCATTGGGAGCTGACTCGATTTTAGCATTTGCCCATTGCAATAGATGTAATCCAATTTACAACAGCAATTAAAGTGAAAAAATCATAAGTTACTAGTTTTACTAACCATCTACCCAACTGCAGTGTAAATTCACAGTACATTGAGTACCTAATCATCCTGATAATGACTTCCTATCTAAAGTATCATTTGATATTTTTAAAATCAGATGTCATTTTGTTTATTAATTCCTACCAACTTTGTCGCTTTTCATCCACAAAATGTTCATCTTCATCTACCGCGCATCATCATTTTACTGTCACATTACTCAGGTGCAAATGCTGACAGCTCCTTCAAAATGGAAAGAGCAATCAAAAATTTCCACAACTATATCAGTCATAAGTGACTAAAGCACACTATGGTGATTTTGTTGCATTCCTTTCTGAGAGTTCAGCTGTGCAATAAGCATTTCCTCCAATGCAGTAATTATACTTCAGGAAAATTATCCAACTCAAACAAACCACATTATTCGATAAATACAATTTGTATGCATTATTTTCATTTGATGAACAAATTGGCAATATATGCAAAGTTTTCACGCAAACCTCAAGGAATTATCAAGTACATTCCCTCTGTTCGTCACTCAGTTACTTTTTTCGCCTGTAGAAAAGGGAGGGGAGGAGGACATGTGCCCAATTGATATTTTGTATCTTTAAGAGTGCAAATTTGCTCATCACTTCAATAATGGAAGATGTTGACATGATTTTCTTTTTAAATCCAAATAGATCTTTCAAGAAAAATAAAATCCAACAGTCATTGTCACAATTGTTCAGTGTCAACAATATCAAAAATAAAGAAGAGACAATCAACAGTACAAGAGTAAGCTTGCTCCATGTACTCTTGTTCCTCTGAAGACAGGTCCAACTTGCAGCGCCACTATCTCCACCAGGGACAGGGCAATTAGGCAGGTCCCAAGTCCAAGCAGCCAGAAGGGAGCTCGATCCCCATGATGTTGGCACTAATCTCGTCCAAACTAGCTATCCAGCGATCAAAGCCAATCAAAACAGCAAGGAGTCAGAGTTTTGCTTTTTTTTTTCAAAAAAATATTTTATTCCAAACGTATTCAATAACACAACATTCCAACAAAACAGAGTAAACAGTTTGTGCATTTTACCCTTTTAGACCCCACTCCCTATCCGCCCCCCCACCCCGCAGTGCCCAACAGCTCCTCAAATATCATGAACAGCCTCCACCGTACTTCAAAGCCCTCGCCCTACCCACGTAACGCAAATTTAATATTTTCCAACCGGAGAAACTCACACAAATCCCCCAGCCAAGTCACAACCCCAGTGGAATATCCGAACTCCAATTCAAAAAAATCCGTTGCCGGGCAACCAAAGATCGCCACCATAGGGTCCGGCTTCACCTCTGCCCTCAATATCTTCAATAAGGTCCCAAACACCACCTCCCAGAAGTTCTTCAACTTCTCGCAACCCCAGAACATGTGAACATGATTCGCCGGCCCCAGACCACCCTTCTCACACCCATCTGTTACCCATGGGAAGAACACATTCATCCGAGTCATGTGTACCCTGTTGGATTGGATTGGATTTGTTTATTGTCACGTGTACCGAGGTACAGTGGAAAGTATTTTTCTGCGAGCAGCTCAACAGATCATTAAGTACATGAAAAGAAAAGGGAATAAAAGAAAATACATAATAGGGCAACACAGGTATACAATGTAACTACATAAGCACCGGCATTGGATGAAGCATACAGGGTGTAGTGTTAATGAGGTCAGTCCATAAGAGGGTCACTTAGGAGTCTGGTAACAATGGGGAAGAAGCTGTTTTTGAGTCAGTTTGTGCGTGTTCTCAGACTTCTGTATCTCCTGCCCGATGGAAGAAGTTGGAAGAGTGAGTAAGCCGGGTTGGAGGGGTCTTTGATTATGCTGCCCGCTTTCCCCAGGCAGCGGGAGGTATAGATGGAGTCAATGGATGGGAGGCAGGTTCGTGTGATGGACTCTCTGAAGTTTCTTGCGGTCCTGGGCCGAGCAGTTGCCATACCAGGCTGTGATGCAGCCAGATAGGATGCTTTCTATGGTGCATCTGTAAAAGTTGGTAAGAATTAATGTGGACATGCCGAATTTCCTTAGTTTCCTGAGGAAGTATAGGCGCTGTTGTGCTTTCTAGTTAGTAGCGTCGATGTGGGTGGACCAGGACAGATTTTTGGAGATGTGCACCCCTAGGAATTTGAAACAGCTAACCATCTCCGCCTCGGCCCAGTTGATGTTGACAGGGGTGTGTACAGTACTTTGCTTCCTGAAGTCAATGACCAGCTCTTTAGTTTTGCTGGCGTTGAGGGATAGATTGTTGTCGATGCACCACTCCACTAGGTTCTCTATCTCCCTCGTGTATTCTGACTTGTCGTTATTCGAGATCCGGCCCACTATGGTTGTATCGTCAGCAAACTTGTAGATGGAGTTCGAACTAAATTTTGCCATGTAGTCATGTGTGTACAGGGAGTAGAGTAGGGGACTAAGTACGCAGCCTTGAGGGGCCCCGGTATTGAGGACTATTGTGGAGAAGGTGTTGTTGTTCATTCTTACTGGTTGAGGTCTGTGGGTCAGAAAGTCAAGGATCCAGTTTCATAGAATTTACAGTGCAGAAGGAGGCCATTCGGCCCATCGAGTCTACAATGGCTCTTGGAAAGAGCACCCCACCCACCCCGCACCTCCACCTTATCCCCATAACCCAGTAACCCCACCCAACACTAAGGGCAATTTTGGACACTAAGAGCAATTTAGCATAGCCAATCCACCTAACCTGCACATCTTTGGACTGTGGGAGGAAACCGGAGCACCCGGAGGAAACCCATGCACACACGGGGAGAACGTGCAGACTCCGCACAGACAGTGACCCAAGCCGGCAATCGAACCTGGGAACCTGGAGCTGTGAAGCAATTGTGCTAACCACTATGCTACCGTGCTGCCCAAACTGCAATTGTAGAATGGGGAGCCAAGTCCTAGGTTTTGGAGCTTTGATATGAGCTTGGCTGGGATTATGGCGTTGAAGGCGGAGCTGTAGTTAATAAATAGGAGTCTGATGTAGGAGTCCTTATTGTCGAGATGCTCCAGGGATGAATGTAGGGCCCTGTGCACCACTTTAAACTGAATCAAGCTCATTCTGGCATCACCTCACACCAGAGACCCCATCTTATCTCCCTCCCCAACTCCCCTCCTATTTCCGCTTCATCCTTTACTCCAGCGCATTACCTTGCTCTCCTAGCCACCCGTTTATGTCCCTGATCCTGCCGTCCCCCCACCTCATCTGGGTGCAGCAACTTCTCCAGCAGCGTATATTCCGGTAATTAGGGGAAAGTCGGTAACTCTTTGCGTGCAAAGTATCATACTTGCCAGTACCTAAATTCACTTCCCTTGGTAACTCAAACCTCCCCTGCAGCTCATCCAACCCAGAGAATTTCCCCAATGAGAACATATCCCTGACCCCCTTCAACCACGGCAGCACAGTGGTCAACACTGTTGCTTCACAGCGCCTGGGTCCCAGGTTCGATTCCTGGTTGGGTCACTGTCTCTGCGGAGTCTGCAGGTTCTCCCCATGTGTGAGTGGGTTTTCTTTGCGTGCTCCGGTTTTCTCCCACAAGTCCCGAAAGACATGCTTGTTACGTGAATTGGATATTCTGAATTCTCCCTCTGTTTACCTGAACAGGTGCTCGAGTGTGCATCCTGTACATCCCATCCATCTCTCTCTCCCATCATACACCAGGACACCAGACCCCTCTGCAATCTCTCATTATTAAAATAATTTGAATATTTTTCCTGTCAAAACGAACAATTCACATTTTCCCACAATATACTCCATTTGCCAAATATTTTCCCCACTCGCTTAACCTATGTCCCCTTGTATCCTCCTTATGCTGCCTTAGGGCAGCACGGTCGCATAATGGTTAGCACTATGGCTTCACAGCGCCAGGGTCCCAGGTTTGATTCCCTGCTGGGTCACTGTCTGTGCGGAGTCTGCACATTCTCCCCGTGTCTGCGTGAGTTTCCTCCGGGTGCTCCGGTTTCCTCCCACAGTCGAAAGATGTGCAGGTTAGGTGGATTGGCCATGCTAACTTGTCCTTGGTGTCCAAAAAGGATAGGAGGGGTTACTGGGTTAGGGGGATGGGGTGGAAGTGAGGTCTTCAATGGGTCAGTGCAGAGTTGATGGGCCGAATGACCTCCTTCTGCACTGTATGTTCTATGTTATTACGATCCCAGATGATGTGATAACTGGATGGGATAATCCCAGAGTGGAACCCTGACTCAAAACACAATAACATTTTTTTTAAATAAAACGTGAAGTAACAGAGTCACAGGACAGCTAATTAATTTTAACAACATAAAATACATTATAACATCAAGCAATTGGATGATGATACAATAAGTTTTTACTACCCCCCCTTAGTTTAACAATTGCACACAGGCTTGAGGATTAACATGGATTCCAAAGCATATCTTAATCTGCTATGGTCTCATCAACACAAAGTCCCTTTTAAGCACACAAGATGACTGTGTCAAATACACTCTCCACTCTGAGCTCCAAGTGAATGTTTGCGGATGTCTCCTCAAAATTCCCCGAAATGATTGCCACTTGAGTATTTCCAAATTTCACTCCCATTAAATCTTCTATCATAATCACGCTTTCCCTTAGCAGTTTGCATTCCGGAATCCAGACCAGGTTTTCCAAATGACACTTTTAAACAAAGCATCCACTCCACGATTAACAGCAAATCCAGTCCAGAATTTTACACCACCCTCTTTAGGTTTCCTTTGTCTTAACTACTTTTACACAAATTTCGAGATCCAGCCACCAATGTCCACCATAATTATTTTAATGTGTTTGACAGGCTGTAGAAAAATCTCTAACCTGAAAGTCACTTCAGATATCTTTTTTTGCCATCTCAGCCTTCTTCTCAGCTCAGTCTCTTTCTTGAACAGCTCTCTGTGATAGTAGCTTTAACCTCAAACTTCTTGGACACTTCTCTTCATTTCTCTAGTTTCTTTAGCTAGCCTCAGAACTCTGCACTTGTTTTCTTAACCATTACTCTATGGTCAGCTTTTTCCTCTTGCAAAGCTGAAAGAGATGTTCCCTCTCTAAACCAACTGCATCTCGCAGACCTATGAGAGCTGCCTTCTCTCTCACTAGATATCTTCAACTTCAATCAAATTAGCTAAACTAAGTCTTAAAAGCTTCCCTATCTTACAAGGTTCCACTTGTTAAGCAACACGCACATGCTTATGCCTTCTATTTATTCTACGGGCAGCACAGTGGATAGCACTGTGGCTTCACAGCGCCAGGGTCCCAGATTTGATTCCCCGCTGGATCACTGTCTGTGCGGAGTCTGCACGTTCTCCCCGTGTCTGTGTGGGTTTCCTCCGGGTGCTCCGGTTTCCTCCCACAGTCCAAAGACGTGCCGGTTAGGTGGATTGGCCATGCTAAATTGCCCTTAGTGTCCAAAAAGGTTAGCAGGGGTTAATGGTTTACGGGGATAGGGTGGAAGTGAAGGCTTAAGTGGGTCGGTGCAGACTCAATGGGCCGAATGGCCTCCTTCTGCACTGTATGTTCTATGTTCTATGTTTGTTCACGCCTCAACCCCTATACATACAAACACCTTTGTCCAGCGTGAATCTATGTATGGGTTTTACCCTTCCAGGCACAGAAACCCATTTGAATTAAATCCACTTAAAACTATATCTTATATAAATACAAATCCCTTAAAACTACCTTTGTTTTCCTAACAATGTCATCTTCATAATTTAATTTCCTACCTACCTTTGTGTCATCAGCAAATTTCGCAACCATACCTTCGTCCAAGTCATTTATATAAATTACAAAACGTTGAGGCCCCAACACTGATCCTTGTGGCACACCATACATTACATCTTACTGAGCAGGAAAATATCTACTTATGACTACGCTCTGCTTTCTGTTAGCTAGTCAATCTTCTACCCATGCCAATAATATTACTCTCTACACCAAGAGCTTTTATTCTCCACAATTACCTTTATTGCAACATTTACCAAATGGCTTCTGGAAATCTAAATACAGTACATTCTCCTTTATCTGCAGCACATGGTACTTCTTCAAAAGGCACCAATAAATTTGTTAAGGACGATTTCTCTCGCATAAAAGCCGATCTGGTTCACTAATGGCCTTAAGGGAAGGAAATTTGATGTCCTTACCCGGTCTGGCCTACATGTGACTCCAGACCCACAGCAATGTGGTTGACTCTTAACTGTCCCCTCAAGGGCAATTAGGGATGGGCAACAAATGCTGGCACAGCCTATGACACCTACGCCCGATGAAAGAATAAAAACCATGTTGACTCTGCCTGATCGGCTTGAATTTGTTTGTGCCCTGCTATCACGTCTTTAACAATAGCTTCTAACATTTTTTGACAAATGTTAAGGTAACTGGCGTTGAGTTTCATGCTTTCTGCCTCCCTCCCTTCTAGAATAAAGGAGTTACATTTGCTATTTTCCAATCTAATGGAACCGTCCCCAAATCTACAGAATTTTGGAAAATGAAAAGTAACTATCTCACTCGCCACTTCTTTTAAGATCCAAGGATGAAGTTCATCAGGGTCGGGGGACCTGTCAGACTGCAGCTCCGACAATTTTCTCAGTACCACTTCCCTGGTGGTTTTCTTGAATTCTTTTCTCCCTTCCACCTCCTGACCTACAGCTCTTTCTGGGCTCTTACTGCATAGAATCACTACAGTGCAGGCGGAGATCATTCAGCCCGTCGAGTCTGCACCAACCCTCTGAAAGAGCACCCTATCTAGGCTCACTCCATCAGCCTATCCTCGCAATCTAGAGACCCCACCTAACCTTCTGGACACTAAGGGACAATTTTAGACTGGCCAATCTACCTAATCTGCACATCTTAGACATTGACAGATGCCTCCAGATATATCCCAACACATTAAAGCACACCTGATTGCTAGTTTGACGACAACTCTCATGGTCAGCTGGTTTCAACTCTATCTCATCTGGGCATTACTGTCTGGGTTCCTAGTGGATATCTTCAGCCAGGTCTTTTGTGAATAGCACTTGTCTCCAAGGAGCTTGATGTTAACTCTGCTTCAAGAGCTCCGGTAGGCCAAAAGTATCATGTAAACTCCCTGAGAACCTTGCACAAACACACATCATGATCTTTTCATGGTTGCACACAATCTGCACATTGATAGCGTGGAAGCGCTAATATATGGCAAATATTCCAGAGTAATCTGGGGGTAAGGGAATGCCTTGATGGGAAGGCGTGCAATCGATGACTCCCTTGACCTGCAAGGAGCCAGCAAGGGCCGCTAAGCCTTGTTCCAGCTTATTGCAACAGGCATCATGGTTGCAAAGTGCACAGACATCATGGCCCCAGCCAACAAGACATTGGCCACCTGAGATGCACTCACAGCAAACAGACTGAGGAGTTTTGCAAATATCTCCTGCACATTTCCGGAAAAAAACACAGGCAAAGAATTTAGGTGTGGTGATGACTCTGACAAACATCTGCAATGTGTGCCATCCTTGTTTACTTGGCAGGAGGCTACAAATCTCAGCAACTACTTGTTGTGATACCCTGAGCCTCCTGCTTGGACATATCCACAATGTTTACCCTTTGCCAAGAGACCTTTCCTTTACGCCTCCTGTGAACTGGACTTTTGTGCTCAACCCATCTTTCCTGTGGACCAGCAGGTTGGTGAGAAGGCTTATGTTGCTGCTGTTGCTGTGCATCTTACTCCTCATCTGATGTCTAAGGTACTGCAGAAGCAGCACCCATGCTGCACTGATGTTCCACAGATGGAAAGTGTGTGTCACTTTAGAAGATAATAGAAATAATGGCAGATGCAGCGGGTTGAGGCTGGCTCCAAATTTATCCCTTTAAACCATCCATCCACTACCAAATCTGCTCATTGATTTAGATTAAAATTCCTGTGGTAGATTGAGAAATAACTGAGCTTAAATGGCCCTGCAGAAGGAGGCCATTTGGCCCTTCAAGTCTGTACCGGCCCCACCTAGGCCCAATCCCCCAACCTATACCCGTAACCTCACCTATGGGCAATTTAGCATAGCCAATCCACCTAACCTGCACATCTTTGGACTGTGACTCGGGCACTTTCTCCTGCAATGCGTGACGACTACCAATCCGCTTCCCCAGCCTCCTGGGCATGGTGGTCCTGGATTATTCTTTTCCCGGCACACCACATGCAGGTGATGGGTGAAAGCGAGCACTCAGCAGACAGGCAGGAATCAGGCTACGGCATAGATTGAGGAGCACCAGCGCTCAGCGGGTTATCATCATCTCCCTGCCTTCGACAGTGACCCGTTGACAGCACGAACACAGCCCCATCACTCTGGAGTTATGTTACACAGACCATGGGAAAGTGTAAGAGGTGGTGATGGGGGCAGGAATGGAGGAATGGGTGGGGGGGGGGAAAGAAGGAGGGAGAGGTTGAGATGTTTGTGAAATGCCATACAGGTACCCGCCGAGACTTGAAATGATCCTGAGAGCTTCAGGTACATTGATGGCCACCGAGAGCAGGTACCTTCCTCCTCCATATGGTGCCACGTCCGCGAGGACACGGCACAGGTGCCGCACCATCTCCTTGTTGAGGTGAAGCCTCCTGCAGTACACATAGACCGTCATCTGTTCAAAAGTTCAGCGATGCCTGTACATGTGGGGCTTGGGCGGCCTCCCGCTCTGGGTCCTTCCCAGGCCTGATGGGCAGCTGGGTCCTCAAGGGCGGGGCCCTGCACATGGGCCTTCGCTTTGAGTCTCTGTCGATGCTTCTGTCGCCACCTCGTCCGGCGTCAGGCCACCTGGTCTGCCAGCAACACGACGAGGGCAGCTTCCGCAGGGTCCAATATATCATTCATCCTTTGTAATATCTGCAAGGAATTGGAGAGGTTGAAAGACACAACCAGCGGCGTCTTCCATCCCGGAACCCTCCATTCCCCCATTGCTCCCCTGCCATCCGACATGCCCTGCCCCCGCCGTCCCGGCCGCAGAGGACCCCAGGCCGTGTACCCTGGACACCTGTACGTACCGTTACCTGGACTGGGTGCTGGTCCCCTCCCCGGTGCATTCACCCACCCTCTGGTCATGGAAATGTCCTCGGGGCCTTGGCCCAGCCTCTGGGTGTTCAGATGTTGGCTGCTGTGTTCATGTTGTTGCTTCCTGCAGAGTTCAGGCGCAGTGTCAGGCATCGCGGTCTGATTGGGATGCTGGGCAATAACTCCCACATGCTCCATGGCATGTCTGTCTGCAGGAATCCACATGGGAGATGTGAAATGCTCGTTTAATTATGTTTGCCAATTCCCTATTAGCAATAACCTTCAGCCGCACGGCCTCCACGGTCAGTGGGAGTTATGGGTGATCGGTGGGACAGACAGGCAGGGGCTGAGGTTGCCCCCGTTATGGGTACACACGATCCAGGGACTGGCACAGCAGACTCGCAGGCGCTGAGACAACCAAATCCCACCCCAGCACTGGGCAAGCAACCCCAGTCTCATTGGCTGGGAGCGAAGATAGCTTCTCACCCCCTCGGACCCCACACCAGCCATTCCACTAGCTTAATATTTTTTAAAAGGTGTACTGATCGGCGCCGCTTGACCACTTGATGGGGAGGCGGTCAGATAACGGGAGGCCATTAGATAAGGGATCATTCTCGTTAATTGATTGGAGATGGGCTTTAAGTAGTGATTCCTGGTTTCTTGTCACGCCACGGCAGGATCCTGATTTTGGCAACGGCAACAGCCCAGTTAGATCGCAAACCGATTGGTGCGCGGCGCGGTTCTCGATTTTGGCCTCTCCTGCAATCTAACGACAGTGTCGCACTACAACCCAAGCGCGACGCAGCTGTAAAATTGCAACCAGAAACAAGTTACAGACCCATTGTTGAAACTACTACAGTTCTGACGCAAATGCTAATCTCATCTCGTGATCAGGAAATACGAGAGAACAAATTTCCCTCAGGTCCTGCCAGATTTGGCAGCTGGACTTGACTGCCAGTTTTTAATCTCAATTTCCTGGCGTGACCAACCAGATTGGGAGACTGGCTGGATGTTGGCGGATTCAGCCTTTGATCCAAGCTGCAATCAGTAAGCAGGGTGGGGTGGAAGTTGTGGGACAGGTTTGTGATCAGAGGGGAGACTGGAAGTTGGGTACAGGTGAAGGTTTACATCCAGACTGGATGGTAGATTGGAGTCCATGGCTGGGGGAAGGATAGGTTTCAGGGAGCAGGATCTTAAGCAAGTTGGCAGTCAGAAGGCAGAGTCAAGATCAGAAGCCAGATCAGAGGGGAAATTTGGGGGCGGTAATGGTGTGTGTGAGTGCACGTGGGAACGTGAGATTCATAGAATAATAGAATATACAGTGCAGAAGGAAGCCAATTTGGCCCATCGAATCTGCACCGGCCCTTGGAAAGAGCACCCTACTTCAGCAGAGGTGGGGAGATCAGAAGGGTGTCCAATTGCAGGGGCAAGGCAAAGCATATGGACTGGATCCAGCAGATAAATGGAAAGACATTTACCGCCTGGATCCAGCAGCCCTCATATTGCTTCAGCTGCTGGTTAAAATGTCTTTTTATTGTGAAACATTATATACCCTTCATTTTAATGCCTTGGATGTTGCTGTATCATTTGTACCAAAGGAAAATCGCAGAACACTCAATTGTCCCCCATTTTCAGCCAGACTTCCGGAATGGGAATTCCCGTAGTTTCTAACGGATCATAGAGATACCACTCCCAAATCTCAAATCACTTCTGTTACATTTTATGTAAAATTAAATCTTAATTTACTTCTCCGTTTTCACTGAATAAATACAAAATAATTGATTTGTTTTAACAGATCAACAAATCAACAAATATTAAAATATGATTCCTTGGAATGAAATCGGGGAAATCCTGTTTCGTTTTAAAGAGCTAAATGTAGAGCATATTTGGGATTTGTCGTTTCTGTGGCTCTTCACATTAATTAACAGCCAAACACCCACGTACTTATGATTTTGACTTTTTTTTTCATCTCATTTTGGATGGTTCGTATTGACAGGGGTTTTCTGTTGCTTGGATACCAGGTCACACTGTCACTGTAATTGTGGCACTGGGACATTCCAAATTCATTCAGAGTCTCACTGCTCTCCTTCTTAGCCTGCTGAGGGCAGATAGTGAAGGGTTATCTGAAAACTCTGTAGGATATAATACAATTAATGATTGAACAGCTCCAGAAGCCGATTAAAATAATTCATTTTATAATAATCGAACCCCCTGAGTGCAGAAATAGTGTTTCACAAAGCTTTTCCATACATACTACAATGCACAAGGTTATCCAAGGATTTTACATAAAACAGTGAACTACAAGGGGGATTCTTAGTAACATGTTTATCACTGTAATCAAACTTGCTGCCCACTACTTTCCACCACGTTTGGTTTGCATTGCACAGCAAGAAAGATTAATGAAAACGTTAATTAAATTTTTTGAGGAAAGCAATATTTGGAACATGAACTCGGAGCAACATACAAGTAATACTCAAGTTGTTACATATTTTGGCAGGAAAGAAGTTTATTCTGTAGATGCCATTTTTGGTATTGCTGTTGTTTTATGTCACACTAACGCTGTCATAGATCATTTCCAGAACTACCTCTACATGTACCTTCATGGGTGCATCGACACAGATGGAACTGCAGCAGTTCAAAGAGGCAGCTCACAGCCACCTTCTCAAGGGCAATTTGGGTTGGGCAACAAATACTGGCCGAGCCAGCGACAATCACATCTCATGAAAGAACAAATAAAAAAGATACACATAATTGTAGATGCCTTTGAACATCTTTTGCCTTTGATTGCATTTAATGTCAAAGATGGCAAAATTCTGCTAATTATATGAAAAATTCATTCCGAATTAGAAATTTTGATGTCAAATGACCGCTGATCATTTTGAGTGCAACTGAACACAAAAAATGTCAACATCTGCAGAAGATAAACATCGGTTGGCTTTTAACTGTACTTAACTCTAAGCTTGTTTGAATTGCATTTATTTCAGGGTTCAGTTTCTCAATCCTAGTTGTTGTCAAAACTTTAATTAGTAAAATTAAAAGTTATATTCAAAAACATATGAATTATCAACAAGATTTCTACAACACTATCAATCATAATCTCACCAAATGTTTCTCAAATTGCCTTTTTTAATTCGTTCATGGGACATAACCCCCGTGACTTTACCGTAAAGGAAGAGAGGGGGGAAAAGACGTAACGAGAATTGGCAAGGTGCTCTTCTCTAAACAGTCTATTCCCCAAGAGAACAGGAAGCAAAATGGCGAAATCTAGAATCACCACAAATGAAAATGGCCCCAGATGACATTGGGTCATCTCCAATCTGGCTTCTAGTTCTGAACTATCCTGTTTATTCCCCTGTGGAAAAACATCTAACCTCCAACTGTGCCCCCCCTCTCCATTCTGTGCTTACCCAATCCTGATCATACTACTGAGATCTGAAGGGAATAGTGAATGCACAACCAGGAGGCCCCTAATTGATGCAATTTGATTGTTTCTTTTGTGGGTCATGTTCCTCTCTGCAACCTTTGCCATTCCTCTTTTAACATTCTCATGGTCACTATATGGTAAATAATTGTATAATTTAGTAAGTTGCTTAGAACAATGGCCTGAATGCATATTATTTTACACAACTTGGCAAATTTGTCTGACTTCTATTATGCTTTCCTGAAAAATATTTGTAAAGCACATGGATTTGCTATGAAAGCAGGAAGATAAATTTATTTGCAGGTAAGGTTGATTGTTCCTTCTCCGTGTCCACTATCAGTAGAAAACAAAAAGTAAACTAGTATCTTCAAGCTATATCTACTGAGTACATATAGTTAGTACTAGTAAACTAATATCTTCAAGCTATATACTACTGATATAAGTAGTTGCTAGTTTTCATGTACCTGTATTTGAAATTTGAAGGGATGCCAAAACAAATAGCCGAGACACCCAGTCTTGTACATCTCACTGTATTTATTTAAATTAATTCAAAAATAGATTTAATTTGGAAGTATTACATTTTCTCACTGTGCTTCTCATCAGAAGTGGTCAACACCAACTATGAACCACAACAGTTTTCATACATAATGGGCACTTAGAGTCAGAGTCATTACAACATAGGAGGATATTTGGCCCATTTATTCCATGTCAGCTCCCTGTCAAGCATTCCAGTGAGTCCCATTTACCCACCCTATCCTCATAGCCTGCAAGTTTATTTCCCTCAAATGACACCAAATTTCCTTTACTGTTTCCACCACCCACTTTGGCAGCAAGTTCCAGGTCACTACTTGTTGCATTAAAAACGTTCTTCCTCACATCCCCTCTTCTAACTCTTTCTCAAAACCTTATATCTGTGCCTTGTAACATCTGCTAACGGGGAACAGCAACTTTCCTTTCTCTATCTTGTAAATGTGTCATAATCTTGTACACCTCTATCAAATCTCCCCTCACACTCTTTTGCTCCATGGCAAACAACCCTATCTTCTCCAACATAACATTGTGGCTAAGATCCTTCACCTCTGGAAACATTCTGGTAAATCTTCTCTGTGGCCAGTATTTTGTTCTCAGTGCCCCTATTTATGAAGCCCAAGATTCCATTTGCTTTGCCAGCTACTCCCTCATTATGTCCTGCTACCTTCAAAAATCAATGCATATGAACCATCTACATGCCAGGCCAGCCTGCCCCCCATCCCAGTATAAGCTTTAGAACTGTGCCATGAAGTCGATATTGCACCATCCTGTCCCTTCTGCCAAAATGCAACATCGCACACTTCTCTATATTAAATTTCATCTGCCAATTGTCTCCCCATCCTCCCAGCCTATTTATGTCCAGGGAAGTATGGAGAGCTTTAAATTAAAGAGTGGGGTTGAAGTTTCAATTACTTGGAAAATTAGGAAGTCAAAGTTAAAGGTAGGAGTGGAGGTCAGTGTTCAGTTTGAGTGTCAACAGACACGAGCGGGTTGGGATAGACCATATGAACATTATATTGCACAAAGGACTCATACAAGAGTCCTAACTAGTAGGGGGAAGTGTTCCAAGAACGGGAGGTTTAAAAAATCAGGGGTATACGAGAGAGCAGTGGTACAGGATAGTGAGGGGGAACGTGACTATCATAGTGTGACAGTCTGAGGCAGGAAACATTAACAATATGTAACAGAGAGCAATTCCAGAGTTGTAAATAACGGAAAAAAAATCAAAGCTAAATGTTCTTTATCTGAATGCACAAAGCATTTGCAACAAGATAGATGAGTAGATAGCACAGATTGCAACATATGACTATGATGTATTAGCTTTTCATAAAAGTGGTTGCAGGGTGACCAGGACTGGGTGCACAACATTCCAGGGTATGCAACATTCGAAAAGAACAGGCCAAAGGGGAAATTAGTATTAGTAGAGAAATAGTTTTGGGGAATTTAATGGGTTTGAAGGTGGGTAGATCTCCAGGGCCTGATAATCTTCATCTCAGAGTACTTAAGGAGCCCTCGAACCAATAGATCCACTCGTGGTCATTTTCCAAAATATTTTGGACTGCAGAAAGATTCCTACCAGATTGGAGGTAGCTAATGTAAACCCGCTTTTCAAAACGGTTGTGTTGGGGGACATTTTCTGATACTGGACTATGATATAAATTATAGGTGGCTCTGTAACTACAATTTTGCTCCTATATTACTTTTGAATAGTTCTGCTGAGACAAAAGGTACTCATTGGCTTGGATGCCTGTTTAGAAAAGGCAATTTGTAGAAATAGTGTATACACAATGCTTGTTAATATCAGAAAGGACACAAAATGGCTGTTAGCTATTATAGCAGTACTAAAGACACAAAATGGCTGAAGTAGCCACATTCCTGAACAATAAGTTACAAACGGTGTAAACTACCTCATGAGAACCAGGCGTGGGTATGTATAGGGAGTGTTTTACCAGCCGCTGATAACAGCTTCACAGAACAAGGAATGCAGGGGACGATTCTCCGATATGGAGGCCAAGTGTTCGCGCCGTCGTGAACGCCGTCTCGAATGCCATCGCATTTCACGACGGTGCGAACAGGGCCCGGGCAAGACCTATTCTGGCCCTCACAGGGGGCCAGCATGGCGCTGGAGCGGTTCATGCCGTTCCAGCATCCTTACGCGGTGCCAAATGGGCGCCGTGCCAACCCGCGCATGCGCAGTCGGGGCAGCCCAATCCTGTGCATGTGCGGGGAACGTCATACGCACACCGGCCCCTCACCAACATGGGGCCGGTGTTCTGGGGCCGCGCACGGAAGGAAGTAGGCCTGGGGGGAAGGGGGGGGAAAAGAGGCCGGCCCGCCGATCGGTGGGCCCCGATCACGGGCCATACCCCATTGGAGGCCACCACGGTGAAGGAGCCCTCCTCCTTTCCCCACAGGCCGCCCCACCAGCGTTCCTGCAGAGTTCCCGCCGGCAGCGACCAGGGGTGGACGGCACCGGCGGGAACCTGTCGTATTGTAGCGGCCGCTCGGCCCATCCAGCCGGAGAATCGCTGCTCGCCGGTTCTCCGAGTGGCCCGGTGCGAATCACGCGCCGCTGGTTTCCGGGGGTGGGAGAATCGCTGGGGGTGGGGGGGGGGATTCTCCCACCCGGCGTGGGGGGGTGGGGTGGGGGGGGGGGGGGGAAGAGAGAGAATAGCGACCGCAATGTATCCTTAATAAGCTCAAGGTCCCCAGCTGCAGACAGGACATATCCTTATGTTAGTCTTGAGTGACTTTTGCATGAAATTAGGGGCGGGTTAAACAACACCCACTTTAATGGGTAAGATGGGTATAGAGGGTTATGGGCCAAGTGCGGGCAACTGGGACTAGCTTAATGGTAAAAACTGGGCGGCATGGACTGGTTGGGCCGAAGGGCCTGTTTCCATGCTGTAAACTTCTATGATTCTAACCATATATGTGACTGATTAACTGCATGTAATGAATTGTGACGCAAATATAGTTGATTGATTGTATGTAAATGAGACACAACTAATTCCGCCCCTTGAATCTGTATATTAACCCAATGCGAACCTTAGCTCAAGTGAGAAAGAGGATTGCGAGGCTGCGGAGCTGCCAATATTTCTCCCAGATCTGATATAAACTGCTTCCTTACTCACTCAAAAAGGCCTACCTGTGAATATTTTCACTTCTAAATAATTTTCAGTAGTTAGAGAGAAAACAGGGAACTATAGACGAGTGAGCCTAACTTCGGAAGTAGGGAAGTTGCTAGAGTCCATTATCAAGAATTTCAGAGCACAGCATATAATCAGACAAAGTCAGCATTGATTTAGGAAAGGAAAATCATGCTTAAAAAATCTACTGGAATTATTTAAAGATGTAACTAGTAGAGTTGACCAGAGAGACCCAGTGGATGTGGTTTAAGACTTTCCGAAGGCTTTCGACAAGGTCTCACTTAGCAGATTACTATGCAAAGTTAAAGCGCAAGGGATTGTGATTAGAGTTTTGAGATGGATAGAAAGCTGGTTAGCAGACAAGATGCAAAAAGAGGCAATATCCATGGTTAACAAAGGAAGTCAAGGATAATGTTAAATTGAAAAACAGGATATACAAAGTTGCAAGGGACAGAGGTAGACCAGCGGACTGGGAAGTTTTTAGGATCCAGCAACAAAAAATTAAAAACAAACGACTAAAAAGGGAGGAAATACATTTTGAGAGGAAAATTGCACGCAGTATAAAAACAAACTAAGAGTTTCTATGGATATATAAATAGGAAGCAGACAGCTAAGATAAGTTTAGACCTCCACTGAACGAGGTTGGTGAATTAATAACAGCAAAGAAATGGCGGATATGAGGAATACATTTTTTGTATCAGTCTTCACCATGGATGACATTGTAAATATCCCCAAGATATTAGATAGGCCGATTTCAACTAACAATTTAGAATTTACAAAAATCCCAATCACAAGAAATAGAGTATCAGAGAAACTCAAGAGGCTAAAGGCAGACATGTCACCAAGACCCGATGAACTGCATGCCAGGGGTTTAATGGAAGTGACTGCAGAAATGGTGGACTCATTAGTTGAAATTTTTTATAACTTGCTAAATTCCAAGAGAGTACCGAAAGATTGGAAAACGGCTGACGTGACACCCTGTTCAAAAAAGGGTGAAAGACAGAAGGCAGGGAACTATAGGCCAGTTAGTTTCATATCTATTACTGGGAAGCTGCTGGAGTCAATAATCAAAGAGGAAATAGCTGATCATTTAGGAAGGCTGAATATATAATCAAACCAAATCAACATGATTGTATGAAAGATAAATCATGTTTGACAACTTTGCTCAAATTATTTCAGGATGTTACAGGGAGAGTAGATAAAATGGAACCTGTAGATGTAGTGTACTTGGTGTACATACAGTGTATGTAGGAAGCGTAGTGGAGAACATGCCCGTCTACATCAATGGGAACAAAGTAGAAAGGGTCGAGAGCTTAAAGTTTTTAGGTGTCCAGATCGCCAACAACCTGTCCTGGTCCCCCCATGCCGCCACTATCGTTAAGAAAGCCCACCAACAACTCTACTTTCTCAGAAGATTAAGGAAATTTGGCATGTCACCGACGACTCTCACCAACTTCTACAGATGCACCATAGAAAGCATTCTTTCTGGTTGTATCACAGCTTGGTATGGATCCTGCTCTGCCCAAGACCACAGGAAATTACAAAAGGTCGTGAATGTAGCCCAATCCATCACGCAAACCAGCCTCCCATCCATTGACTCTGTCTACAATTCCCGCTGCCTCGGAAAGGCAGGCAGCATAATTAAGGACCCCACGCACCCCAGACATACTCTCTTCCACCTTCTTCCGTCAGGAAAAAGATACCAAAATTTTAAGTCACGTACCAACCAACTCAAGAACAGCTTCTTCCCTACTGCCATCAGGCTTTTCAATGGACCTACCTTGTATAAGTTGATCTTTTTTCTACACCTTGCTATAACTGTAACATTATATTCTGCAGTCTCTCCTTCCTTCCCTATGTACGGTATGCATTGTTTGTACAGCATGCAAGAAACAATACTTTTCACTGTATACTAATACATGTGACAATAATAAATCAAATCAAAATGTATTTATATTTCTTAAAGGCATTTGACAAGGTGGCACATAAGATGCTGGCGCATAATTAAAAGCCCATGGAATTGGAGGAAGTGTGTTAGCATGGATTGAAACCTGGCTGTTACAGAAAACAGAGATCTGGAATAAATGGGTCCTTTTCAGAGTGGAAAGATGTAATTAGTGGAATACCCGGGAATCAGTTCTTGGCCCGCAAATGTTCACTATTTACATTAATGACCTGGAGTAAGGAACAGAATGTAAAGTTTCCAAATTAGCAGTTGTTATGAAAATAAGTGGAAGGGCTTGTTGTGACGAGGATGTTGTGAGTCTGCAATGGGATATAGATAGATTGGGCGAAAACCTGGCAAATGGAGTTTAACGTGGGGAAGTGAGAGGTCATGCAATTCGGTAGAAAGAATCAAAAGACAGATTATTACCTAAATGGGGAGAGGCTGTAGATGAGTGAAGTACAGAGGGATCTATGTGTTCCAGTGCATGAATCACAAAAAGCTAGCAGGCAGACAGGTAGTTAAGAAGGTAAATGGCATTTATTGCAAGAGTGTTAGAATATAAAATTAGGCAGGTTTTATTGTAATTGTCCAGGGTGTTGGTGAGGCCCACCTGGAATACTGCACACAGTTTTGGTCCCCTTACCTAAAAAAGGATATAGTAACATTGGAGGTAGCCCAAAGGAGATCCACCTGGCTAATTCCTGGGATGAGAGGGTTGTCCTATCAAGAGAGAGTAAATAGTCTGGGTCTGTATTCCTTGGAGTTTGAAGAGTGAGGGTGTGACCTTATTCAAACATGCAAGTTCCTGAGGAGGCTTGACAGGGTAGATGGTGAGAAGTTTTCACTAGAGAGTCTTGAACAATGGGACATAGCTATAAGATAAAGGGCCAGTCATTTAAAACTGAGGTGTGTAGAAATTTCTTCTCGCAGAGGGTGGTGAATCTCTGGAATTCTCTGGCCCCGAGGGTGGTGGAGGCTGGATCATTAGAAGTATTTAAAGTGGAGGTGGATAAATATTTGATACATCAGGGCTATGGGGAAATGGCACAGCAAAGGGGTTGAGGCCGGTATTGATCAGCCATGATCGTACTGAGTGGCAGGGCAGGCTTGAAGGGTCTGGTGGCCTACTCTTGCTTCTATTTCTTGTTTTTAGAATAGAATTCTTATGTTCTAAACCATGTAACAGTTTAATGAACATAAGGTGAAGGCGTGGCTTCCCAGCCCTGCAAAGCAGGAGCAGTCCTTCCCTTTCAGTTGCGTCGTCTGCGACAGATTTTGCCTATTAAGATCATGGTCAATTTCCCTGGTCCTAAACCAGAGATACTGAGACCAGTAATGAAGCCCTTATCATCAGCTCATTGAGTTCAGCTGATTTGGCGTGAAATGAAAATCATAATTGGGAGCCTTGTGTCTGCATGGCCCAGCTACTCAGTACTCCTGACCACCGAATAAGGAGTCAAGAGTGGTACCACTTTGACATATGTTCAAAACCTACATTCATGCCCCCACATTGAGTTTATCTTCATTTAATTTTTGCTGATAAGTTTCCGACTGCTTCATGCAGCTTTTATGAAGACTGCTGACAATTCTAAATCCAGTCTGAGCACTTATTATAAAAAACTCTCAACTGTTGCCCTCACATTTGGCCACTTACCTTTAAATGGCAGCATTTGAATGTACACTGCAGTTTTCTGAATGATGTACTTTTAAGAGATATCCTATCTGTTCCACTCAAACTCCCAGCAAAATCAGGCTAGTTCCCAACCATCCTAAGAAACCTTGTTATTTCTATTTCAATGAACTGTACATGAAATAGCACACAGCTATCTAAACAGCATCAGGCAATGTCTTCTGCAATCTGGCACCCGTTTTGCTTAACGTGTGTGGGATTCACCAGTTCCAAGATTCCAATTGAAAATCTGTTTGAAAAGCAGTGACTGCTGTAAAATCTTTCACTACTTGTACAATGTATTTTACATTAGAGGAACAAAAGTCAATCTTGCACTGTACGCATACAGTCACATATCAATCAGGACCATTCATATTTTAAACACCTTGATTTTTGACAGACAATTCCAACTGTGAACTGAAAAAAAAAGATTTTAGAAAAGTATTCAAGATCTGTAAGGGGCTGAATAGTATGGCCGGTGGCGGTGGGCGGGAGTCTGACCTGGAAGTGTGTGGTTTGTCGATTCTCACTCCCGCCTTTCCAGGACACCGGATAATGTGCTCATCAGCCGATCACCACGCCTGCCTCCAGGCTATAACTGACAGGTGTGAGGTTGTCATGCCAGCTGATGGAAAGGAAAAACATCACAGCCTAACCAAAGCATCCTGGATGGAGATTGCAGCAGAGTCCAGCAGCCGTGAGGTCATCCAAAAACCTGGATTCACTGTCAAAAATGCCTCAAAGACCTTTTGAAATCTGCAAGTGTGAGTGAGGTTCAATTATGGAGGAACATACATGGAAGGATTTGGGAAGGCTCTTTTTGGATATTGTCTGTGTACTGACCAGAAATGCACAG
The DNA here is from genome assembly GCF_047496885.1 of Scyliorhinus torazame. Taxonomy (NCBI): domain Eukaryota; kingdom Metazoa; phylum Chordata; class Chondrichthyes; order Carcharhiniformes; family Scyliorhinidae; genus Scyliorhinus; species Scyliorhinus torazame. Next base: position 120,305,035 of record NC_092723.1, read on the forward strand.
ACTTCATTGTACTTGGCCTGGAGGCCTATGGTGGAAGTTATTATTTTTGGGGGGGGGGGGGGGGGGGAGGAGTGAAATGCACGCAAGGTCCACTGGTTAAGGGGCATTAATCACTGTGCACATTGTGAAGTGAGAAGCAATGAATGTAAAGAAAGGTCTAACTCATGACAATGACAGGTTCTGTTGCAAGAGAAGAGGGTGCACAATGCCAGGGAGAGCAGCAAAACAACAGGTAGTGTTACAAACCTGGTCATCACCATACCTAGCGAGGTGGTGGTGTTGAAGCTTGCTGCAAATGAGTAGAGCTAGCCCAGTGCCAAAGACGAGATAGCTGGAAGGCCCCAGGGTCGTGAGATTGCAAGGAGCATTATCTACACCCAAATGAAAGGGCTGTTAAGAGGGCTAAGTGGAGGGTGGGTGATGTCTGGTATGCGCCAGGAACCCGGGTTCGATTCCCGGCTTGGGTCATTGTCTGTGCAGTCTGCACGTTCTCTCCATGTCTGCCTGGATTTCCTCCGGGTGCTCCCGTTTCCGCCCACAAGTCCTGAAAGACGTGCTGGTTAAATGAATTGGACATTCGGAATCCTCCCTCAGTGTGCCCAAGCAGGTGCCGTGGTTTGGCGACTAGGGGATTTTCAGGTTTGTAACTTCATTGCAGTGTTAGTGCAAACCCTACTTGTGACACTAATAAAGATTATTATGCTGCAATAAATGAACCAATGATGGTTTGATATTTTGTAAGCTCTCATGAATCAGAGAGGAAAAGCTTGCTGCATGTTGGAAATGGTGAAATGCAAACAAAGGGTACTATATCACATATAGTACACAGTGCTGCCAATGTGGCAGTCTGTCTCCTTGCATTCACCACAAAAGCAGAAGATAGCCACAACCTTCCTATTTTTGATTCCTGCACAGATGCACCATCGGCTGCTGCTGCCACAAGCCCTGAGGGTCTCACACCAACCTCTGAGAAGGAAGAAGAAGCTTCAAAGGATGCAGTGGCACATTCTCTCTCTGCACCAAGTACAAAGGAAGGATATTACGCCTCGGATCAAGGGCAAGCACAATCTGCTGAGGGCACTACACATCGCACATGCAGCTGCAGGAGACTGAAATGGAGGTGGGCAGCAAGCTGCATTATGCCACTGAGGGCCCCCCACACAGTCTGAAATGATCGGATGCAAAAAAGAGTCATTGCTAGTGACTTCAGGGCAACTGACATTGGATGACCACCCATCCAGTTGGAGGAAAAATTCCCATCCATCATCTCACATAGGGAGAGGTCACAGTATCCACTGACAGTCTCAATTTCCTCCGGCACTGTGTCTCAGTCATTCACAGTTTGTATTCTCGCCCTGCATATGCAATTGACTGGATAATGTCTCCCTCCACGCCTCTGTGGCTGCAGCATCCTGCCCTCAGCAGCCCCTTACTCCAGTGCAGACTCTCATGCATTTCTTGCCTCCTGCCTTCTCCCTCTCCTTAAAACTCCTCTCCTTCCTCCTCCTCCTCTCCAAAGGATGAATCTCCCACTGAACCCCAATCTCCATGTTGCTCAAAGCACAAAGGCTGCAATGCAAATGAAGTACTGACTACAGGCAAGTTTCAGTATTAAAATCTTTATAGATGCCAGTGAATCTTCACCTTCCCTGAAGAACTACTCACAAACCTACAGCAGGCTCCAATGTTGAAGTCACTCATTGACCTAACTGCAGCCAGCACGGTGATGGTGGGAAGGCGATCCAACGCCAACGTGCCAGGTATTGCATCGCTCAGGGCATGAAACAGTCTAGCTTCCATTATTATTCAGCCCAAAATCAAAGCAAATTTCAAATGGAAAAAAAAATAAGCTAAGGAAGCTGATTGTAAATTTTGGTGACATTCAGGAGATGCTATAGTTTTTTGTTATTATTTATTCACTATAAAAATTACTGCAGCAATCACTTTGATTCCAAAAGATCTAATCAAGAAATTGTTTCTTGTCTATCATGTTTAGTGGCAGTGTTTGGAAAATGTTTTTAATTCCACTTTCACTTAATTGGCTATATAAATCAAACAGATTGATACATTCCCTAAGCATTTAAATTTGATACAAGTTGTTGATGATACCTCAAAAAAACATTTGGTTCATGTGCCAGGCTTAGCCTGATACAGTTTAAGGTTATTCACAGAGCGCATATGACGGGGGCGAGGCCGAGTAGGTTCTTTGGGGTGGGGGACAGATGTGGGAGGTGCTCAGGAAGTCCGGCGAACCATGCCCATATGTTCTGGTCGTGCCCGGCACTGGATGGGTTCTGGAGGGGTGTTGCGAGAACTATATCTAAGGTGGCGAAAGTCCGGGTCAAGCCAAGTTGGGGGCTAGCACTATTTGGAGTGGCGGACGAGCCAGGAGTGCAGGAGGCGAAAGAGGCCGGCATTCTGGCCTTTGCGTCCCTGGTAGCCCGGCGGAGGATCTTGTTAGTGTGGAAAGATGCGAAGCCCCCCAGTGTGGAAGCCTGGATAAATGACAAGGCAGGGTTCATCAAGTTGGAGAGGATAAAGTTTGCCTTGAGAGGGTCTGTGCAGGGGTTCTCCAGGCGGTGGCAACCGTTCCTAGACTATCTCATGGAGCGTTAGATGGAGGTCGGTCGGCAGCAGCAGCAGCAACCTAGGGGGGGGGGGACATCTCTTTCGGGGTGGGGGGGGGGGGTTACTAGCGGCACTTGAGCAAGAAAATACATAAACGTTTGGGAAAGCCGATACGTGCGGGAGGAATCCAATGTACAAAGTTCTGTATTATGTTGAAGCGATATGTTTATGTCTTGCTATGCGACTTTTCTTTTCCTTTTTGTTACTGGGGGGGGGGGGGTTGTATGGTTGAAAATTTTTGTTGAAAAATTCTTAATAAATATATATTTTTAAAAACATTTGGTGATATTTCTATCATGTATCCTATTTCCTGTGCCATAATGCTTGTTTCAAAACACCTCATAACGTCCCAAAGACTGTCCACCACCTCAAAGACACAATTCTCGAGTTTAATGGAATACTCCCCACTTGTCTGGATGAGTGCAGCGCCCACAACACTCAAGATACTCGACACCTTCCAGGGCAAAGCTGCCCACTTGATTGGCATCCCTTCCACAAATATTCACTCCCTCTACCACTGACACTCAAACGGCAGTGTGTACCATCTACAAGGTGCACTGCAGGAACTTACAAAGGCTCCTTGGGCAGCACCTTCCAAACCCAAGACAACTACCATCTAGAAGGACAAGGGTAGCAGATACATGGGAACACCACCAGCTGGAGGTTCCCCTCCAAGTCGCTCACCATCCTGACTTGGAAATATATCACCGTTCCTTCACTGTTGCTGGGTCAAAATCCTAGATTTCCCTCCCTAACAGCACTGTGGGTGTACCTACACCACATGAACTGCAGCAGTTCAACAAGGAAGCTCACCACCACGTTCTCAAGGGCAATTAGGGATGGGCAACAAACGCTGGCCTAGCTATATCCCATAAAAATGAATAAATAAAAAATCAACTATGTACAGATGAATACGCAATGAATATGGGAGATTAAACGAATGGGCTTCCGTCTACAAAATTATCAAATGACAAGTATTACTTTCGTCAGCCCTTCATCAAATATATTAAAACAGAAATAAACAGAAGAGCAGAAATATTACACATAAAAACAAAAAATCTTTCCTTTAACTGAAGGCAACACAATCATATCGCTTCTATTTACTCATCTTTATTAATTATCCTATCATTCACATTAAAGGGTGCATTTGGTAGGATTGCAGCTGAGTGCAGAAAATTAAACTTTAAAGGATGGTATTAAGTTAAATGTTGTAATTTATGAACGATGTGGAGATGCCAGCGACCCCGCTCCTTCTGGACTGTAAAGACTTAATTACCAGCAAAGACTCGGATTCAAAGTATCGTCTTGCATCATTGACTTTGTCTATATGTGTGGTTGTGGAACCCACCACTTCACTCACCGGATGAAGGAGCTGCTCTCCGAAAGCTAGTGATCCGAAACAAACCTGTTGGCCTTTAACCTGGTGTTGTAAGACTTTTACTGTAATTTATGAATGCAACAACATGCCACCATTCTCTCATAAAAGACATTGTAATATTTATATCTAATGTAATGTAATGCAAAATCAACGCTTTGAGTGAATATTCCTGACAAGCAAATAGAATAATTTAACAAATAAGAACAAAGAACAAGGAAAGGTACAGCACAGGAACAGGCCCTTCGGCCCTCCAAGCTTGCGCCGACCATGCTGCCCGTCTAAAGTAAAAAAATAGGTCATTAGTTTGCCAAACACAATTTAAGAGCGCGGTTGAACTAAATGGAAACAGAGTCTCATGGCTACTGCAGTTAGCCACTTGTTTCCCAGTGCTCACAGCGACAAGAAACACAAGGCTATAAAACACAATTTGCGTTTGATAAGGGGCCTCAACGGGGAATGTGAGGCTGCAAATAGCCCCGTTTTGTACACTGAGGAGCTTCGCTTGCCAGAACTCCTCAATGTAGTGAGAGAGATCAAGGTGTCATTGTTAAAAGGCATCCTGATCTCCGAGGCTCCCAAAGTGACCCCCCCCCCCCCCCAAGCCCCAACACACTATCGCCCACACCCCTGCGCACCCAACCCAACACCCGGCTGGAGACCCCCAGCCTGATCTCACCCGTGCAAAAATGCCAGCATAGCAGTGCTAACCTGGGCATCTTGACAGTGCCACTTGGGCACCTTGAAAGTGCCAGGCTGGCACCCAGGTGTCACTGCCAGGGTGCCATCCCGCCCAAAGTTAATGCACCAGGGGGCCTTCGATCCCCTAGGAGACCCCCACAAGTGCCGTTCTGTCTGGTCACCGTTTGCGGAGACCAGTACTGAACGGCACTTGGCCAAGGTGTCCGAGGCAAGGGAGATTGATCCCACCCCTCGGGATCCTTGGAAATGTGCAGATTTGCTAAAAAGCGATCCCGCTCTCGCGAGGCGCTGCGAGCTGGGTAGATTACGGGTGCGGGGTTTCCCAGCTTCTATTGGCCACGCTGCGGCGAGCTGCTTTTCGGGTGCAGCATGGCCATTAAGTTGCGCCCTAAATGTCTGTGTTTTAACTAATTCTGTATCTATAATAGAGCATGAAATGATTCTGTCTACTTATTTGAACATACTGACTGATTACAACATTAGATAAAGAAAAAGAAGGCAAAAATCAATAGAAGGTCACAGCATTGGCTTTGAAACTTAATCCAAATTGATTGGGTCTGCCCATGTAAACAATGCATGAATGATATATTCTCCGATCATAGGTTATGTTACAAGGTAAAAATCAATGCACTTCAACAGGGGTTAACGACTACATCAATCTGTTAGTAAAAAGCACGACAAGCTCCCTTGTTTTATTAGGCTGATGTTCAACATGTCGGGTTTAAGATACATGCTCTGCCAATGTCAATCAAAATTAGACACATCCATAATGATCTATCAACCGGGTTGACAAGGTAATTAACAACTGATTACTGCACCATTAACAGAAATACTGCTGACTTTCCAGTCCTTGTACAGAACACAAATACCCCATTTATATTGCAGAAGTATTGCAAGTGGTTTAGACTGCAGGGTGGATTTGGAAACCAATTTACCAGTGGAACATCTTTCCAATATGGGAGTGCCTCATATGTGAAAATGTGTAAACACTATTGCTCGTCTATTTAGATTGGCTGACATCTCCCACAACCAGAACAAAATCGGCAGTCATACAGCAAACAGTGTACTTTCTGGCAATTAAAATTTGTGAACAGTATTTCTGACCCAGAAAAAGGGAATAAAACCTACTTGAGGTATTCCCTGCTCGCATGCGGATCTACAGCGGCATATCATTTACATCACAGAAATGCATCCAGTAACTGCACTGTAACCTCAATGGAGTATAAGACTTGGTGTGAACCATGAAAAGCGTGTTGCTGTGTTATGAATAAATGCATTATTTGCTGGTAAATTGTATCCTTTAATGATCACTGATTGCAACCTGAGGACTGAGAGATTCAGTGAAAATGGCCATATATTAATTATTTGGAAAGAGAAACAAATCTAATCAAAATACACAATAAGGTATATGTGGTTTAAATCTGTACATTCTATTTAGAAGTATTTTGCCAACAAAATCAATAGTTGAATTGGAGTGCAGAAAATAAACAGGATTTGGTATTTCATGTTTAAAAACTTATCAGAAAATTGATTCCTAGGTTTGCCATCCTTACTTGTGCCCTTCTTTCTCAGATTTTTAATTTGGAATAAAACATGGCAAATTGTAATTGAAGATTTATTACAATTTGAATAATTGCACATTAATATTAAATGCCTTATAACAACAAACCTCAAATCAGATTGTTGAAGTACTTTCCTTGGTATATTCAATAGTTGCATAAGTGCATCATTACAGTTCCCAGGTAGTTAAAAGAGAGCAAATTCCAAAATACAATTCACATGTCAATATTACCATTATGGAACTTACTTGCCTTCAAATAGAGTCACTGTTTTAAAATAAGGGGTCGTTCATTTCTTTCCTCAGAGGGTTGAGTGTATCTGGAACTCTCTCCCTCAAAAGGCAGTGGAAGCAGAGTCTTTGAATATTTTTAAGACAGCGCTAGATAGATTCTTGATGAGCAAAGGGGCGAAAGGCTATAGGGGAGAGGCAGGAATGTGGAGCTGGATTTACAAGCAGGTCAGCCATGATCTTATTGAGTGGTGGAGCAGGCTCGAAGGGCCAAGTGGCCTACTGCTCCCAATTCATATGCTCTTCACAGAGCAGATGCTGAAATAATGGAAAATCTATTTTGATCCACACTGCTTTTGAAACTTACATTCTTTTCACATAAAATATACCTCACCTAAAAAAAAAATTCAAATGAAGATCATAAATATTATTCAAGCAGAAATTGTGTTACTCAAACTAAATAACACCTGACGATTAAATTAAATCATTCACTTTCTCAGCATATTTTGAACTGCAGTCAGTTGTGTCTTGTAGGCAAACACAGCAGTACACAGAAAGAACCCCTGAACAATGTGACAAATGATCAGATAATCTGCTTTTGATACTTTTGATTGAGGGATAAATGTTAACCAGGGCACATAGAGAACTCCAACTCTTCTTCAAATATTTGAGTGGGACTTTTTACATCCAACAGAACAAGCAGAGGTGTCCAAAATAAAATTCCCCCAAATCATAAAAATAGGTTAGCAGTCACAGCATTCATCCAGTACCTTGTCTCCTTGTCAAATCATGGGGCCATAAAAGCAAATTGCGATGCTTTCCTCATTTGATCTTTAGTTTTTAGCAAGAATTACTGAATAACAATCAGGAATGAAAATCTGAGTTCACTTTCCCCATGTCTAGCAGACTGATGCCAAATGCAGCATATTTGTCACTCGTCCAGACAAGACCAGTTCATTCAGCAGAAAAAGGGGTAAACCTGGAACTTTCTTGCTTTCTGTCTATTTCGCAGTATTACTCCATTCGTACCTGCATATCTACGTGGCTAATTTTAATCTATAAAGTCAGGTTTTGAATAGTTTAAAATTATACACTCCTCACTTATATTTGAATTTACTGATTTTATAATTTAGATAGAATGTTAAAAGCAGTTGCGTCCAAATCTGCAGATAATACTAAAAATAGGAGTTCAGCAAACACTTTTACGGAAGCTGGATAATTTAGAAAAGTACAGACATTTGGGGACTAGGTTCACAAAATTTGAAAACAACAACATGTGAATAAAGCCATAAAGGTGAATATATGCTGATTTTGCATATGCACTAATTTTTTAATTCAAATGTCTCCAATTGTTTTTTTACTTGATATGTGCATAATAATTACATTTCACATCATACAAAATAAGGACAAAAAAAACTAAGATTATTACGCAATCAATGGGCTACGTACACAAACTGGTTCAGCTGAATTGTGAAAGTCAGATTTTGAGTACAGCTTTAACAGCATCAAGTTATGGTATTTCTGACCTAACTTTGCATGGTTCACATGCACATGCAAAATAAAAGCCAAATTGTAACAGAACATACTTGTGATGATATGCATTATTATATTTAAAATATCTGTTTGCCACGACAGTAGTGTATAGGTAAAGCTGTAGTGGGAGTCATATAACAAAGGTGGTTAATGTATTTTTCACCTAATATATGCATCTTTCCAAATGCATAGGCAAAGGACACTGATAGAATCCCTGGAGTGCAGGAGGTGGTCAATTGGCCCATCAAGTCTACACTGACACTCTGAAAGAGCACCCTACCCAGGTCCATTCCCCCTGTAACCCCATCTAACATTTGGAAAGGAAAAGGCAATTTAGCACGGCCAATTCACCTAACATGCGTATCTTTGGACTGTGAAAAGCAACTGGAGCACCTGGAGGAAACCCATGAAGACACAGGGAGAACGCGCAAACTCCACCGAGGCAGTCGCCCAAGGTTGGGATCGAACCCAGGTCCTGTGAGGCAGCAGTGTGCCACCTATATTTGGAAATGTGGATCTAAATATTTTATTTCATGCCCCACGTATTTGCAAATAGCAGCATTTCTCTCCTCGACAGGGAGTTTTTTGTGACCACGAAACCATTACATTTCTACAAGAACAGCACATCTTTGTGAAGAATCATAATATTCCACCTTATTAGCTAATGATATGCAAGTAGTTGGCTTGCATAAAATATCATCTTTGTTAAGTTGGCAATAATCTCAATTGTAAGTCAGTTAGTTTTGGTTCAAACACCGCACAAGAACTGGAGCACAAACTCTAATTTGACTCTTCAGTGCCATTTTCAGGGAGTGCTGCTGCATTGTCAGAGATACCATCCTTCATGTGAGATGTGAAATCAAGATCTTGTTCTGGCATTTCAAAGATTCAACATACAAATTGAAAAAGAACAGGGAGTTCTCCTGGTGTCCTAACATTGTCCCCTTCACCACCACCGCCAAGAAAGATTGGTTATTCATCTTATTTCTGTTATGGAACATCGCTGCTTTCAAAATGGCTCTACCATTTACCCACGTAAAAAGTGACTGCATTTCAAATACAAATTATTCCAGGTGCAGCACTATGGGATGTTTCCAAGAAACACACGGGGAGAAAATATGCATACAGGCTCCCTCTGTCTGAAATTCTGTTTCGCAATCCAAGAATTCCTGACAATTCCTCTTTTCTTGTTAAACTGCGCTGCAACAAAAAATGCAACAAGAAATTGGGGCATGTGACTGTGTCTGATTGCAATATTACACAGGGTAATTTTGACAAATTCCAATGGCACGAATGAGCTATTTCTAATCTAACTACAGCACCATTATTTAATTCATGTATTTTTAAAGCAGGATGAATGTAGAATTTGTCAATACATCAAGGAAATGCGCCATTTAAAATTCCTTCATATTATTGTTTTCTTCTTGCAAAACACCATTCTCAAGAGATTGATTAACATCATTAATTCAAACAGCGTTAAAAGAATAGGGGAATGCAGAATATACGCAATTTGATTGAAGAAATTTCTGAATGATATGCCAAACCCCAACAGTGACGAATGTGATATAAAATAGTTACTTTAGAGATACTAGTTAATGTAATGTAGAAATAAGCCACTTTGATTCTGGCAGTTAGGGAGAAAGGGATTTGAGACCGCATGGAAAAAGCAGGAAGAGGTGTGTCTATGAGAGTGATGCTGCATTGATAGGGGCCAGAGAAAGGGATTGGAAGTGAGCCAATCAGAATAGATCAAACAGGTCAGGAGGGATATAGGCTGACCTATGGGTGTCGAGTATGTGAAACTTGATGCCATTTGAATGTATGAGTACTGATCTCTTTGTCTGGGACCTACACTTAGTTCCCGGGGCTGCAGACAGCAACATGTTATCTGTATCACTGTGGACTAGGTAGCTTGCAAGCTGAATAAAATAACTTTTTACTTGCAAATCCATCTCGACTTTTATTGAGGCCAGACTGACAGAGGAAAGAAATTTGGGATTCAACAACAGTAACGAGGATACTGGGCCGAAACCCCAATATTTTAGTTTATTTTAAGACTGTGCAGAAAGAATGATTCGTTCCAGGAGTGATTAGAAGAAAAAGATAGGACTTTGGTATTTCTAAAACAAAATTATAAATACAATATTAAACTTTTAAATTCACACCCAAAAAAGAACAGCTTAGAATTACCCCTTAACACAATACAATTTCTCATGAAACAACAAGAAAAGAAACATGCAGCTCTTAATTAATCTTAAAATTAATAGAGCGTAGGGTAATACTTGCAGTACAGAACAGATTCTGGCTCTTGTTAGTACCCCTTCAGACCCTGGCTGAATGTCTTCAAATAGCTGCTTCCACTAGGCGGTTTCAGCCTCTTCCTTGTCTTCAGATGAGACTGTTTTGCTTTAAAATATTTACTCTTTTTCCCCTAGCCTACTGGGAAAGAAAATTGCCTTTATCTGTGGTCTAAAAAACAAGGGTTGCCAGATCAGATTTCACTTCCAAAAGTCTGTCTCTCTCCACAGCTTTCCCTCTCGCAAAACTAAAAATAAACCATCTCTACAGGATACAAAAGCACATGAACTCCCCAGGGACTTCCTCAGACAAACCACTATGCATTTGCCCAGACTGAAATATACATTCCTTTTGTCAATTGCCCCTGCTGGCTGCTAAAACCACCCAGGCTCTACAAATAGAATTATTTTTAAACCAACACATTCTAACCCCAGGCTGTTAACCCTTAAATTGGCCACTACATTTATAATTTAATTTTCCAAACATCTTTCAATCGTCACAATGACCAACACGGGCTGTAATGGTCAAGGCTTTCTAGTTAACTTGTCCAGTGAATCTTCTGGTGGTCTCCAGTATCACAAATGAAAGTCTTCAGCCAATTCAATTCACTCCAGATGATATGAAGAAACGGCTAAAGGCACAGAATACTGCAAAAGCTATGGGCTGCGACAAAATTCCGGCAACAGTACTGAAGTCTTGTGCTCCAGAACTTGCCAAGCGCCTAACCAAGCTGTTCCTGTAAAGCTATAACACTGGCATCGTCCCAGCAATGTGGAAAATTGCCTAGGTATGTCCTGTACATGAAAAGGGAAAATCCAACCCAACCAATTACTGCCCCATTAATCTACTCTTGATCATCAGTAAAGTGAAGGAAGTGGTCATTAACTGTGTGTTATCGACCAGCACTTACTTGGCAATAACCTACTCACTAATGTTCAGTCTGGGTTCCACCTGGGTCACTCAACTCCCAACCTTATTACAACCTTGGTTCAAACATTGGACAAAAAGGGCTGAACACCAGGGGTGAAGCGAGAGTGACTACCCTTGACTTTAAGGTGGCATTTAACCGGATAAGGTATCAGGGAGCCCTAGCAAAACTGGAGTCCATTGGAATTGGAGGGAAACTCGCCGCTGGTTGGAGTTATACCTAGCACAAAGTAAGCTGGTTGTGGTTGTTGTAGGTCAATCATCTCAGTTCCAGGGCAGCATTGCAGGAGTTCCTCAGAGGAATGCCCGAGGCCCAACAACCTCCAGCTGCTTCATCAATGACATTCTTTCTATCATAAGGATAATGAGTGGGGATGTTCGCTGTTGATTGCACGATGTCTAGCCACATTCACGACCCCTCAGATACTGAAGCACTCTATGTCGATATGCAGCAAAAGGTGGACAGTATCCAGGCTTGGGCTAACAAGTGGTAGGTGCATTCGATCCACACAAGTGCCAAACTGTGGCCATCTCCAATAAGAGAGAATCTAACCACCGTCTCGTGACATTCAATGGCATTACCATCATTGAATCCACCACTAACAACATCCTGGGGGGTTACAATTGATCAGAAGCTGACCTTGACTAGCCAAAACAATACTATGGCTACAAGAGAATATCAAGGGTTAGGAACCTTGCAGTGAGTAACTCAACTCCTGACTTCCCAAAGCCTGTCAACCATCTAAAAGACACAAGTCAGGAATGTGACAGAATACTCTCCACTTGTCTGAATGAATGCAGCTCCAACAAGACTTGACACCATCAAGGACATTGAGGCACCCAATCCACATACATTTATAGCGGCAGCTGTATGTACCACCTTTAAGATGCACTGCAGGAACTCACCAAGGCTCCTTAGACAGCAACTTCCAAGCCCACGACCACTACCATCTCGAAGGATAAGGGCAGTAGACAGATGGGAACACTACCAGCGATTCAAGATGGCAGCTCACCACCACCTTCTCAAGGGCAATTAAGCTGGGCAATAAATGCTGGCCCAGCCCACATCCATTAAAGAAATATTCTCCATCTAATAATCTAGCTAATTCAAACAGTCTGTACCTCAGGGACTGCAGCGGTTCAAGATGGCAGCTTATCACCACATTATCAAAGGCAACTAGAGATGGGCAACAAATGCTGGTCTAGCCAGCAACGCCTGCATCTTGTAAATGAAATTTCTAAAAATGAGAGGAATATTGACATGGGTCTAGATATTCCAACCACAAATGGAAAAGACAAAGAAGTAGGGAAAGATGCCATGGCAAGTAGGTAAAATGTCTCAGGGAAAGAGGCAGATGATCAATATGGGAGCTAGTGTCAGTCTAGTCAATCTGTACCTAAATTCCTTAATTTTTGTACAATATCATACTGGTAATAATTAAGACCATTTAGAAGTTAGCGTTACTATATTGCCCCCCAGAACTTTGTTGTATTCTTACAAATGGAGCCACATGATGGAAATTCCACTCTGCAGCTATCATGCACTTACATTTAATTTGTACTTTAACAAACCAAAATCAGCACTTATTAAATATGAATTAATACATAAATCATGGTCAATATAAATTACACATTATATAGAAGACATAACAAAGATAGATCTCACAGATTTATCAGGCAGCCCACTCAACATACACGGCACCAATTTCACCCACAAAGTCACTCAAGACCTTCATTTTCTTCAGGTAGAATTCCAGCTCCTTTTCTTCAAGAGTTTAGTTACCAATTTTTACCCTACATCAGTTCCCACTCAACCCGACCTCCAGTGATATAATCTTCACAAAATGGTGCACTCACAGAACTTTCACAGCTCTGCTCCAGTTGATCTTAATTACGTGGATCCACCAGGATCACCTCTAACTGAACCTTTGGTAATGACCTTGTGCATTGTATGGTGCCAAATTACTTTGATTATCCTGGATTCAGCCTTGAGGTTCTCCTCCTTCCACCCCTGTGGAGCCACTGTCGATCTCTCTTTTTAAAAAATAGTCAGGGTTATTGCAACAATAGAATGGCAGATGTACTCAGCATAACAGTTTTTCATCATGCTGGGCTGAACATGGCAGGCATGTTTTTTTTTTTTGGGGGGGCACGTAAAACATGATGGGTGGCAAGCCTACCATCATCCCTCCCACCCCCACCCAGTCCCATAATAGGGTGAGCAGGTGCCAAAATCAGCAACTTGCTCACTTTTTATAAAAAATTATTAATGGGAAATTTAGCTAGTTACCAAATCACTTGACCTAAATATCAGGCTGTCCCCACCATAGTACAGTTGGCATGGGCAGGGGGCGGGAATTGGAAGGACAATTTAAAAGCAATATGGTAAAGGTAGGGTCGAAAAGTGGGGCATAGCATTCGGAATGTGCCTGTGCACACCTGGGGCACCTTCTCTCCCAAGATGTTCTCCCCGTTGTTCCTCCCTAAGCCCCCATGCCCCTCTCGCCCATCTCATTTGTTTATTTCACTGAGCAGAATAAGGTGGTGGTGAGCCACTTTCTTGAACTGCAGCAGTCCATGTCGTGTAGGTACAGCCACAGTGCTGCTAATGAGGGACTTCAGGATTTTGACCCAGAAACAGTGAAGGAATGGTGATATAGTTTCAAGTCAGGATCATGTGTGGCTTGGAGGGGAACATGCAGATGGTGGTGTCCCCACACGTTTGCTGCGTGTTTTCTTACAGATTTCAGGTTTGGAGGATGCTGTTGGTGAGTCGCCAGGCTCCCTGACCCCCTTCCCAAACTTACCAGGTCCAGACACCATGGCGGTCTTCACCTTAGAGGGCAGGGTGGGTAAAGAGGGATATGGGCCAAATGCGGGCAAGTGGCACTAGCTTAGCGATAGAAACTGGGCGGCATAGACAGGCTGGGGCGAAGGGCCTGTTTCCATGCTGCAAACATCTATGACTGTACAGTCTACTTGTAGTCCAGCAGTGCCCAGTTCTGAGTTCTGGTGCTGCTGGCCAGACTGGCCAGCATCTCTCGAGGTGGGACTTTTTCCCACTGAAAGACTGAACTCCCAGAAATAACACGGTGGCGCAGTGGTTAGCATTAGTGCCTCACGGCGCCTAGGGTCCTGGTTCGATCCCAGCCCCAGGTCACTGTCCGTGCGGAGTTTGCACATTCTCCCCGTGACTGTGTTGGTCTCACCTCCACAACCTAAAGATGTATAGGGTAGGTAAATTGGCCATGCTAAATTGCCCCTTAATTGGAAAAAAAAGAATTGTGTACTCTAAATTTATGGGGAAAAAAGGCTGAAGTCCCACGCTCTGCCATTTTAGCCTGCCACTGGTGTGTTATTGCTGCTTTGCAAGGGGTGTGGGGTGGGATCAAGCAATACGTGTGAAATTCAGCCTACTGTGTTTTGTTCAACAACATGCTATAACAAAGGACCTTAGTGAACAGTCCTTTGATCCCAGGAACGCATGTTGGGAGCATGGGTTCTCCAGTGGCATAAACCAAACTCTGTAGACTGCCAAACTACTTACTCTCATTGTGTCACTGGTGCATAGTACAAACATTTTATAAGGGACAAAGGAACAGAGGAACCCGAAAAAAAAAATCATATTTTGAGGAGACACCAAGGCATAATGGAACTATTTATCATTACTAAGTGAGATGAAAAATACATTTTAAAACTTTGCTTTCAGCAAGAAACCCAATTTTGAATGGGAAATTAGGTATGATACATTCAGGCACGTGGAAGGTACTGAAATTGGTCTCAACATCATTGAGTTAAAGAAGTGGAGGTGAACCAGCTGGAGATTCTGTTACTTATTCCGACCCAAATAGGATCTCTTTAGCTGAACGGAGAGATAGCAAAGCATCAGTAACATTAGTGCAAGTATATTATCGACTACAAAACATTGGAGAAAGAGAGGACCCTGGTTTGATCCCGGCCCCGGGTCACTGTCCGTGTGGAGTTTGCACATTCTCTTCTTTTTTGGGAACCATTTTATTGAAGCATTTATAATTTTAACATATTAACATTCTAAATAACAGAACTGTCCGACACACGCAAAAACCCCATAGTAACATACCCAACTTCCCCCCGCCCTAACTCCTAGCTACCCATATATTAGAATCCCTGACTTTATTCTCCACTTCCATGCCTCTCCCCTCCCCCCCCACCCCCCCACCCCCCCCCCACCCCGCCCCCACACACACACACCCTCTGCTGACGATCAGTTTTTCCTGAAAGAAGTCGATGAACGTATGCCACCTCCGAGGGAAGCCCTGTATTGAACCCCTGAAGGCGAACTTAATTTTCTCTAGCCGGAGAAACCCTGCCATGTCACTGACCCACAGCCACGACGTTGGAGGCTCCGAGACCCTCCATCCCAGCAAAATCTGTCTTCGGGCCACCAGGGAGGCAAAGACCAAAATGTCGGCCTTTCTCTCCCCTGGGCTCCCGGATCTTCTGATATTCTAAATATTGCCACCTCTGGACTCAGAGTCAGTCTCCCTTCCAGGGTCTCTGACATGACACCTGTGAATCCCTGCCAAAATCCCCTTAGCTTCGTACACGCCCAAATCATATGTAAATGATTCACCGGACTTCCCCCTCACCTCCCACACCTGTCCTCCACCTCCTCAAAAAACCTACTCATCCGGGCCACAGTCATATGAGCCCTGTGGACCACCTTGAACTGAATCAGGCTAAGCCTGGCACACGACAAGGATACATTGATTCTTTTCAGGGCCTTCTCCCAGAGCCTGACTTGCAACTCCACCCCCACCCCCCCAACTCGTCGCCCCACTTCCTCTTCACCTCCCCGATTGGGACATCCTTCCCACTCCATCAATTCCTTATATATTTCCGAGACCCTCCCCTCCCCAACTCCTGTTTTTGATATCACCTTGTCCTGCAGTCCCCTTAGAGGGAGGCGAGGGAAGCTTAGAAATTGCCTCCGGCCAAAGTCACGTACCTGCACGTATCGAAATCCGTTCCCACCCAGTAACTCAAACTCCTCCTCTAGCTCCTCCAGGCTCAGGAAACCCTCCTCAATGAAGAGATCCCCAAATCGCTCAATCCCTGCCCGCTGCCACCTGCTAATGCCCCCATCTAGCCCCCCCGGGATAACCGGTGATTGTCACAGATCGGTGACCATACGCCCCCTCCAGTCTCATATGCCGCCTCCATTTCCCCCACACTCTCAGGGCTGCCACTACCACTGGGCCTGTGGAGTACCAGGCCGGCGAGAACAGCAGAGGTGATGTTAACAGAGCCTCCAGACTCGTGCCCTTACAAGATGTCGCCTCTACCCGCTCCCACACCGACCTCTCCCCCACTACCTAACCATCAAAATATTAGCAGCCCAGTTGTAATTAATAAAGTTCTGAAGGACAAATCCTCCTTAGCCGCGGCCCCGTTCAAGAAGGACCTTCTTCACCCTCGGATCTTTCCCAGCCCATGTAAAACCCGAGATCGCCGCATTCATTTTCCTACAAAATGCCTTAGGGATAAAGATTGGGAGACACTGAAACACAAACAGCAATCTCAGGAGAACTGTCATTTTCACAGTTGTACCCTCCCCGCCAGTGACAGCGGGAGCACGTCCCACCTGCAGAAGTCCCCTTTCATTTGCTCAATCAACCTGCACAAATTTAAGTTATGAAGCGGACCTCAGTCCCTTGCCACCTGAATCCCCAGATACCTAAAACTCCTTCCCACCACTTTGAACGGCATCTCCCTCAGTCTCCTCTCCTGCCTTCTTGCATAGATCGCGAAAACCCCTCTTGCTCATGTTTAGTTTGTAGCCTGAGAACCGGCCAAATTCCTCCAGTATTCCCATAGTTCCTGCAATACCCCCCCCCAGCATACAGGAACAAATCGTCCGCATAGAGCGAGACCCTATGCTCCACCCCCCCCCTCACTATCCCCCGCCAAATGTTCGATGCCCTCAATTGCCAAAGGCTCTATGACCAGGGCAAACAGTAGTGGGGAAAGTGGGCACACCTGCCTTGTCCCCCTGCACAGACTAAAATATTCTGACCGATCTCGGTTGGCCCTTGCATTCGCCACTGGTACCTGATAAAGCAACCAGACCTAATCCACGAATCCCTCCCCGAACCCAAACCTTGCCAGGACATCCCACAGGTACCTCCACTCCACCCGATCAAAGGCCTTCTATGCATCCATGACCACCACCACCTCGACCCTGAGCCCCTCCGCAGGCATCATTATCACATTTAGGAGCCGTCTAATATTGGATGTCAGGTGTCGTTCCTTCACAAATCCCGTCTGGTCCTGCCCTATCACCTCCAGGACATAATCCTCTATGCGCATAGCCAAGATCTTTGCCAGCAATTTAGCATCCACAATCAACAGGGAGATCGATCCATACGACCCACAACTCTCCGGATCCTTCTCCCGCTTCAAAATAAGGAGGTCGATGCCTGCGATAACGTTGGGGGGAGCAGTCCCAGCTCCTTGAACTCATTAAAAGCCTTTACCAGGAGCGGCCCTCGCAACCTGGAAAACTTTTTATGAAACTCAACCGGGTATCCGTCAGGTCCCGGGACCTTACCCGATTGCATCACCCCCAACCTGTCTGTAACCGCCCCAAGCCCAATTGGGACTCCCAAACCCTCCACCAACTCTTCATCTATCCTCAGGAGTCCAGCCCCTCCAGGAATTGCTTCATACCCTCCTCCCCGGCTGGGGGGGGGGTTCCGATTTATACAATCTACTGTAAAAATCCCGAAACACATCATTCACCCCGCCGGATCCAAAACCAACTTCCCCCCTGTATCTTTTACTTTCCCAATCTCTCTCGCTGTCTCTTGTTTCCTCAGCTGGTGCGCCGACATCCTGCTGGCTTTTCCCCCATATTCATACACTACCCTCTTTACCCTCCTCAGCTGTCCCTCTGCCTTGCCTGTGGACAGGAGCCCAAATTCCAGCGGCAGTCTCGGACGCTCCTTCAGAAGCCCGTCATCCGGAGACTCCGCATACCTCCTGTCCACCTGTAAAATTTTGCCTACCAGCCTGTCCAACTCCACCCACTCAGTCTTCTCCTTATGTGCCCGAATTGAGATGGGTTCCCCCCCTAATAACCGCCTTCAGTGCCTTCCACACCAACCCCGCTGAAACCTCCCCTGTGTCGTTGATCTTTATATATCCCCGAATGGCCTCCCTCACCCGCCCGCACACCACCTCCTCCTCCGCTAACAGCCCCACATCCAACCTCCATTGCGGCCGCTGGGCCTTTCCTTTGTTGACTTGCAGGTCTACCCAGTGCGGGGCGTGATCTGATTGCTGAATATTCAACATCCACCACCTCAGCCAGCAGCGTTTTGTCCAACACAAAGAAGTCTACCCGGGTCTATCTATATACTTTATGTACATGGGAGTAGAATGAAAACTCTTTACTCCTTGGCCTCCCAAACCTCCACGGATCCACCCACCCCATGCGCTTCATAAACCCCCACAGCTCCTTTGCCATAGCTGATACCTTCCCAGACCTGGAACTCGACTGATCCAGCCTCAGATCCAGGACCGTGTTGAAATCTCCTCGCATAATCAGTCGATATGAATCCAGGTCTGGGACCTTCCCCAGCACCCGTCTGACAAACTCAACATCGTCCCAGCTTGGGACATATATATATTTACCAATACCACGGCCATTCCCTCCAACTTCCCA
This sequence comes from Scyliorhinus torazame, assembly GCF_047496885.1. Taxonomy (NCBI): domain Eukaryota; kingdom Metazoa; phylum Chordata; class Chondrichthyes; order Carcharhiniformes; family Scyliorhinidae; genus Scyliorhinus; species Scyliorhinus torazame. The sequence continues at coordinate 120,323,992 of NC_092723.1, forward strand.
CTAACCATAACATATCAACCCCCCGGGTCCGCCTGTATCTTCCCCACCTCGAACGCCACCCATTTATTGACTAGGATTGCCAACCCCCTCGTTTTAAAGTCTAATCCCGAATGAAACACCTGCCCAACCCATCCCTTCCTCAACCTAATCTGATCCTCCACCTTCAAAGTCTTTGGCCCACGTCCTGCACCTGCCCTGGCCCACCCTCGGGCAACCACCATCATCAACCCTCCTCCTCCTCCACTTTGAAAGTCCCCTCCCCGTCAGCAGTCTCGCCCCCCCCCCCCACCCCAGCCAAACCCTCATCCCCCTTCCATCCCCTCCCCCCATCGATCTTAAGCTCACCCCCCACTTTGCTTCCGTGAACTAGCCCTCCCAGCTAGCCTGGTACCCCCCACCCATGGCGCCTAGCATCTCACGCCCCACTGGTTCCTCTCCCCCCCGCTCTTAGTGCAAACAGTCGAAACAAAGGCAAGAAGCAAAAACAAACAAACAATCCCTCCTAAGATCCGAGCACAAAGGCCCACCCCTCCTTCCTTTACAAATTACTATATACCAGCCTAACCCCAAACCAAACCGAAATACAAAAAACAAACCCAGCGAGAAACAAGCAAAACCCCCGAAATAAGTCCAAACAGCACAGGTCCAAAGTTTAACAAAACATAGTTCAGTTCTCCTCAGTCAAAGTTCAAGATCCTCCTTCTCCTGTCAGTTTGTTCTCCTTCATGAAGTCTGCTGCCTCCTCCGCCGAGCCAAAGTACCACTCCCGGCCCCCATTGGTCACCCATAGGCGGGCCAGGTACAATAATCCGAACTTTATGCCCTTTTTGTCCGGACTGACTTGACCTTATTAAAGCTCGCCCTCCTCGCGAACTCTGCTCCCAGGTCCTGGTACACCCGGTCTCGACATCCTCCCACGTACATCGCCTCGTCTGCCTGGCCCACCTCATAATGCGTTTCTTGTCCAGGAACCGATGTAATCGCACCACCATCGCCCTCAGTGGCTCATCCCCCCTGGGGCTTGCACATCAGTGCCCTGTGGACCGGATCCACCTCCAGCAATCGATCAAATGCACCTTCCCCAAGTAGCTTCTCCAACATCTTCCCACATACGCACCAGCGTCCGATCCTTCGATTCCCTCCGGCAGACCCACAATCCGAATGTTCTGCCTCCGAGAACGATTTTCCAGGTCCTCCTCTTTCTCCAGCAGTCTCTTCTGCTGGTCACGCACCATCCCAATCTCTGCTGCCATCGAGGTGGACTGGTCCTCATGCTCTCCCGCCAGCTCCTCCTTACTCTGGATCGCCTGATGCTGGACCGCCAGTTTCGTCTCCACACGGTCAACCACCGCCTTGATCAAGTCCACCGCCCGGGCCAGGCCCTCTGCACTCTCCTTCCGCTGTTGGGTGAACTTCTCATTTAAGAAGCTTGCCAACTAGTCCATCGACCACTGAGCTGGCAGGGTCCGACCCTGTTCGTCTGCCATCTCCACGCGCGTTGTCCGCTCCTCACTTGCCACCACCGCCTGGTTCTTTCTGTTCCGATGACTTCTGGGCCGCAGCTCCATAAATTAGGGGTCCCTTTCTTCTGTTCTTGCTTCTACACCCTTTCTCTACAAATTTCCTGCAACAATCCGACTTAAAAGTGACACAAAGGCCACCATGAGCGGGACCTGCCACATGTGCGACCGTTCACTCCATGGTCACCACCGTAAGTCCAAGTTTGCACATTCTCCCCTTGCCTATGTGTGCCTCATCCCTACAACCCAAAAGATGTGCAGGGTAGGTGGATAAATTGCCCATTAATTGGAAAAAAATAATTGGGTACTCCCAATTATTTATTTTTTTAAGTGGAGAAAGCAATGGAGGCAAAGTAACACATCTATTAATGATGGCATTATAATTGTAGGAGATCCAATTATCCATGAGTAATTTCCTTGAGTTTGTACTCTGTGCCTGTTAATAAAGCCAGGGTTTCCATTCGCTTTTTAACAGCCTTCTCATCTTGTTCTGACACATGCAAAGATTTGTGTACATAAATTCCTAGATCTCTCTGTTCCTGCACCCCAAATTTATATTATCTCTTTTCATTTCTCTGACCAAACCTTTGTGTTAAATTTCATCTGCCATGCCAGCTGTCTGCCCATTTTGCAAGTTTGACTGTATCCACTTGAAGTCTGATACCATCTTCCACAACATGAACTACAACCCAGAATTATGCTACATCTACAAACTTTGAAATTATTCACTGTATACCCAAGTCCAGGTCATAAATGAGTATTAAAAAAAAAATGTGCTAATTGTATCTTAATTATGTTTAACTGCACACAGATGGTGGACATTGACAGGGGAATCAGTTGTACCATTTAAATAGACACAGACCAAAACTGTGATTGTTGGGTTAGGAGGTGTTGCTTGTAATGATCGGATTAGACCGATAGAATACTGAAAGCAGTTCAAAACACCAGGCCTTAGGAAGGTTATACTGGCCTTGGAGGGAGTTCAGTGTAGATTTACTAGAATAATATCTGGACCCCAAGGGTTACACTACAAGGATAGATTAAATAAAAACAAGGGTTGTGTCTCATGGAACTTAGACGGTTATGGGGTAGTTTGATCAAAGTTTTCAAGATATTACAGGCAGACAGTGAACTTAAAGAGAAACAAATTCCTCCAGTTAAGGGGTCTCAGGCTAAAAATTCATGACAAATTAGAGCCTGATCTTTCAAGAGTGAAATTAGGAAACATTTCTACATGCAAAGCATCAGAGAAATTTACAGCTCTCGTCCACAAATGATAATTGATGTTAGATCAATTGTTCATTTAAAAATAGAGACCGATAGATTTTTGTTTGCCAAATGTATTAAGGGGTATGAAGCAAAGGCAAATTAGTGGGACCGAATTCATCTTCAGTTCAGAAATCATGAGTCGCGTTATTTCTAGATGGCGCAATCCCGCCTTCTGAATGTCAGCCCACTCACCCAATATTCTGGTCTCTAGGTGTCAGGTATGGGCCGGAGTTGGTGCTGCTGCAATGGAGGCAGGCAGATGGCAAGGCCGGCAGAGTGGAAGACCTGCCTCTGTTTACTGCAACACTGGCCCAGGTCAATTCACGGTTGTTGAGCTCTCTCGCCTTCATCACACACCACCCGCCACCTACCTTCATGCGCCCTCCATGTCTGACCATCTGTTCGGCCTGCTTCTGTTGATTCATTAGCCAGTTAGCCACATTATGAATACTCAGACAATAAGACTGACTAAGGGCAATCCTGTAGAAAATGTTTACACAACTGCAAAAGTGACTGCTAGCTTTGCTTGACTGACAATTTTATTAGCTTGTAATAAATTAACATTTCTTTGAAGTAGTTTTTTCAATGCCTGTTTGTTTATTTGGGAAAGATTATAAGATATAAAGAGGATTAACGGTATCTTCAACAGGACTGTCACCATGTGTTTGATTGCCATTTTACAAAAATGTAAGCAGATAATAATTTTCAAAGGGATTTTTGAACGGTTGATTGAAATTCTTATTAAATAAAAATACAAAGACATGTTTGTTCTAATACATAACTTATTCACTATTATCTAGTGTATACTGGAAGAGTAAACCAAAGTCTCAGCAGTTGTCAGAAAGTTCAGTCAAAGTGAAAATCAATCTACAGATTCCCAGACGTTCATTCATATCTGATTCTCATTACTTTAGAATTGTGACAAGGGCTGGAACATTCTGGCCATCCATGCCGGTGGCATCTTCTAGTACTGCTGATAACGCACCCCCACAAAAGTTTCAGTGAAGCGAGAGGTGCACTCAACCAGAAACCCTGTTGGCAATGGCAGCAATGAAAGATCCCACTACCAGCCAATGGCAGGTTGCACAGAAAATCGCACCCAAGGACTTTATCCACTTGAGAAAGGACTCTAATGCATCAGCAATATTTGACAATGCTGGCCAATCAAATGGACTCTTGCCTTTTGAGGACAATGTCCAATGATCAATCACTGCATTGAAAACATACTTAAATCATTACATTTGAAGTTAACAACTTTTAAACCCATCTGCCAAAAGGTTCCCAACTCCACACCAGACTTCCTCCAAATTTCACAAATCGATTTATTTGGCATGGTCCCCACAGCCTTCAGGAATCCACGTGTCTTAATGAAAATCACAATGACTGTGAAACTGCAATTTGCAGCCATTGAAGTAGCTAACATCAACATCATGTAAATGAGCATCAGGTTGCAATCCACCACAATTCCCCACCCAGAGAAAAGTGGAGGCGGTGGAAATTGGAGATGTTTCAAAATGCAGCCTCACACGCCTCCCATTTCATCTTCCTGATGCAGGTTTGCTCAACGTCAGGAAATGAAAATTCAACCCATTGAGTTAGGCAACAGATCAGCATGGTCTCCTTAAATGGTAGCTGAACAGGCCTGAGGGGCAAATAGTCCAATCCTGTTCTTTTGTTCAGATTTGAAGATTGAGGTCAAGCCTTACTTTCCTCAGTAACCTAAGGTGCATCATGTCCAGACTGGTGACTTTTCTACTTTGAGGACTGCAAATATTTGAGGTTATTTTCATTCTGTCTAGTACTGCTACTACATTCTCCCTTAGTGCCACATTGGCAGAAGATGTATTCAAAATACATTTTTGTAAACTGTCAATCAAACAATTTTCTTTAAACCTTTAGCAATCCAGGGAACCCAAAACAAATGTGAGTCCATTACATTGGATGAACTTATCAAGAACAGGAGAAACCCAGGTTAATAAGGACCAGTCAGCACAGACTTCTGAAAGTCAGGTCATGCTTGACTAACTTCAGAGTTATCTGACGACATAGCGGAGAGGGACATTGGAGTAAGAGTAGAACAATCAGCCCCACAAGCCTATTCTGCAATTTAATGTGACCGTGACTGATCTGCATCTTAACATTCATACATCCACTTTGGTTCCATACCCTTTAATATCACGGTCTTGCAAATATCAATCTCATATTTAAAACTATTGAGCTAGCATCTGCGACTATTTGTGGGAGAAAGTAGCACACTTCTATTACCCTTTCCATGCAAAATTGTTTCTGAATTACTCTCATGAATGGAGCAGTTCTGATTTTAAAGACATGACCAGTTGTCCTCACCTTCCCACCATTCCTTCCATTTAACCTATAAACTTCATCATTTAAATACTCAGCTCTATTCTTTTTTGTTCCAAAATGGATGGCTTTATACTTACCTGCATTGAAACCGATATGTCACAGTTTCAACTACTCACTTCATCTATCAATGTCTCCTTGCAATTTTATGCTCGCAACTGCATTTCTTCTTTACCATCAATCTTTGTGTCATCAGCAAACTTGAAAATATAGCTCTCTATTGTGTTACCTAAGTCATTAATAAATATAGTGAATAGTTGAGGCGAGGTCAATAATTTGCTTTCCATTCCATGAGCTTTAATTTTAAGTGGATCCTTATCGAATGCCTTCTGCAAGTTCAAATAAACTATATCCAAAGACATTCCCATGTTACCTCTTTGGTTATTCCCGTGAGAAAATTTAATTTGGTTTGTTAGACATGACCTACCCTTTAAGACAGAATAGATAAAGGAAATGAGGTGCACATGGTTAATAGGAATTTTCAAAAAGCATTTGCAAAATAAAAGAAAGTGACTTTTGATAAAGATCATGGCTTCTGTAAATTGAGAATAGGAGAGAAAATGGACGAGAGAGGTTGGATAGAGCACATGACAAGCATTACAATGCAATTCACGATAGCACGCTTCAGAGGGTCGTAAATAGGTGCATGTAATAGTCAGGGACCCTGTTCGCAGAAGACCCCGCCTCAAAATCTCCAACATTCTCGAGTGTTTGTTGCTCCACATCTGACATCAATGGTGTGGTGTCTACTATTACGTTGTTTTTCTTATGTATTTATCTTTCTGAGACCCCAAATGTCAGTAAAACTATGCTTCTTAAGTGAAAAACATTAGTGCCCTTAGGCATTTTATTTCAAACCATGTGGCATTTTGAATCATTAATCTTTAGCACAGTTAGAATTTCATTATGCAACAGTTTAGTTATTTAGTTTAAGTCTACTAAAAACAAGAATGATAGAAAACTTTATTTACTTCTGGCTTGTGGACGTTATATAGAGGGACTGTGTTTCTTCTTTATATTAATAACCTAGACCTGGGTGGACAGGGCACAATTCCTTAATTTGAAGATGATGTAAGACTTGGAAGTATTGTGAACTGTGAGAAGGATAGTGATAGGCTTCAGGATGATATTGGGTGGCTGGTAGAATTGGCAGACATGTGGCAGATTAAATATAATAGACAAGTGTGATACATTTTGGTCAGAGGTACAAGCAGAAGTGACTTCAAATAAAGGGTACAATTCTAAAGGAAATGCAGGAGCAGAGAAAACTTGTGTGGAACACTGATGAGGTGGGCCAAATGGCCTGCTTCTGTGCCGTGAATTCCATGTGAAGCCAGCAGGGAATAAAAACACCATATTGCATTTCACATCCTCAGGCCATCACAGCAAAGGAATTACGGTTCAGTCGCAAAGCCAGCCGGTTGCTTGGGGATTTGATGATGCTTTAGAATCCTTGAACTTTGAGTATCAAAGACCCTGAAATACCTGTTAATGAGAAAACTGTTTGCAGGAAATTGAGGTCTATTTATTTTACAATAAGGGAGCTGTGCAGGAGGGTTACTGCTGCTACATATTGACTCAGAGGCATTCAGAAGCAGAATGAGGACCAGGACCCTGCGCCCAGTCTACACTCTGCCACCTCTTAACCTCCAAGGCTCAGGATTCACAGCCACGCTTTAAGTTCCTGACATTTCGGCCACCTCTTACCCTCCAGCCTGAACTCAAACTCCAGGAACTGGTGACCAAAATTGCCCTTATGCCCGAACATAATAATGCAGGTAGCAATCACTCAACATGGTCCCCACGCTGGGTTCCTGCGTCACAAATCACACAGCTCTAGGTGGTTGTGAGAAGATTTCCCTCCAGTTCTGATCGTAATCAAGAAGCCAAATCCCCTGCATGTGCTACTCCTGGAAACAAGTAGCTTCAATATTGGAGGTAGTGAGGATTAAAATCAACACCAAATTTACAGATTGAAAATCCAGTCAGGAAATTAATGAGTGAATTCCAGAGATGAGTAGGAGGGAAAAAAAATCAAGTGGGGTGTGTTTAGGGTCATAAGAAATCAGAGCAGGAGTAGGCCATTCGGCCCATTGAGCCTGCTCAGCCATTCATTCAGTTCATGGTTGACCTGAATTTGACAGTAATTCCATTTCTTGTCTGCCTGCCAGCCAGCCACCTTCCCCAGCCCCCCACCCCGCAAACCTCGCATAACCGGTGACTCCCTTACTGATCAAACTCTAACTCAGCCTTGTACATACTCAATGACCCAGCAACACTACTCTCTGTGAAAGAGAATTCCAAATGCTAATGACCCGAACAGATAAAATTCCTCCTTCTCCATCTTAAATTGGAAACCCCTATCTTTAGACTATGTCCCACAGGTCTACATTGCCCAATGAAAGGAAAAACTCAGATGCCCAAAGGACGGATCGCCACCGCCTTCTCAACGGCAATAAATGCTAGAATAAAAGCAGAAAAGCCGGGTAAATTCACTAAGTCTGGCAGAAACTGTGAAGAGAGAAGCCTAATTAACATCGAGTCCAACATGGCTCTCGTTCGGAATAAATGCTAGCCTTGCCAGTTATGCCTACATCCCATGAAAGAACTGTGGGGCCACATTGAGAGGATTGGGTTTTAGTTGCCACATTATAGAAAGGTTATTAGATATTATATATGATTATATATATAAAACTATGTAAAGGTTATTAAAATTATCAAACTCATATGAAAGCACTGTGGGCTACATTAAGAATATAGGTCGTAGTTTTAGCTGCCATATGATATCAAGGTTATTAAATATTATATATAATTACATAAGGATAATGTCTATCACTGTAAAACACTGATAATGGCTCTGTATATTGAGCTGACACGCACCCTCAGGGCTGTTAGGTTATTGACTCAAGGCCTCATCTTCTTGATCAGGTTATTTGAGGTGGTAATGGAGCTCAGGAGGGAGAAGCCAGGCTGGAAGATGTCCCCGGGCAAAGCCTGAAGCTGGTTCCTGGACAAACTGTGATTGTTGAGGCGGAGGCAACGGCTGAGGTCTGGAGACTGCTGGCTCAGGAGTTGAGTGCTCATATTCAGACTCTGAGCTACTCCAGGAGGACCACACTGCTGGTCAGAGAGCCAAGCTCATTCCCAGACACATCGAGGATCCAGAGGGCTTAAGGGGGCCCAGCTCAGCGGAAGGATGGCCAGCTGGTTTGACCTGAGCACAAGGCCCCGGGGCTGGCTCAGGTGACATAGCACAAGCAGCAACTGCTGCAGGCAGGTCCCCGGCTCTAGGCGATTCAGCACCCCAGTACCGCCCAGGTTCCAACACACCTTCCCATAGAACCATAGAAAAGTTCAGCGCAGAAGGAGGCCATTCGATCCATCTTGTCAATACCAGCCCACAGTCACCCAGGTGCCCTTTCTAATCCCACCTTTCTGCACCCGGCCCATAGTCCTGTAGCTTTCAGCACTTAGGGTGCAGATCCAGGTATGTTTTAAAATAGTTGAGGGTCTCTGCCTCCACCAACAACTTGAGCAGCGAATTTCAGATACCCACTACCTCTGCATAACAAAAGTTCTTCCTCATTTCCCCTCAACACCTTCTGCCACTTGTATCTTGAATCTATGTCCCCTAGTTATACAATTCCCTGCCAAGGGAAACAATTTTATCCTGTCCACTCTATTTCTTCCCCTCGTGATTTTGAAGACCTCAATTAATTCACCCCTCAGCCTTCTTTGTTCGATAAAATAACCCCAACCTATCAATCTCTCCTCGTAGCTATACTTTTCTAGCGCTGGCTACATTCTTGTAAACCTCCAATGCACTTTCTCCAGGACAATTAAGTCCTTCCTGTAACGTGGTGACCAGGTGCACACAATACTCCAGTTGTGGCCTCACCAATGTTTTATATAATTCCAACATTATATATTTACTTCTATATTCTATATCCCTACCAATGAAGCAGAGCATTCCATATGCCTTCTATACAATCTTGTCTACTTAATAATAATATACTTTTATTGTCACAAGTATGAAGTTACTGTGAAAAGCCCCAAGTCGCCACATTCCGGTGCCTGTTCGGGTAAGCTGGTATGGGAATTGAACCCGCATTGTTCTGCATCACAAACCAGCTTTTTCGCCCACTGAGCTAAACCAGCCTATACTTGAACTGCTGCCTTTAAGTACCTGTGTAGTTGTACAGCAAAATCTCTTACTTCATCAACCCCTCTTGGTTTTTTTCCCATTTATTGTGTACTCCCTATAATTGTCTGACCTCCCTAAATGCATGGCCTCCCACTTCTCTGTGTTAAAATCCATCTGCCACTTTACCGCCCACTCCACCAACCCATCTATATCGTTTTGGAAATTATAGATACCCGCTACACTGTCCACTACTCAGTGTACAGTAGCCAATCTTGGTGTCATCTGCAAATTTCCCAATTGTGTCCCTTATGTTCATGTCTAAATCATTAATACATAACACAAACAGTAAGGATTCCAACACTGAGCCCAGTGGAACACCACTTATAATAACTTTCCATTCACAAGGGCATCCATTAGCCAATACCCTTTGTTTCCTGTTACTAAGCCAAATTTTTATCAAGTTTGCCACATTACCCTGTATCCCATAGGATTTTACTTTTTTGACCAATCTGTCATGTGTACTTGTGCCTATGTGGAGTCTGCACTGCCTCCCAGTGTCTGCGGGGGTTTCTTTGGGTGCTCCGTTTCCTCACACAGTTCAAAGTTGTGTAGGTTAGGTGGATTGACCATGCTAAATTGCCCCTTAGTGCCCAAAAGGTTTGGTGGGGTTACTGGGATACGGTGGAAGTGTGGCCTTAAGTAGGTGCTCTTTCCAAGGGCCGGTGCAGACCTGATGGGTCAAATGGCTTCCTTCGGCACTGTAAATTCCATGATTTTATGTGGGACCTTGTCAAACGCCTTGCTAAAATCTATGTACACAACATCCACTGCACTACATGGGTCAACCCTTCTTGTCATTTTCTCAAAGAATTCAATCAAATTTGTGAGGAACGACCTTCCTTTAACAAATCTGTGCTGACTATTTCTGACTAGTCCATGTCTTTCTATGTGACAGTTAATCCTATCTCTCAGGATTGATTCTACTAATTTGCCCACCACCGACATAAGACTAATTGGCCTACAATTGTTTGCCATTTCCTTCGATCCATTTTTAAATAATGGAACTACTTTTGCATTTCTCCAGTCCTCCGGTACCTCCCTGTAACTAGTGCAAATTGGAGAATCATCCACAGAGCATCTGCTATCGCCTCCCCGACATTCAGCAGCCTCGGAAACAATCCATTTGGCCCTGGCGACTTAAGAACTTTCAAGGATTCTAATCCTTCGAGTACTTCCTTATCTATGATTATCCCATCCAATATCTCACACTGTTCCTCCTGGACTATTTTATCTGCATCATTCCTTTCCTTTGTAAACACCGAGACAAAATATTCATTTAAAATTCTTCCCACAGCTTCTGCATCTACACACAAATTCCTTTCTTCATCTCTGATAGGTCACACTTTTCCCTGAACTAATCTTTTACCATTAATACATTGTTAAAACATTGTTGGGTTTTCTTTAACTTTACTTGCTAATCTTTTTTCATGTGCTCTCTTTGATTTCCTTATTTCCTTTTTTACTTTGTCCCTACACTTCCTATACTCGTCCAGGCTATATGCAGTGCTTAGTTCTTTGCGTCTATTATTCGCTTTGTTCCTCTGTCTGATCTTCCCCTGTATTCCTCTAGAAAACCAGGGGGATCTAGATTTGGCACTACCATTCTTGTTTTTGGGAGGAGTGTAGCCACCTAAATTGGCCAACTCCAGATTTAAAATGGCGAACGGAAAAGGCTGATGGGAAAGTCAGCCAACAAGACAGAAACCAGCGGCTGCAGGCTTGCTGTGTATTTACCTCTGCAAAAGCCAGACAACATCGATACCAGCGGCCATCAGCATAACAAAGTAGCAGCCATCTGCATACTGATGAGTAATCCCCGGGAACAATAAGTAACATTTTGGACACACAAAGCAAAGCCAGACTCCTCGGCGCCAGCAGGAGCCAACACAAAGGAGGTGAACGAGCACCTCAAGACCGCCCATCGATCAGGGAACCGCTCCAGTATTGGAGAAAATCGAACCAAGCGATTGGGCCAAAGTCCAATCACTTGGGACCAGGTACAGGGTCCGCCCCGAAAGGCGGGAAGCCCCTGGGGACTATAAGAGTTGAGCCCCAAGTTCAAATCGCTCTCTTCACTCTCTTCTTCCTGCCCGGGTCACCCAGCAACACGAACCAACATTGACCGTGACCGATGCAGTGATCAGCGACTGACGCAAGTCTTAATTCAACGCTCGCTACGAGATGGGCGCTCCTAGCTACCAATCCATACCAACTTCAAATCCCGCAGACTCAGAACCCGAACAAAAGGCCATTTGTTCCCCTGACCTGGTGGGCCAGTCCGAAGTTAAGTATAGGTCTGTTAGTTGTAGAAGTAGCTTAGACGTAGAATTTGTGCATGAGTAGCGATTACTGTGTATAATAAATGTGCTTTGATTTAAAGCTTACTAATCGGTGTATTGGGTTATTGATCATTACTCGGACTTGCACCTCGTGGCGGTATCATAAAGATACCTGGCGACTCGAGAGCAAAGGTAATAAAACAGAGCAATTGAACCAAGGAGAAAATCAGCAACAGGGGACATGTGTACTTAGTACATTTAGAATATCGCTGTGTAGTGCATCCCACTGGTTTCACACCGAAATCTTCCAGCAGTTGTATCCAGTCCAACTCAGCCAAGTCCCTTCTCATTCGTGCAAAATATCCCTTCTCCCAGTTCAAAACTTTTACTCATTGGGTTTGTCACTAATTGGTTGAAAATACTTTCCTGCACAGACTGCATGATTTGTTCTCCCTCAGTGCCCCTAATATTGTTTGAATCCCAGTTGATATTGGAATAGTTAAAGTCTCCTACTATTATTGATGTTCTTACAGCCAGAAATTTGCCTACATATTTGTTCTTCTATCTCCCTTTCACTATCTGGGGGTCTTTAATATACTCCCAGCAGTGTGACTGCCCCTTTTTTTTATTTCTAAGCTCAACGCATAAAGTCTACTTTGTTGACCCATTTAGTATATCATCCCTTCTCACAACTGGAATTGATTCTTAAGTATTAGTACTACTCCCCTCCTTTTTCATCTCCCACTCTTATCATTTCTGAAGACTGTAACCAGGGATATTGAGCTGCCAATTTTGCCCCTCCTTTAGCCAAGTTTCCGTTATAGCAATGACATCCTGCTGTCTATCTGTGCCCTTAATTCATCTACCTTGTTTGTAATTCTCCTTGCATTAAAGTATAAACAATTTAACCCTGTCAATTTCCTTTGCTGGACACTTTTTAAATGTTGCTTCTCCTGTAATTCCAAGTTTATTACTACATCTTCTACATCACTAGCTAATGTTCTAACTCTATTTTCCTGATCTGAATCCGACCTATCCGATCCTACTCCTGGAATCTCATCCCCCTGCCACATTAGTTTTAATAACCCTGGACCCACTCCTCCACTTCCAGATCCCGCAGCACCAGCTCCCAGCACCACTCGGGCAAAGCCAGTCAGACCTCTGACCGCATTGCCTCAGCCGCAGCTGCCATCACAATAGGAAATGGAGCAGCAGAATGGATAACCAGTCATCAGAGTTTGCCAGAGTGGTGGTCAGGAGGTGCCCTTATGAAAGTACCTTGAGGTTGAGTGGTTCTTCCATGTCTTTCTTGCTGCAAGAGTGAGCATCTTCCAGAAAGGAGAGCAGAGAAGTGAGGAGCTTCTGCTTATTTTGCAGATACTAGGAGGGAGAAGAAGCAATCAGAGTGAAAAGCTGTTAAGTTGAATGCAGATGAGTAGTGTGTGAATTTTTCATAGAATTTACAGTGCAGAAGGAGGCCATTCGGCCCATCGAGTCTGCACCGCCTCTTGGAAAGAGCACCCTACCCAAGGTCAACACCTCCACCCTATCCCCATAACCCAGTAACCCCACCCAACACTAAGGGCAATTTTGGACACTAAGGGCACTTTATCATGGCCAATCCACCTAACCTGCACATCTTTGGACTGTGGGAGGAAACCGGAGCACCCGGAGGAAACCCACGCATACACGGGGAGGATGTGCAGACTCCGCACAGACAGTGACCCAAGCCGGAATCGAACCTGGGACCCTGGAGCTGTGAAGCAATTGTGCTATCCACAATGCTACCATGGAAGATCAGACAGAGAAAGAAAGCGAATAATAGACGCAAAGGAACTATGGTGTTTGTGCAAAGGCTGGCAAGCTTGAAGAAAATCGTGTTAATATAGTTGCTGTGAAGGAGTCAAGCACAAGGTGAGTGTGTTTGTAATATTTTTTAATGTAAATTTAGAGTACCCAATTCTTTTTCTTCCAATTAAGGGGCAATTTAGCTTGGCTAATCCACCTACCCTGCACATCTTTAGGTTGTGGGGATGAGACCCATGCAGACACGGGGAGAATATGAAAACTCCACACAGACTGTAACCCGGGTCCGGGATCAAACTTGGATCCTCAGCGGCATGAGATAGCAGTGTTAACCACTGTGCCGCCGTGCTGCTCGTGTGTTTGTAATATGAATGGGAAATTGTATAATTTGGCCTTGTACTGGGTGGAAAATGTGAGATGAATGGGAGGGGATTACAGAGTGGTGGAGGAAGCAAAATTGCCAAATGTTGATGAGACACAATAGAGAAATGAGGAGCAGTGCATGTCCTTACTGCACTTGAAAAGTGCACTAGATCCAGGTCCTAGGAATTCTAATGCTCCAGCAATCCCTCTATGTCTAGTAGTTTTGATTTTTGAGGATCCTCTTTGAATTGGCTAGAAAGACCACGGGCGGGATTCTCCAAGCCTCGGCGCCGAAATCATGATCAGCGCGGGGGCGGAGAATAGGTGTTGACGCCAAAATCTGGCACGATGCCGCTCCCGCGATTTTGCGGTCCCCGGAGAATTGCCGCGAATCGCATGCGGGGGTCTACGCAACGCGGGTAGGGAGCCATCGCCCCGCGGCGATTCTCTAATGGTCCCACCCGTCGGGAACTCGGGGTGGTGACTGGTGGGGGGGGGGGGGGGGGGGGCCTCACTGACGACGGGGGGGGCCTATCTTTTTGGTGCCGGTCCGCGGTGTGGGTCCGCGATGTCCCGTGGGGCAGCCGACACAGGCTGCCGCCGCCTTGCGCATGCGCGGACCCCCGACCAGAAGTGCAGGGCCCCGTATCGTTAGCCAGAACTGCAAGGAGTACTCCGTGGCCCTTCTAGCCCCCTTCAGGTAGGATAATCACTCTGGACTTTCTTCAGAAAAGTCCAGAGTGATTCACCCGCATTTTGACGCTGGAGTGGGGACATAGCCCCATTATTGGAGAATTTAGCCCCACATTCCTCCATGCCTAGTCCTCTTCTAGCAGGACATTCACAGAGGCTTCAGAGATCCTGGAAGCTTGCCTGCTACTCATGCGGAATCACTTCCTTCATCCACCATAGCAAAATCAGCCAGAAAAATTGCTCTGCTGTCGTGTGCAATGGGCGAGTTTAATTCTCACCCCACTATCAATCCACCCAAAGTGAAAATCACAACTTAGATCGTTCAATCCAGACTTAATAATCTACAGCAATAATTCATATGAACACATCCATCATGCAGTAAGATAACGATTTGAAGTTTTAGCTGAAAAAAAAATCTGGCTACAGTTCGAGAAATGATTTTCAGATCAAACAGTAATACATTGATCAATGAAAAAATGTTTAATGTAATTACAAAAATTAATTATGATGTGCAATTAAAAATGTAAGTAACACTCAAAAAAACTAGCTTGAAAGCTATTACTGAAGTAGGTTATTAAAAGAAAGGTGTCAAATGTCAGGAGAAGTATATAAAACCATGCACTGCTTTTCCCTCATCTCATTTTCTCATAACCTTAAACTTAAAAGCACTGTAAATTATGTGCAATTTATAATTTAAAGGCCTACAGCAACTTTTGAGTTTCAGGCACATCCTGGTTTTTCTTTATATCACTATGATATAAAATAAACAATCTTATTCAGCGGCATGTGCAATAAAACATACAGGCCAAATGATCTTTGATTATGAAGACCCATGTCAGCGCTAAGTAACCAGCTCTTCAACGTCCAAATAAAATATCAAAAATGGCTATAAATACTGTGTAGAATAGTATGTTTATATTTAATGATGAGCTGAAACTGTTGTATGACAACAACTGCAACTGCATATTGCTCTTAATCTCACTCAACCTGCCACCCACCCACCTTTTGTACTCTTCCTGTCCTGTCCAAAGAACCTTCCAGCTCGCGTCTGATCTTATATACCTGTTGGTAAAACTGCACGAACACTCATGGAAATCCAAGCATCAAAGTCAAAAAGAGTTCCCAAGAACATTTGTATCAGTTCAAGAAACATCACACAAGAAGCTGATCTCAGACCATATTGAATTGATGATCATTGAGAGTCCTCATTAAATACACCCATTTGGGGATCTTCAAAGGCATTAAAAAAGCTTTTTTTTAAAAAAGGTGCAAAGATGAAAACAGGCATATTTTTAAACCTTTTGAAGACATTTTTAAAGAAATTATTAACGAACTGGCTGCTGTACTCCAGTATAATTAACAAATGGATCCACATCATTTTTTTTAAAGTAACTTTCAATTGTTCAAAATCAAGTCACTTACAGATGGTTGACTAGACACCGATTAAAAATGTTTTTTGGAATGAACTCATTTTCAGCTAATTAATCCAACTGCACCAAATTACCACTCTTAAATAGATTATGGAATATATTTTAATATTAAACTTGGATTTTAACTTGATGTTCTAAAATGCTGTCCGATTGTGCTGGTTCAAGGTAGTTTTTACGTCCTGCAACATGCAAACATGTTTGCGCGAAACTTGAGGGCAAGAAACTTCACATACCTGGAGGATATTCCATTGAACTGAACTTGGGTTTTCTGCTTCTATCTAAACTCCATTCAACCCAAGAGTCTCAGTGGAGCTGTATATAAATGTTCTGAAGCCTTTTTCAGTCCAGTGAGAATGCACAAACGGTATTCGTGTCAGTCTTACGTCAATGACAGTGGCCTTGAGTTCAAGCTCCACTCAAGAGGCTGGAACACATAATCTATGCTTACTGAGACAGACAGGGAATGTTGCAATGGTGTTAAGGCCGTCTCAATGGATATATAAAATTCCATGGCACTATTCAAAGAAGATTCAAAAACGATGATTAATTACTGATTTCAGTGCTATTGTGAGACCTTGCTGTGCAAAGAATTGGTGCTGCATTTCCCTTGATAACATTGCAACAGGAACTCCACTTCATTGGCTATGAAGTACTAGACAAGTAATCCAGAGCCTAGGCTAATGATCTGGGAACATATGAACATACAAATTAGGCATGATGTGGAGATGCCGGCGTTGGACTGGGGTGAGCACAGTACGAAGTCTTACAACACCAGGTTAAAGTCCAACAGGTTTGTTTCGATGTCACTAGCTTTCGTAGCGCTGCTCCATCCTCAGGTGAATGAAGAGGTATGTCTATATATGTGTTTCTGGAACATACCTCTTCATTCACCTGAGGAAGGAGCAGCGCTCCGAAAGCTAGTGACATCAAAACAAACCTGTTGGACTTTAACCTGGTGTTGTAAGACTTCGTACTATACAAATTAGGAGCAGCAGTAGGCCACTCGACCCGTTGAACCTGTTCCCCCTGGCAATAAGATCATGTTGACCTAATTGGAACCTCAGTTCTACACTCCCACCTACAACCGATAACCTTCCATCTGTTTGCTTAGCAATAATTTATTTATCTCTACTTCAAAAATATTTTAAAGATTCTGCTTCCACCAACTTTTGAGGAGGAGAGATCCAAAGACCACCCTCAAGAGAAACAAATTCTCATCTCTGTTTTAAATGGGCGATCCCTTATTTTTAAACAGTGATCCATAGTTTCTTCCACAAGATGACACATCCTTTCCACATCCACCCTGACAAGACTCCTCAGGATCTTATATGTTTCCAGCAAGTCACCTCTTACTCGTCTAAATTCCAGCAGATACAAGCTTATTCTGCCCAACCGTTCCTCATAAGCCAACCCACCCATTCCAGGTATCAGTCGAGTAAACCTCTGAACTACTTCCAATGCATTCACATAATCATTAAGGAAGGGAGAAGAGAATTTTGAAGGAACTTAGATGGTTATTCGGACATGCAATGCTTTACCAAATGAAGTGTTTTTAATTAATTCACGGGATATTGGTGTCACTGGCAAGGTCAGTATGTCTTGCCCTTGAGAAGATGGATGTCAGAAACTTTTCTGAATACACCCAAGTGGCCTGTTGGGTTATTTTAGAGGGCAGTTAAAAGTTAACCACATTGCAGTGAAATGTCTTGTATGTGTGCACAGAGGGTGGGGCGAGTTAAAGAGCGGGGTTAGGAATTGGATAATAGTTAACCAGTTGTGTTTGCTGCATATTTAATTATAGTTAATGTTATTAATAAAAAATTAATTGGGTTTAAAATTTACAAACCTGGTGACTAGTTATTGGGCAGCCAAAGAGCTAAAGAGACTAAGGGTATTTTCTAAGAATTATTTGTGAATTTCAATTGTGTTGCAACTCCGGGTCAAGTGGGGCTGGAATTGACCGTGTACTAGCCCATGGTGTCATTATACATAGCTCTCACTTTGAGGCAGAGATGAGGAGAAACAATGTTATCCCATAGGATCGTTGGTGTGTGGAATTCTCTTCTCCACAAAGTAGTGAAGGCTGGGTCTTGGAATGTGTTTACGATAGGAGTTAGACAGACATTTGTTAGGCAAGGGAGTCAAAGGTTAAGGAGGGACAGACGAGAAAGTGGAGCTCGGACTGCAAACAGATCGGCCATGATCTTACTGAATGGTGGACAGGCTCGAAGGGCCAAATGGCCTACTCCTGCTCCTATGTTCTTATGCATGGGAATACCGCCACCCCATGTTCCCTGCCAAGCGACACACCATTGTTTCTTGGAACTATACAGTTATTGCTTCACCGGCTCTGGGTCAAAATCCTGGAACACCTTCCCGAGTACCACTGGGTGTGTACCTACACCCATGGACAGCAGTGGTCCAGGGCAGCAGCTCACTATCATGCTCTCAAGGGCAACTGGGGATAGGAAGCAGTGATGGCCGAGCCAGAAATTTTATAAAGTAATCTGAAAATGGGTTGCAAATTATTGCAAATGTGGGATGTGACGAATGGAGGATTTTAGGAATGTCGGCTTCTAAATATCGAGACAATTTAAGGGTTAAAAATCTAGGGTTATAGTGTGTTTGATGCAGTGGTCATGCTTTTTAAGAAAAATATTTTGTTTCTGAAAGGACTGGGAGCCTCTAGCAGCCAGAAAGTGAAATTGATCCAAAGAAATGTGTTTTTTCATTCTGGGATAATGGACTGTGCTTTGACTGAGGTAAGTCCCTGGAGAGTTCATGTGCATTGCAGCCTGCAGAGATCACTTGTTTTCCAGCTTGGGGAGAGGAGGTCATTGCTGGCTGGAGCCAAGGGATGTAGAATGATATTTTGAAAAGCTTCAGAGAGGTCGTTTGTGGAGAAAGCTTTGGAGCGAGGTGAATTCTGATCTGTCTGACACCGAGTCCACAATTCTTCACAGTAAGATAGTTATAAAAGAAAATGAAAAGCAAAGTAGTCTTGTCGGAGGACAAGAAAGATGCTGAAATACACTATGTCAACCAGCCGTTTAAAGATATTCAGCTAGATTCTGAAGGGGTCCCAACAGGAGTCCAAATCTGTTCTGTGAAGCAAGCATTTCTCTATTTTATGCCAATTTTTAAGATACATTGAGAACAGTATGTTTCTTTTCTTGTTGTTTAATAGGAAATTGAATACAGTGTTTAAGGGGTAATTAAGCTGTTCATTTTGGGTGTGAAGTTAAAAAGTTTAATATTCTAGATATAATAAAGTTTTGTTTTAAAACACGCAGCACGGTAGCACATTGGTTAGCACTGTTGCTTCACAGCGCCAGGGTCCCGGCTTGGGTCACTGTCTGTGCGGAGTCAGATCGTTCTCCCCATGTCTGCGTTGGTTTCCTCCAAGTGATCCGGTTTCCTCCCACAAGTCCCGAAAGACATGCTAGGGGAATTGGACATTCTGAATTCTCCCTCAGTGTACCCGAACAGGCGCTGTAGTGTGGGCACTAGGGGATTTTCACAGCAACTTCCTTGAAGTGTTAATGTAAGCCTACTTGTGACACTAATAAAGATTATAAATAATCATGCCCTATTTCTTCATGCAGTCACTCCTGGAGCGAATCATTTCTTCTGCACAGTCTTACAAATATGACTCTCTTAGACTTTGCGCTGGGCTTCGCAGACTGCTGCATTCCCTGGATCTCGCCTGGCCTGAGTTAGAAGGTCGGGCGAGACAGGCCGAGAACAATTCTGGCATTAGTAAGGGGCACAGAGTGGCAATCCGACACTGATTACCACTCTGAGTAAGTTACGGCCCAGAGAGATGCTTTGTAACTGTAAAGCGTTTTTAAAAATCTAGCTTTTTCTAACATCCTTCGAGGACTTCAAAACAAGTTTCAGCAAAATTTTGAAATAAGTATTTTTATTGAACCTTTATCATTTTATACAAATCACAACCACCAATAATACATATAACAACAATAGCAACAACATATAACAACTAAGAAGAACAACAACATCCCACCACCCGGAACTAGCAACCACAAGCCCCTCCCCATTAACAGCTAACAATGACCAGCTCCTTAAAGTGCAATGTAAACCATCGCCATCTGCGATAGAACCCATCGATCAACCCCTTTACTGTAAACTCGACCTTCTCAAAGTACAAGAACTCCATCAAATCACCCAACTATGCTGTGGCGCTTGACGGTGTTAGGGTCGCTTGCCTCCAATTCAACAAAATCTGCCACTGCGTCAGCATAGAGGCAAATGCCAAAGCATCTGCTCCCATCCCCATCCTTGGCTGGTCTGACACCCCAAATACAGCTACCAATGGGCATGGCTCTAGATCCACATTCAGGATAATCAATATGGTGCTAAAACAAAAGACCCCAAAAACCCACCAGCTCAAGGCAGGACCAGGACACGTATGTATGCTGAGCAAGCCCTCTCAAGCACCTCTCACACTTATCCTCGACCCCTTCAAAAAAATAGAATCATCCTGGCCTTGGTACGGTGTGCCGTAAACACCATCTCTAGCTGAATCAGGCTCAGCCTCGCGCAGGGTGATGCTGCATTCTCCCTACGAAGGGCCTCACTTCACACCTCCTCCTCCAAAACGGGTCCCAGCTCCTCCTCCCACCTAGTCTTCACTTCTTCCACCGAAACTAGCTCTTCCCCCATATATCCCGGTTGTGCTGCCCTGCTGCAACCCCACACAAGTGAGTATCCTCTCCAGCAAGATAGATAGCAGCGCCTCCGGGAATATCAGAAATGCCTGCCGATCAAAATCCCACATCTGAAAATAACTGAACGCATCCGATCCCCCTCAAGCTCTGCTTTCTCCTTAAATTCTTCCCAGCTGGCAAATCGCCCCTCCAGAAACAAGTCCCTCACCCTCTCCAACCCTTTGCCTCTCCACCGGGTTTGAAAAATATTTTGCTGGAGACACCATCACCAGCGCCTCCAAACCCATCCCTTTACAGGATCCTGACTCCATCCTCACCCAAATAACATCCTGATGCCCAAACCCCAACACCTTCTCCGCATTAGCCACTCAATAATAATACATCAGGTTCGGCAGCGCCAACCCCCCCCACCTGCCTCTCCCGCTGTAGAACCCCCCTCTGAATCCGACAAGATCTCCCCGCCTAAATGAAACCCGTTGTGAACAACTCCATCTTCCGAAAAAAAGACTTTGGTAGAAAAAAATGGACGCATTAAAACAAGAACACGAATCGTGGCAAAATATTCATCAAAATAGATTGAACTCGGTCCGCCAATGACAACGGGAGGCTGTCCTATCTCTATAGATCCACTCTAACCCTACTCACCAGGCTCATTAAATTTAACCTGTGAAGTCAGCCTAGCTCCGGGCCACCTGGACCCCCTAATAGCGAAAACTAGTGCCCATCTGATGGAATGCAGCCCCACCAGCACATCTTCGCCCCTCGAAGGGCTAACCACAAAATACTCACTCATCCCAACAGAGCAGAACCTCTTCAATATGCCCAATATATCACCCATAACTCGCCAAGGATTCCTTACGTCTAGCCGCAAATCATCTGCGTAAAGGGACACCCTGTGCTCTACTCCCCTCCCTCACAATTCCTTTCACTTATCCGAGACTTTCAAAGTCATTGCCAACTGTTCAATCGCCAGCGCGAACAGAAGGACATAGGGCATCCCTGCCTCGTTTGCCTGTTCAGCCTAAACAACCCCGACGTCAAGCTGTTCATTCGCACACTCACTGCCGGTGCATCTTATAACAGTCTAACCCATGACACTAACCCCGGGCCGATTCCAAACCTCTCTAGCACTGCTAACTCCAGGTAACTCCATTCAACCCAGTCGGACGTCTTTTCTGCGTCCAGAGACACAATTACGTCCGAGTCTGGCCTCAACTCCGGTGTGAGAACCACGTTAAGTAACTTCCTCACACCAGCCGAAAACTTTCTAACCATCACAAATCCCGCCTGGTCTTCCCCCACTACCTCTGGGTGGCAGGATTCCAAACTCAACGCAAGACCTTGGCCAAAAGTGGGGTCCTTGTCCTTCTTCAGAAGGAAGGAGATGGACACCTACCCCAGCATCTGCAGGAGACACCAGGCCAATGAGTCGTGTTATGGGCCAGGGCTTAAAAACTCCAAAGTGTATTATGAAGCTCACCTGACCTATAACTTTCATGTTGAATTTGACTAGGATGAGCACAAGAGCCTTCACTTCAGGTTTGATTCATCAGACTTTCTAGCCGCTTTTATCAAAACATAAGTTTATTATAAGAATGTAGTTAACATACATAAAACACAAGAAATTATTGTCAATTACAAATATAATAAAATACACAACAGCTACAGTAATCTATGTATATAACTCTTAATGAATCCCCCTAGCTGTTCCAATCCAATACAAAATCCAATGAACCAAAACCCCTTTAAAGGCGTGGCCCAGCACACTGTAACCTCACTTGAATGGGACTGGTCCTTTCCCTGAGATTCTGGTCCAGTTTCCAACCAGCAGATTCAAAACTCCTTCCGGAAAGCAACTCTAGCTTGAAGGATACCGAGGTAGTTTGCCACACCCAATGTGCTTTCAGTTTACTGGAACAGCTTTAAAATAAAACAGAGAGAAACATCTTGCAGCTTAACACAGTGCTTCTTCTTCTGCAGTCCAAACGAACAAACTGAAAATGAAACCACAACACTAAACCCCCTCTCACCTGACAGCCACAGCCCAGCTCCAACCACAAATGACATGATGACCACTGGCCCCGACCCTAGGGTGAGACAAAAAAAGCCCCTGGTCACTGTTAGTATCCGCCTCCGCCCCCTCCTTCCAGGCCCACAGATTGCCTGGTGCCACATCCCCCCACATCCCTCACCACACAAATAAACAGCCAGACCCATTGTGACCCACCCAACGTGGCTCAGCAGACCGCAGCCTCTCATCCCATTCTATTCCTGTTTGCTAGCCGCTAGCCACCCCTCCCTCTCTCGTTAGCAAAGTGGTCCCTAAACAGGGTCCCCCTCCAATGTCCCTGCAAACAACAGCCAACACATCCCTTCTCCCCCCACGTGCCCAAGTCCCCACCAAATCAACAATCCCCTCTCGCCTCCAAATGAAACATAACAATCCCTATTCTTATTAATGCCCCCCCCCCCCCCCCCAGCAAAAATAATACCACACAGCAGCATTGGCCCAAATTACAAACATCCCTCCTTCATGCACAGAGTCCCACATAGTCCTCTTCTCAGCAGTCCCAACATCTTCTCCCTGAAGGCCTCTGTCTACTCCGGCATGTCAGAGAAGTGGTCATTTGAGTCCATTGTGACCCGCAGTCGTTTTGGGTACACCACATCAAAATCGCACGCCATTATTATAAAACACTGTCTTTTTTCTGTTGAAGGCCACAGGCATCTTCGCTAGCTCGGTCCCAATGTCCTGGCATATCCACACCATGTCCCGCTCCAGTCGATATTCCAAATCCTCTTCACCCACTTCTCGACCCTCTCCTTCCTTTGATAACCATGGAAGCGGATTATCACCACCTGCGGTGGCTCATTCGGCCTTGGCTTTTACCTGACCGCCCAATGTGTTCCATCGTGCTCCAGAGGGGCGAACACTTCATCCACACCCACCAATCAAGAAAGCATTTTGGCAAAATACTGAACCAGTTTTGAGCCCCCACTCCCTCTGGCAGCCCCACCAACCTGAGGTTTAGCCACCCATAATCTGTTTCTCCAGGTCTTCCACCTTGGACCTCAAGCCTTTATTGCTATCCGCCACCAGAAGCAACTCCGCTTTTAGCGAGGCAAACTGGTTCTCGTGCCATGACAAGATCTCCTCCATCTCTTTCAACGCCCCACCTTGTGCACGCACCACATTCAAGGTTTTCACCAGCTGTTCGTAGATTGGACCCAGAGTCTTCTCGACAGTGGCTTTAAAAGATTCCTTAATCTCCAGACCCTGCTGCTCGAACTGCCTGTCCATCTGTTTGCCAAATTTCTCCAGCTCCTCCGCCATTACCACTGTCAATGTGTCTAGTGTAATGGGTAAGGTGGCCATCGTTCCTCCTCCACCTTTCTTCGACAGGCTACCCTCCTGTATTGGGCTTTCTAGTCACCGCTTTCGACATACCACTGTTGGGAAAGAGTCCACCCACTCAAAAACCCCGGCTTGGACACCAAATCCCTCGAAAAAACGGGTAAAGGGGCTCAATAACGAAGACCCTGTCGGGTGACACCTTTTGTGTGTCTTGCTCTTACATGACTTCACCGGAAGTCAGCTTCAGCAAAAGTAAGATGTAATACATTTATATCCCATAAAAATGACATTGCATTAATAGGAAGAAATATATTTTCTGTTTCTATTGCGATATGCAACAGCTCTCTTGAAACATTTTTCAAGAGGACAAAATTTAAAATGTTTATAAGAAAGAAAGGAGGATGCAATTGTGAAAACTAAATTGCCTTCCAATATCCTGAAGGTTAAGTTCTTTTCAGATGACTAAATGTTGAAAGATAAGTAATAATTTCAAATAAATTAAGATAGAGAAATTAATTGAAAGTATGGAAAGCGCATAAAATATAAATGTAGATAAGGAAATGGCCAACGAACCTTTGATGAATTCCATGCTGGAAAAAGTAACCAGCACTACTGAATTTCCAATTCCAAGTAAGCACTCATAAATGCCAATGCACTGATTTCAGTCCATATATGTATAAAACTCAAGTTACATGGGCAAAACCCCAGCTGGACTGAAATCGGATCAGGCATCTCTTCCCAAGAACTGTGTGATAATTAAACAGCCATAAAGTTAAGTTTCAACTAAGTCATACAGATAAGAGACTGAATCAATTGCTTCACAATATACAGTTTACAAAAATCAGTCACTATACTATGGTTCTACAGTCTCCCAATAGTGTCTGTTATTAATTCATTCTTAAACCTCAGTAGCATTTGCTGGCAGATTATCCAACCTTTATGGATAATATAGCCAAACTTGTCCTCTCCCCACCAACATTCAATTTTGTATAGAAATCTGGAGGTAGAACAGGTACACTGAACACAATTCTGTTAGTACAGCAGACAGTGCAATTTGTATCGGGGACTCCAATACAGAGTGTTGTGATGGACATCAAGGTGAACTAAAAAGTCAAGTTAGGTTAAACTCACTTAACAGGAGGAACTAAATTTCAAACACAAGATTAAAACATAACACACAATACAAATATGTCATAATACAACCATAGGTTATCTTATCGTTCTATTTCTTTAGCCAGTTCTCTCTGTAATTACAATGGAAGCCACTTTTAGCACACCGACCATACAGAAAATTTTGAACAGGATCCAGAATAATTCACTACAAACAATATAAACAAGTCAAAAAATAGATATAATTTCTGTTTTCCTTCCTTCAATTGCTTGTCTCAGTTAGCTATGCAATTACAATGTAAATTGCTTACACTGCACAAATCCATCCAGACCTGTTTATCTCTCCATTTTCCCTGCTATCGATTGCAACCAAATAAATCAGGTCAGCCTGAACTAGACATTAAAGCCTGAGAAGTGTGAAAATAACAAATTCAGAGCCAAGCCTCTTTTCAGCTACATGCACCAACCACCTTAATCATTCTTGCTAGACTTTGTCCGCCTGCACACAATAAGATAGTATTGCAACTAACTCCCAAGTGCTGGTTGAGATGAGGTCTGTGTTTCAGTGGGGCCTTAGTTTAACTAAACCAAGTATAAATGTGCCTTCATTCACAGGTGACCTTCAAAACAGCATTCTCAGTCAGGCAGCTGTGATCTGATTTACTCTATGGAAGGTACTGGTGGAAAGGAAGAGCCAGTGAAGTTCCATATGGCATCACTAAGTCAAAGCAGCTTTGTCCTGCAAAACCAATAATCTTGTCTGAACAAGCAGACATTAACATAATTGGCTTATGAAAACTTGGTACGTGCTGAGTTATCTCATTGTCTGGGCAAAACAGGCCCACTGCATATAGATCACACTGTCGCAATTTCCCTGGATTTTCGATATTGCTATAGCACTATCTCTGGACAAAAAAAGATCTGCAATAAAATCTCCTTTTGTGCTCCAGTTCAGTAGGTGACCAGGAGTGTCACTCTGCTCCCGATTTTATTGTGGAAAATGAAAGAATGACTCCAGCATTGCCAATTGTTGGTTTACAATTTAATCTCTAGAGACAGTTGATCCAAGTACAAGCTTTCAACTAGGCAAGATTCCCATGCATATTCACTCTGTGTAGAACCAAAGAATTAAATAAAAAAGCACTTTGAAAGAAAAAAATGAGAATACAGCAACTTGCAGGTAAACACCCCAAAATGCTGATAGTATTATATTTATGTAACCTAGGAGAACAAGTAGATGCATGGGAACACCACTATCTGACGCTTCCCCATCAAATCATACATCATCCTTACATAGAACTATATAGCCCTTAATTCACCGTTACAGGATCAAAAAGCTGGAACTCCCTCCTTATCAGCACGATAGTAGTACCAATGCCAAATGGAATATAACGGTTCATAATGGCAACTCCACCACTACCTTATCAAAAGCAATTAGGGATGGACAAAAAAGCTAGCCTTGATAGCTTCCAAAGAGTACTACATTGCTTGAATAGCGAGTTCAACTTGCAAGACTGCAAAGGCACATTGCCAATTTCTTGCATCACTTCACACATTTACCTTTGTAGTTAAGAACTGAACACATATTCACTTGTTGGGTGAATTGGACATTCTGAATTCTCCCTCAGTGTACCCGAACAGGCGCCGGAGTGTGGCGACTAGGCGATTTTCACATTAACTTCATTGCAGTGTTAACGTAAGCCTACTAATAAAGATTATTATTACATATTTGAAAAGTGTAATCAGTAAATTATTATGCAAAATATTAAACTTTGCAGTTGATTATTAAAAGGTCAAAATTTATTGGAAAGGTTGGGCTGGGACTGACAGGGTGAGTCACACAGTCCAAATATGCACAGAATTAAAATTGGACCCACTGTCTGTGGCATTGTAGGTTAGACACTAACCTTTTGCTGGAATTCAAATCAAGCCCTGAACAACAATGCGATCAAAGTTTCTTCTATCTGTTAATAATAATAATCGCTTATTGTCACAAGTAGGCTTCAATGAAGTTACTGTGAAAAGCCCCTAGTCGCCACATTCCGGCTCCTGCTCGGGGAGGCTGGAACGGGAATTGAACCCGCGCTGCTGGTCTTGTTCTGCATTACAAGCCAGCTGTTTAGCCCACTGTGCTAAACCAGCACTTGGAAAGGAAATTAGTTTGGGTAACAAACCAGTACCAAACAGGCATAGACCTATGACAAAGATAGCCTAAAATTTGGTACAAACAGATAAAACTTTTGCGTTTTGGTTCTTGTTACACACTGGGAGCATGTTTGCAAAATTGTGCACTCCAAGACTGTGATTTTGGAAATGCACTCCCAATGCGCATCAAGGTTTGTTGCAGCAGAATTTTAACTGTGATTATTTGAATGCCACTCAGAATGGTAACTGTTAATGTGGTAATGTAGAATCTTGGTGTTTAGAACATTGCTGGAAAGAGATCAGATAGTTTTACCCTACGTCAGGCTGTGCTTTGCCTGACTTTGGAATCTTGTTGTTAAGTTAAACAATGAAAAAAGGAAAACAGCAATGCACCCTTTAGCATTAGACATCCATCAGTTAAATGAAAAGCAAACTATTTATTCGAAAATTCTTTTAAAGAAAGAACCTTATGACTGTATCAGATTAGAACCCATCCTTTTTAATGCCTCATGTGGACTGCCATTCTTGCAAAAACACAAGGAATAAGCAACACCACAAATGCCCATGAAGAAAGAAAGTGTTCTTGTGTCATATTTTTTATGTCTTCAAGCTGTTCCAAAGTGTTTCACAGCAAATCAATTGCTTTCAAACTGGGGCCATTGCTGCTATTTAGGTCAAGGCAGCAGCCAAATTGTTGTACAAAAGCAATTAAAATAACAGCTTGTTCATCTGGTTTTGTTGGTGGTGTTTGAGAGAGTAATGTTGGCCAGGAAACTAGAATTCCCTAGCTTTTGAATGATTTTTTATGTCACCTGAACCATAAGACATAGGAGCAGAATTAGGCCACTTGGACAATCGAGTCTGCTCCACCATTCAATCATGGCTGATATTTTCTCATCCCCATTCTCCTGCCTTCTCCCCATAACCCGTGATCCCCTTATTAATCAAGAACCTATCTATCTCTGTCTTATCTATCTCAGTGAATTGGCCTCCACAGCCTTCTGCGGCAAAGAGTTCCACAGATTCACCACCCTCTGGCTGAAAGAATTCCTCCTCATCTCTGTTTTAAAGGATCGTCCCTTTAATCTGAGATGGTGTCCTCTGGTTCTAGTTTTTCCTACAAGTGGAAACATCCTCTCCACATCCACTCTATCCAGGCCTCGCAGTATCTTGTACGTTTCAAAAGATCCCCTCTCATCCTTCTAAACTCCAAAGAGTACAGACCCAGAGTCCTCAAAAGTTCCTCATATGACAAGTTCTTCATTCCAGGTATCATGCTTGTGAATCCCCTCTGGACCCTTTCCAAGGCCAGCACATCCTTCCTTAGATATGGGGCCCAAAACTGCTCACAATACTCCAAATGGGGTCTGACCAGAGCCTTATACAGCCTCAGAAGTACATCCCTCTTCTTGAATTCTAGCCCTCTTGACATGAATGCTGGCATTGCATTTGCCTTCTTAACTGCCGACTGAACCTGCACATTAACCTTAAGAGAATCGTGAACAAGGACGCCCAAGTCTCTTTGTGCTTCTGCTTTCTGAAGCATTTCCCCATTTAGAAAATAGGTTATGCCTAGATTCCTCCTTCCAAAGTGCATAACCTCACACTTTTCCACATTGTATTTCATTTGCCACTTCATTGCCCACTCTCCTAGCTTGTCCAAGTCCTTCTGCAGCCCCCTTGCTTCCTCAATACTACCTGTCCCTCTACAGATCTTTGTATCATCTGCAAACTTAGCAACAGTGCCTTCAGTACCTTCTTCCAGATCATTAATGTATATTGTAAAATGTTGTGGTCCCAGCACAGACCCCTGAGGCACACCACTAGTCACCGGCTGCCATCCTGAAAAAGACCCCTTTATCTCCACTCTTTGCCTTCTGCCAGTCAGCCAATCCTCTATCCATGTCAGGATCTTACCCTTAACACCATGGGCTTGTAACTTATTTAACAGTCTCCTATGCGGCACTATCTCAAACCATGAACAAACCGCCTCACTCAGAGGATTGGGAACTCTAATAACATCAATGTCGATTATGTGCTCAAATCCAGGAGAAAGGTTTTGAACCCACAATGGTAATAATTTTGGTATACTGGTGCAGATCCGCCACATATTAGAATAAAATTAAGTCAGACAATAATTGAGAGTGCATGGGCGGCTAAAATTTACATAATCAATACTCACTTTATAGTTAACTACTGTATTGTGTTCTGATTAATTCAACATTTTTATTCATTTCTATATTTATTGGTGACACTAAAGCAAATAATTTATATTCAGTTTTGGCAGAACTTTTCTCCATAAAGCCAGTAAGTAATATAACTTAATCAATTTTATTCCAAGAATAGTTAGAGTATCTGAATTCCAACCATGTACTGACCTGTACTTAAAATAACTATTGTCCGAATTAAATTTAACATTGTATCACAGGTATATTACCCTACAATCTTTAATCCCTTGAAAATTGGCTCTTAAAGTATTGATCAAAAATTAAGTCAGATACTGCAACTCTATGCTTCCGATAGTGACATGTAGGTGGGCGTCGCACGTTGGGTGTTTTTTGACCCTTTTCGCCCAGATTTTGAGGAAAATGTTATATGATTGACTGTCTGAAAAGTTGCAGCTTCTGATTTTGTCGTTGTTTGGCGGAGTGTGTGGGGGTAAGAACTAAGTGGGTGGGGAGAGTTGTGCACTTGGTATCAGGAGTTGTTGTGGGCCTGTGATTCTTGTTCCTATGGATTTCTGGTTTTCTGATATTTCTATGTACATATGTCTTTTTTGTTAAATTTAGGGTACCCAATTCATTTTTTTCCAATTACGGGGCAATTTAGCGTGCATCTACCCTGCACATTTTTAGGTTGTGGGGGTGAGACCCACGCAGACATGGGGAGAATGTGCAAACTCCACACCGTCAGTGACCTGGGACCGGGATCCAACTCAGATCCTCAGTGCTGTGAGGCAGCATTGCAAAATGTCTTTAATAAAAATATATATTTTTAAAAGTTGCAGCAAACAAAGGATGTCAAAATCACAGGAAAAGAAGCCAGAAGAAAGGGTGCGAGCGATCGTCCGCCGATGAACTCGGTGGGGAGTTCAGTGGGAGGAAAGATGGCGGGAGCAAGCTCGGCAGGTGGGGCAACACCCATAATAGTGCAGAAGCTGGCCAAAGTGATGGCGGGGGAGTTTGAGCGGCTTCGACAGGCATCAAAAAGAGATGATGGCCTCGTTCAAGGAGTGGGTGGATGAGACTCTTTACTCCGGTAAAGGAGGCTTTGGCAAAGACTTGGCAAACATGTCGATGGAAGTGCGGGAGCAAGGAGATGAGTTGAAGTGGGTGGAGTAGCCATTGTCGTAGCGACCAGCTCACATCGATGGGTGAGAAGCTGTGGAGGCTGGTGGAGAGCAACAAAGGACTGTGAGCCACTGTGGAGGTCCTGAAGGACAGGTCTCGAAAGCAGAATCTGAGGATCGTGGGACTGCCCGAGGGGATGGAGGCCAGCGGAGTATTTTGTGGAGATGTTCGCCTAGTTGTTGGGGAGGAGGAGGGCCCCTCCCCCTGCGAGCTGCACAAGGCCCACCAGTTGCTCATGCTGAAACCAAAGGCAAATTAACTTCCAGAGAGGCGAGGTGGGATGGCAGTGGTATTTGTATATACCAGGATCTCACGGTGGAGTTGGCAAGACTGTGGGCGGCCATTGGTTGAGTGAAAGCGACGTATAAAAGCAACGCGAGGTTTGGGGTGGTCAATCCGGCGAAACGGAGGGTCACATATAACTCCAATGATTAGTGTTGGGGGTCTGGAAGGTCTAGATATGGGGGAGCATTTGTGTTAATTTTCTTTTTGATATTGGGCGGGGGTTCTGGCAGGGTCCAGCTCTCTAGCAAACATGGTGAGGTCTGAGATCTGCTTGTTTAAGGCTCAGGTGGACAGGGAGGCAAGAGTGGAGTGCCAGCAGCTGGTTGAGGAAATTCTGGAGTTGGATGGACAGTAGAATCACAGAATGAATGGCACGGAGACAGGCCCTTCAGCCCAAACTGGTCCATGCCAACCAAAAAGCCATTTCTGGAACCTTACTGAATACCTTCTGAGAGCCTACATAGAGAGCAGCTTTTAATTCTCCCTTTTCTACCACATTAGTTTTACTATCTCAAAATTCAAATAGGTTTGCTCAGCATATTTTTAAAAACTTTTTTCAATTAAGGGGCAATTTAGCGTGGCCAATCCACCTACCCTGCACATCTTTTGTGTTGTGGGAGTAAGACCCCCTGCAGACACGGGGACAAGGTGCAAACTCCACACGGACAGTGACCCGAGGCCGGGATCGTACCCAGGTCTTCGGCACCATGAGTGCTAAGCACTGCGCCACCGTGCACCGCTGTTCAGCATAGTTTACCCTCTACACATTCTTGCTGGCTCTCTGATTGGTTCATGCTTGTCCAAATGCATCACTCGGTGCCCATTAATGGATTTGAGTAATCTCCCTATAAAAGACACCAGACTAATGGATCCATAACTCCCTCTTACCCTTCTTAATAGTGGAGTGACAATGGCAGTGGAGTGACAATGGCAGTGGAGTGACAATGGCAGTGGAGTGACAATGGCAGTGGAGTGACAATGGCAGTGGAGTGACAATGGCAGTGGAGTGACAATGGCAATTTTCCAATCAATCAGGTCGTTCTTCAGCACCGTGTCGGCGGTCTTGCACGTGGATTCAGAGTCCAGTCCCCTAGGGGCCATATTTGGGGTGTCGAACTTGCTAGAGCTGCAGACGGGAGTGGGGGCAAATGTTTAAGCCTTCACTTGGCTGATCGCTTGCAGGCGGGTCCTGTTAGGGTGGAGGTCAGTCGCTCCATTCTGTGCCTCGGTGTGGCTGGGGAATCTAATTGAGTTTTTGTATCTGGAAAAGTTGAAATTTGCTTTGAGGGGGGTGGGTTAGGAGTTCCACAAGAGTTGGGGTTGGTTTGTACTACATTGCAAGGTTACTGTCAGCTGTTGGAGGGGGGGGCAAAGTGGGGTGTTTAGTTGAAGTTCTGGGGAGGGGGGGGGTTTGGCGTTTGTGTTGTTTTTCTTTGCTCCGAGTGTTTTGAAATGTTAAAATACCAAAATTTGAAAAATCAATTCAAAACAAAGAGATTTTAACTCTATTCCTAAAAATAATAGAACTTTTATTTGCTCAAAACCTGTACATCTTAAATGTCAGAATGCTCCAGAAATTAAGAGTCATTGGGGTCCAAAGCACAGAAAAACACCCTTCGACCCATCATGTCAGTGCCGGTCAAAAACAGCCACCTAACTATTCTAATCCCATTTTCCAGCACTTCGCCTATAGCCTTGGCAGTGCAAGTGCACGTCCAAATACTGCTTAAATGTTATGAGGGTCTCTGCCTCCGCCACCCTTTCAGGGAGCTTTAGTAGGCATACTTTAGTAAGTATTTTGCCGGCAAAACAATTAACTTACTAATGACTGGTAAAGGTTTATCTGGAAAGCAACACTGCATATCTTTGCCTCACAAACTAATAAAGAACATACTGTATTGGCATGCAGCCTCAAGAAGTGGTAAAAAAAACTGATTCATGTCCTTGATTCCATGCGTGGGCGACTCTTGGTTTCAGTAGACAATTCAATGGAGGTCAACATGGAGGTTTAGGAAAATAGGAAGGAAAATATTGGTTTTGTACTACTTACACATAACTCCTATCAGATGATTTAAACTACCAGTGGAATTACTGGAAAGCAGGCTGATGAATGCCTCCTCACCCAGGGAGGTGCATGGTGCAGCATTACATATTTCTAAGGTTTTTACACATTTCATTTATTTGAAATTATGTCAGATATTTTAAAAGATATCAAATGCAGCCAAATATTCACATTCCTGACATCCTTCCATAAATGGCAGTATGAGCCCGCTGATGATATCCATTGGTGACCCTGATGGAGTATGTGGGATTGGGGTACATCACCTCATTGTAGTTCCAGTATCATATGTCTGTCCCACAAGAAGGGGCAGACTTTCGATGAAACACACAATATTGCAGTGCCAGGTTCCTGCCAATCGGTGGGGGGGGGGGGGGGGGGGGGGGGTAGGGGGTGTACAGAGAGGTCACTGTTGTGGTGGGAATACCAATCAGAGACTTTGTAGCTCTAAATTTGCTGATAGGCGTTGAACATATCAGCAGCAAGTACAGAACATCGGGCTCTGATTGGTGGACTCCCCTTTAAAGCAGGAAAACAGTTTGTCAGGCATTGCAAGGTTGTGAGATGTAGAGCAAATTAGACAGAGATTTCCTGAATTTGTGTGAAGTTTCTGAACTTTCATTGAGTGAAGATGCAAAGCAACAGCCAAGTTTCCGGCATTCGGTCTGGCGGGGAGACTGAGGCAAAAGTGAGATCGCCAACCAAACATTGGCGCGCGAGCCTGCAAATCCTTCAGCGAGGCAAGGACCACACGCGACGACAGGGAAAATAGGAAGGAAAATATTTGTTTTGTACTACTTACACATAACTCCTATCAGATGATTTACACTACCAGTGGAATGGTAGACAAGGTGGCCTAGCCACCCGAGCAACAGCTGAGAGGTGAGCTGTGCAGCAGTCAGGAGGTACGAAGAAGGCCAGGCAAGCCCTGGCGTCATGTTTCGGGGAATCAGGGAGCAGCAGCTAGTGGGAGTGGGGCAACACGACCAGAGCCAGAAGCCAGCCAAGTAGAGTTGAGGATGAAGGAGCTGGGCAGCAACTAACATTTTCTTTCTACTTGTAGATTTTGCCTGTTGAAATTACTGCTTCTTTTGGTGTCAGTCATTTCTTTCTCTGATCAATGGCAGTGTCTTTTGTGACACCCGGCTTGCCTTGACCATCCGTCGGCTTCACAGCATTCCCAAAACTTATTGCCAGCAGCCAGATACTCCGGTAGGATTTGGACAGTGAATTCCAGCTCAATCTCACCTCAATTCTCTTCAAAATTTCCAAACACTACCCGGCATTCCAACTTATAAGCTTTGTTGAATTTGTCACTGCTTTTGAGCACCTTAGACAATTGTCAACTTTTGCTTAAGGATGTCATTGGGGGCAGGGCTTGACATAATTGGGGGCAGTGCTCAATGTCACTGGGGTGGGGGGGGGGGAGAAGGGGAGGAACAGGGTGTGACATGGGGCCCTTGCAGAGAGGGAGAGCACGCCTCCCAAAAATGCAAGTTTGCCTCTGCCCACTAGAGATGCATCAATCAAGGAAACATCAGCATGCTAGTGCCCAGAATAGAAGAGGGAGAAGTCACCAAATACACGTCACCCACCACCTTGAAAGATGGCTAAAAGGTTGTTAGAAGTTTAACGATCCAGAAAATGACTCCTGAACACCTCATACAAAGCCCTCAACATGGGCACCCCATCAGGAAGTCCTCACTTTCAGATGTAAATGCATGGATGCACCTGTCTTCATTTGATATTTTGGTTCGCAGTTCAAATCCCAGATCAGGGGCAATACATTCCCAGCAATAATTTCCATCCAGGAGACAAGGGATGGTTGGAGGCTATTCCCAAAAATCGCATCCCAAAAATCGGTGATGAAGGTCGCGAGCCAAATATCAAGCTGCACCCGAGTCTGATTTTCCACTTTTTTTTAGTACTCCTGCCAAAATATGTCAAGCATGTGCTAACATGATTTAATCCATTTCCTTTACTGGTTTAATAAAACAAGTAACAAAAGGTGTTACTTCCAATGTTGGTGCAGTAAGAATTCTGAAATATCACACTAGGCAGTCTTCAGATCCAAGACACAATTGGTTCTGAAAATAACATTGCAAGTCGAAATGTCATAAGTTGGAACCAATTTCCCCATGGAAACAAAGGTATAAATGGGGTTTGGTTCCTGAAAATCACTCATGCGACACCCGGCAGTGCTAAATGCTCTCACCTCTTGCACTGTCAAATCGTAAGGGAGCCGTTGATGACAGCATGCCTTAACTCAAGTTCCTTGGTTAGTGTGGGGAATATAATGAAGTCATCAATCACTGTCAGTTGTGTGTTTATTAAATACAGCATAAGCATATAAATGTGTGAAAATCACAACGTTTGTGCCAAAAAAAGTAACAGCATAAAATACTCTTTTCCAACCTAATAAAAGACGGTTTGACTTGTCCAGTCATACAGATAGAGGATGCAGAACGTCAATCCGCATATATCAAAATGCTGGTGTGGCATTGTAAAGTCAAAATCAACATTGTAAAGTCAAAATGAGATGGCAACTTATAAATGTTGTAAGTGCTGTACGTTGTAACTCGAACATTGTAAAGTTGAGGACTGCCTGTATGGAAGGGCCAAACATCTTCAGGGCTTTTCCAAGCCTCCTGGAAATCTGTTACTTGAGCACCCATGCCAAAGGGCTTGAGGCTCGGGGCAAGGACACACCACTGGAAATTGTTCCATTGGCATCACTAAAAGTACCATTAATGTCAAGGACTGCATTTTTTTGTTTAGCAATGAAATATGTCTCTAAATATCAATTGGTACATTAAGTCACTTAATACATCTGATGATTTACATTTGAACTTTTGTGTTTGCAGTTTAGCGATATGTTTCTTTTCTTATTTTTAATTCTATTTTGCAGCAGAAGGCACCAGGTTATATTAAAAGAATAAAAAAGTCTTGCATTTATATAGTGCTTTCAAAATCACTGAACATCTCAAAGCATTTCACACCCAATGAAGTACAGTGTTGAAATATATGAAAAGAGGGCTGAATTTTAATGGTGTTTTGGGGACAAGCTCAGAGGTGGAAAGGCTGGCAAAATGGTGCAGGAAGGCATCCAGTGGCCATTATTCCCACCATCATGTTGTTTTGCAAAACCCATTTGCCCCCTTCAAGGGTGCAGCCATCAATGCCCTCGTTCTCAGATGCAGCACCAGCAATGGCCACCGATAACAGTGACATGGCTGAGCTGCCAGTCCT
Source organism: Scyliorhinus torazame (assembly GCF_047496885.1). NCBI lineage: Eukaryota > Metazoa > Chordata > Chondrichthyes > Carcharhiniformes > Scyliorhinidae > Scyliorhinus > Scyliorhinus torazame. The sequence goes on from NC_092723.1 coordinate 120,360,158, forward strand.
CTGATTATGCGTGCAGCTCTTGGGGGTGGGCACCCTGCTTAATATGGGCAGAGTCCCTGTGTCTGAAGCAGGGGCACCCTCTTTATTCAGCCTTAATAACAGGATTTCTGCCACTTCCATAAAATTCAGCACAATAGCCTGACTTACCTACAAATAATAAATTGCAAATACCTGCAAGAAATGTTCTGCCTTGGTTCACAAACAGCTGTGATTCACTCCATTAGTTTAGAAAGATGTGGAAACATTTGCTAAATGTAACAACCCCTGACGTTGAGCATCATAGCAACAGTCCTTTCCAAACAGCAAAAATATCACTGGTCACGAACACTAATTTGGTGAAAAGACATTAAATTGATATGAATTCCAAGTAAAATTTGATCCGACAAGCCTGCAACGTATCCACTGCTAAACGAAGTGTTAACAATTTGTAAGTGAAGAGCAACATGGTGCAATGTCTGGCAAATTCGACTCTATTGGAAGACCTGAATAAATTGCATTGGAGTATGAATGGCAAGTCTCAGATTCAGTCAGAGTCCAATACTCCCTCTGGCAATGTTTAGAGTTGGTTAATTCTGTTTCGAAACACAGTCCTAAATGCAGAAAATCATTCAAAAGTTTCATAGTTGATATCCTCTACTCTCATTTTCACTTGTCTCAATATGGTTGTGTTGCTTAAATGCCTCTTGGTCGTGTTTTACACTATTGATGACTGATAGCCTACCCAATCTTGGTGGCAACTCTGATGATGATGCAAATCTTCAGCTATCGTCAATCTTGGCCTCACCATCTTGTCTATTCCTTTCAATGGAACTCTGTTACTAACTCTACCCCCTTTGTTTCCCTTTTTGTTCCATATATTTATTTTCTGCTCGACTGTTTATTAAGCTCAAGTTTTCAAAAGAGTTAGATGCTGGCAGGATTCCAACACCTCCCTAACTTGGGACTTCTTGGATGAAATGGTCCAAACTACAGAAAGCAAACAAAGAATTAGAAAGGCATATTTTCACTCTAGGTTCAGCCACATGACTTGTGTGTTCTTATCAAGTACCATTCCAACATTTTTAAGGCTGCCAAAACTTCAAACATTAGAACGGAGAAACTGAAATGACAAATAAGGACCTAAAGTCGCAGCCATTGTAAGAATCTAATACTTACGAAATCAAAAATACAATCCCATAATTGTGTGAACAGGAATTAGGCCTAAATCACGGAACAAAGACAGGAAACTTCCTTGAAGCTTTTCCTGGTCTGTCACCAGAATGGGAAGTGCGGCGGAAACCCCATTAGTGCATGGTTTCCATAACATCTAAGTGAGGTAATACCAGCAGAGGAACGCGGAAGGGATTTCTGACCTGGATTTTAGTTCAGTTTTTATAAAATCCTACAGTCTGATATAATGTAAGCAAACTGTTCCTTAAAACAACTATCATGTCATATTCCTTTTACTCCTTACTTCTTCAACATCATTGAATGAAGATATGAATATTGACCTTAGATAATAAATGCAAAGTACCCTCCTTCAGTCTCCCCTGCCAAGACAAAATGATTTTCCTTCATCTTAAGTATGAAGTATGCATACGAGCAACAAATCCTGACTGCAGTGTAGTCAAGATATACATTATTACTAATTTTACAGAGTACACTCTTCGCTGAGGTAATGGACTGAAAGTTTTGAAGAGTACATTGATATCTGCACCCAAATACTTATTCCCAGCACATAAGGGCGGCACAGTAGCACAGTGGTTCGCACAGTTGCTTCACAGCACCAGGGTCCCAGGTTCGATTCCCGGCTTGGGTCACTGCCTGTGCGGAGTCTGCACGTTCTCCCCATGTTTGCATGGGTTTCCTCCCGGTGCTCCGGTTTTCTCCTCCAGTCCAAAGATGTGCAGGTTAGATGGATTGGCCATGCTAAATTGCCCTTAGTGTCCAAAAGGTTAGGTGGGGTTACTGGGTTACGGGGATAGGGTGGGTTGTGGGCTTGGATGGGTGCTCTTTCCAAGGGCCGGTGCAGACTCGATGGGCCGAATGGCCTCCTTCTGTACTGTAAATTCTATGATTGTACGATAAAGCTCAATGCCATAAATGTGATTTTCAAAAAATCTATGCCATTGTAGCAGTAAAAAGGAAATTTCTGTCCTTGTATCATCAATTCTAAATGTTTAAAAATCACCAATAACATGTTAACAGCCATAAACATGCTCACTCACATTCTGTTGCTGGGGATTATCTTTTGGCCATCACGGAACCATGTCATTTGCGGTTGCGGGTAGCTGCTGATGTCTGGAGATTTTAGTACTGCAGCCTGACCCTGCAATACTATAATCTGTTGGTCACCTCCTTCAAAGCTTCTCATGTCTGCAGACAAAACGTGAAAAATGAGAATGAGAAAAATGAGAAAAACTAAGAAACTAGCCATAATATCAATGCTACATATGTGATTGAAACCTCAGGGAGCAAATTAAACAGGGAAGCTAAGTAGAGAATACTCTATTCACTGGTATGAGGAATACTTACTCTTGCCACCTGCCGTAATCTATGGGATCAACTTCAATAAAAGCAAAATATTGCAGATGCTGGAAATCCGAAATAAAACCAAAAAATACTGGAAAACCTCAACAGGTCTGGCAGCATAGAGGATAGAGAATCAGAGTCCATATGACTCTTCTTCAAAACTGAAGAGAAGTTGAAATGGGATGGATTGTATGCTGTTGAAGAAGGGGATGGAGCAGATGTAACAAAATAGAAGGTCAGGGTAGGTTGGAGGTCAGGAGAGATTAAATAACAAAGATGTCAAGGGATACAAGACAAAGAGAATGATAATGCTAGACTACAAAACAGGCATTTCAGAAATAATCAGACTTGGAAGGTCCATCATTGTTAGCTCAAAACCAGCAGAAGAAAGTTTCATGCTTTTAAAAATCATACCCTTCCATATTTACTTCAGTTTTTTAAAATGAAATCTGTGACCGACCTTTATTTTAAATTTGCATGAAATGATTGTATAGAGAGTGTAATCAAGTATGTATATATGGTTGGGGTGATAGGTGGGAGTTGTTAGTTAAGATTTAGACGGGAAGACCACGAAAATTGAAGAATGCAAATGCAGGGTTTGTCATGTGAATGTCCCTTTAAGAAAAGTGTGCTTTAGCAAATGGTTGCAGTGATGTAATTGTGTGGATGGAGCTGAAAGCTCTTTTTGGCTCTGTGTTTAGTTTCGCTTTCAGTTGGAGAGCTGCAGTCAAACCCAGCAGATGTGTATTGATCTTTCTCACTGCAATCGAAAAAATGTCAATTTGATGATTTCAAAGTAATACCTGTTTCTGTAAGGAACACAAACCTACTGTCTCTGTTAAAAAGTGTTTTGGCTTATGGATGTTGGCTGAAAAGTTATTAAGGGTTATCTATAGAGTACTGTATCTTTTTGGGAGGGTTATCAGTGTTGGCAGATGGTAAGATGTTTACTGTGTGTTTATAAAATGTTCAGTGGGCCCTTGTGCTCCCCATACCAAAATCAATTCAAAATTATGGGTCAGGTGAACTCCATGATATACTTTGGCATTCTCTAAACCCTGGCCCATAATAGGTTGAAGAGGTAGATTTAGGTATAAGACCTATGTACCAGGTTTAAATAAAACCTAAGGGTCAACATGAGTTCCTGCTTACAGAGGTTAGTAGCTTTCCATGGACAGATAACAAGTCATTGCTATGGCTATAGATAAAACTCCCAAGGACTTATAGTTTTGGCAAGGGTGTCTGCACCCATAAGGTTGATTGGTACCAGGCAGCTGCCACTCACGTGATCATCTTAGAACACAGGACTATGAAGGCGATATTATAATACTATGTACGTGCTTTGATTATGATTGGTAACTAAAAGCATATGTAATCCTAATTATTAGTTGTGAATGGGCACAGTTTTCGAACAAATGGATTTGTTTGATTGGTGTATGTTGATTACCTCAGATAATACACAAATTATAATTGCTCAATCCTTGCTGTGATCTGGAACGGGCAAGCCATCCGGTGGTAGCTTTGCTCCCCTGTTATAGCTTGCAATATAGGTTTAAACTGAAACTCAACTCTAGATGTCGTCTGGTCAGTTGAGGAGTGTAGTAGCGGATAGTTGAATAACTACCGGCGAAATTCCCACAACAAGGGTATAACCTCCTGGCATCCCCACTTAAGTGTAGAGGCAGTTTCATTCAAGATCGAGACCAGGGGCAGAAATGTTCCTCCCCCTCCGCTGTGTGTTCAGCAGTGGCGGAGAGAGACTTGCAAGTGGCCAGCAGCAGGATCTTCTCTTGTTAACGCCGTTTCCCTTGGACATGCCCCTCGCCACCGCAGTTGCGCCATCGCCAGGACTGTAAGATCTCACCAGAGTGAATGGTCAGAAAATCCTGCTCTGGGTTCCAACTTAAATGACAGAACCATATAATTTGTTTTTGAATCAGCCTAGGTGTATTTTAATTTCAAAGTAAATTTAGACTTACATTCGTTTCACAGTCACAAATATGTGTGCGTCATCTACAGATAGAGATTTGCTTTTGGTAACCTGATTCCCTAAAAGTATATATCACAGATTTGCATCGTAGCATCCTAAATACTGATAAATCTATTAGAACAATAATAAGAACAATGGGCTGGATTCTCCGCCCCACATTTCTGTTTCGTCCCGCCGGCGGGATGCTCCGTTACGCCGGCTAGTTAATGGGGTTTCCCATTGTGGGGCAGCCCCACATCGTCGGGAAACCCCCGGGCTGCCGGCAAAACGGAGCATTGAGCCGGCAGAGAATCCAGCCCAATGTTTTTGACAGTTTGGTACTATTTTGACCTCTAATGTTACAGCCAGTAAAAGTTCTCTTCGCCGTACTATCAGGTGAGCAATCCATTTCCTCAATGACAGCATTATTGGATGATATGGTAGCGGACACCGGAAAACTTCTAAAGCAGATAACAGACCGGTTTTTAATTCATTCAAAACCTATCCACTTACATGGAGTCAAAATCAGACTCAAAGGGGGCAATATACCAGAAAAGTTTCCAAGTGTGGTAGCGAGCGGAACCTGCCACAAGCTTCCAGACACTCGGACTGGTGAGGCCTTCACTGCTACAAAACGACAAGTAGTCCACTTAACAAGGCCCCATGCCAGCTGATTCACCGGGACTGCGGTTGTCAACCCCCAGCTAACAAGGGAGAGCAGCCAACTGCACTCTGCTCGCAACCAATCCACCGAGGAGACCAGCCCCACGGGGATGCCAACCTGGGCAGAGGCCAGATGGGATGCCCTGTTCCAGCAAGGGTCTCAGATGGTCAGCCAGTGCGGCCTGGGAAAAGTGGCAGCGACCATCAGCTTGGGAGCTGATGGTCGCTACCACCTCACATTTGTCCCCCATCTCACCTCCCCCCCCCCCCACCTCCGACCAAAGTGATGAACGATGCATGTGGCGCACGATGGCCCCTCTGTGTCCCTGCAGGAGAAGTTCATCCACAACAGATGGGAGAGGGGCAGACGGGCGGCGGGGTGCCGGACATCAGAGTCCTCACTCCCTACAAGTAACGGGCCCTGGGGGGCCGAGGACTGATCTGCCACCGACTTAGAGGTTGCCTTAGGGCGCAGAGGTGAGGATCCACCTACCCCAACCCAGATGATCTGTCTTACGTGAATTGTTAATGCCATTCAGAATGACCCATCCCTCCCACTGCCCACATGTCCATTCTCCCGCAAGATCCTGATCCAATGGTGCTGCTCATCTGGGGTAGTCCCCCCGCCCACCCTTCTTGGAGGGGAGCTCCGAGGACACCACCATATTCGCGGCACAGCTGTCAATCCCACACTCCACCAGCACAGAAACACTTATCTCGGTACTATTCGCAGTAGTCGATAGGCTTCTATGCACATATTAATACTGTGGCTACCAAGGCAGGTCAAAAGCTAGGTAAGTAACTCACCTCCTGACCCCCCAACCTGCCCATTCTCGAACAAGGCACCAGTCAGGAGTGTAATGGAATACGCTCCACTTGCCTGGATGGGTGCAGCTCTAACAACACTCAAGAAGGTCGACACCATCCAGGACGAAACAGCGCGCTTGATTGCTCTCCCTTCCACAAACATTCAAATGTTGTCCCCTTGTTCAGGAAGGGGAGTAGAGACAACCCCGGTATAGACCAGTGAGCCTTACCTCTGTTGTGGGCAAAATCTTGGAAAGGTTTCTAAGAGATAGGATGTCAAATCATCTGGAAAGGAATAATTTGATTAGAGATAGTCAACACGGTTTTGTGAAGGGTAGGTCGTGCCTCACAAACCTTATTGAGTTCTTTGAGAAGGTGACCAAACAGGTGGATGAGGGTAAAGCAGTTGATGTGGTGTATATGGATTTCAGTAAAGCGTTTGATAAGGTTCCCCAGGGTAGACTACTGCAGAAAGTACGGAGGCATGGGATTCAGGGTGATTTAGCAGTTTGGATCAGAAATTAGCTAGCTGGAAGAAGACAAAGGGTGGTGGTTGATGGGAAATGTTTAGACTGGAGTCCAGTTACTATTGGTGTACCACAAGGATCGGTTTTGGGGCCACTGCTGTTTGTCATTTTTATAAATGACCTGGAGGAGGGCGTAGAAGGATGGGTGAATAAATTTGCAGATGACACTAAAGTCGGTGGAGTTGTGGACAGTGCGGAAGGATGTCACAAGTTACAGAGGGACATAAATAAGCTGGAGCGCTGGGCTGAGAGGTGGCAAATGGAGTTTAATGCAGAAAAGTGTGAGGTGATTCATTTTGGAAGGAATAACAGGAAGACAGAGTACTGGGCTAATGGTAAGATTCTTGGCAGTGTGGATGAGCAGAGAGATCTCGGTGTCCATGTACATAGATCCCTGAAAGTTGCCACCCAGGTTGATAGGGTTGTTAAGGCGTACGGTGTGTTAGCTTTTATTGGTAGAGGGATTGAGTTTCGAAGCCATGAAGTCATGTTGCAGCTGTACAAAACTCTAGTGCAGCCGCATTTGGAGTATTGCGTGAAATTCTGGTCGCCGCATTACAGGAAGGATGTGGAAGCATTGGAAAGGGTGCAGAGGAGATTTACCAGAATGTTGCCTGGTATGGAAGGAAGATCTTATGAGGGAAAGCTGAGGGACTTGAGGCTGTTTTCGTTAGAGAGAAGAAGGTTAAGAGGTGACTTAATAGAGGCATACATGATGATCAGAGGATTGGATAGGGTGGACAGTGAGAGCCTTCTTCCTTGGATGGTGATATCTAGCACGAGGGGACATAGCTTTAAATTGAGGGGAGATAGATATAGGACAGATGTCAGAGGTAGGTTCTTTATTCAGTGTAGTAAGGGCGTGGAATGCCCGGCCTGCAACAGTAGTGGAATCACCAACACTAAGGGCATTCAAATGGTCACTGGATAGACATATGGACAATAAGGGAATAGTGTAGATGGGCTTTAGAGTGGTTTCACAGGTCGGCACAACATCGAGGGCCGAAGGGCCTGTACTGCGCTGTAATGTTCTATGTTCTAAACCTCCACCACTGACGGACAACAATGGCAGCCTGTGTGTCATCTTCAAGATGCACTGCAGTAACTCACCAAGGTTCCTTAGACAGCACCTCCAAACCCACGACCACTACCATCTAGAAGAACAGGACCAGCAGATACCTGGGAGATTCCCCTCCAAGTCACTCACCACCCTGACTTGGAAATAGATCGCCATTCCTTCACTGTCACTGGGGCAAAATCCTGAAACTCCCTCCTCAACAGCACAGTGGTTGTACCTACACGTCAAGAATTACAACGGTTCAAGAAGGCAACTCAGCACTACCTTCTGAAGGGCATTAAGGATGAGCAATAAATGCTGGCCTAACCAGCGATGCCCACATTCCATAAATGAATGAAACATTTTTTTTTAAACATTCTGGTAAGCACCACACAGTTGCTGATGCACATCAAGTGGAGGCAGGAATGCCCAGGCAAGACAGCAGTCGGAGGTCTGCTGGACCCCAGGACCCAGCTGGGTCCCAGTCAGATGCTGAGCCTCTGGACCAGGTTTACCCAGAGCTGATGCAGCCGCTGGGGTGCGGCAGAGAGATTCAGCTTAGGATGTCAGTAACACTCCAGGAAGTCCATAGTCGATTGGAGGAGTTCCAGAGACTACGGGTACAGCAGATGGCGTCCGCAATGCGTTGCACTGAGGCCAACACTGCTCGGGTGGCGGCCACAGTAGAGAGTCAGGTGCTTGACATCGGCAGCATGAGTGGAGGTATCTAAGGCATAGCTCAGTTGATGATGGCCATGGGTCCACCTCAATGGCTGGGCGGCACGGTAGCACAGTGGTTAACATCACTGCTTCACAGTTCCAGGGACCCGGGTTCGATCCCCAGCTTGGGTCACTACACTGTCTGTGCGGATTCTGCACATTCTCCCCGGGTCTGCGTTGGTTTCCTCCAAGTGCTCCGGTTTCCTTCCACAAGTCCCGAAAGAAGTGTTTGTTAGGTGAATTGGACATTCTGAATTCTCCCTCAGTGTACCCAAACAGGCGTCGGAGTGTGGCGACTAGGGGATTGTCACAGTGACTTACTTCATTGCAGTGTTAATGTAAGCATACTGGTGACACTAATAAAGATTATTATATTATCATCATCCCGTCCCAGTCACTAGGGGACATGACCCAGTACCAGATGGACCTTGACGAGGCATTGTGGGGCATGTCCCACTTTCAGGTGGGCATTGCCAAGGCCCTTCAGAACACGTCATGGTCGTTGGGGGAGGTCCACCAGTCTCATGTGAGCATAGCCGAGGCACTGCGGAGCTTGTCCAGATTCAGGTGGGCATTGCCGGGGTGCTGCAGAGCATGTCCCAGTCACTGAGGAGCATCGTCGAGGGCGTTGACACCGTGCTGCAGACATTGGGGAGCCGCCAGGGCTGGGAGAGCCAGATGACGGAGGGGCAGCCAGGGTTCAATCCAGCTGACCCTCCGTCCCAGGGTGAACCCCAGGGCCGTATGGGCACTGACTGGGAGGAGGGGGCGATGGTGCCCGCCAGAACCCCCGAGACCCACTCCCCCCTCTACCTCTGATGTGCATCCTGGTGACACACCTAGACGCAGGGTAACGGGGTGAGGATGCAGTGGGTGAGAGGGGTTGCGTCAATGGGGCGGCACCATCGGGGGATTGGGCACATGTGTATAGAATTTGAAAACGTTGACTTTGAACAATATGACATCTCTGGCATTTTCTTCCGCAATGCTGGCCGAGCACCAATCCCATGCCCCACCTCTCTGGATGCCTCTCCCGCACTGTCCCCCCAAAACCGCCCCCCCCATCCCGGCAAACCACAAGCAGGTGATGGGTGAGCGCGAACGTTAGATTTAGGAATACCAGCACTCAACGTGTTATCACCCCCTGCTCTTGACAGTGGCCCGCTGACAATCTCCCATCACACTGGAGTGTAGGTGCACAGACACTGTGAGGAGGGGGTGGGGAGAAGGAGAAAGGATGGATGAGGTCACACCCTCTGTAAAGGGGCAATGACCAGGGTTTGCCAGACCTTGGCGCTGCCGCCTGTCCTCCATCCACCGGCTGGGCCTGCAGGTCCTCCCCAAGCTCATCCTCCAGCTCCTTCTGGTCCTGTGCCTCCTCATTCTAGTCCTCCTCGGATGTGGCCACATGTTGCTCATCCTCTATCTCCAGCGTGTTGCCCCATTGCTGTGCCAGGTTGTGGAGGTCACAGCAGACCACAAAGCGGGATATCCGCTTGGGGGGGGGGGGGGGTGTACTGCAGTGCACCACCAGAGCAGTTGAGTATCACAGTTTGGGGACTTCCTGTGACGGCGGGCGGGAGGCGGCCGCACAATGGAGGGCTCCCGTTCGGCAACGGCACTTTCGAGGCTTTAAGCCCGGTCCCAGGGTCCGCGGAGGCGGCAGAAGGCACGGAGGAGGCACAGGAAAAAAAGAACAAAGAAAAATGTTGAGGGTGAGCAAGAAAACGGCCGGAAAAAAAAACAGCTGGAGGTCCGTCGGGGAGTGGAAAGGTCACCGCGGGGTCAACAGGAAAAATGGAGGCTGGAGCACCAGGGAAGGACGCACTGCTTACTGCTGAAGAAATAACTAAGGTGATGGCTACGGAATTTGAAAAGCAGTTGGCGCAGATTGCGAAATGCATGGAGACGGTGTAGCGCACAATGACTTACGAGAGACGAGAAGTGATGAAGTCGATCCAGGCTTTATTAAGCGATGCTTGTCCCCAGCAGCTCAGCAACAGAATGAAGCTGCGGGGAGAAGCTTGGGTTCTTATACTCCGCCTTCAGGGCGGAGCCAGAAGTCGACAGATCCAACCAGGACCCGGGATCTGTCAGCCAATCGCATCTCAGCTTCACAGGTCCCACATGACCCCTAATACATACCACCACAGACGGTGAGGAAGGAGATGAGGGAGGTTTTGAGTGTGCTGGTGGAGGAGACGGTTTCCCCGGTGAAGACGGAGGTGGCGAGCACAGTGGCGGAGGTGCGAGAGCAAGGGGAGGCGCTGAAGGAAGTAGAGGAGACGTTATTGCAGCATGGTGATCAACTTGCCTCGATGGGGAAAGAGATGCGGAAGGTGATGGATACTAACAAGGATCTGCGAGGAAAAATGGAAGACCTCGAAAACAGATCCAGGCGACAGAATTTGAGGATTGTGGGGCTGCCCGAAGGAGTTGAAGGACCGAAGCCGACTGAGTATTTTGCCGCGATGCTGGCAAAACTATTGGGGGAGGGGGAGGATCCCTCCCGATATGAACTGGATCGGGCTCATCGGTCGTGGAGGCCTGTACCAAAGGCGAGTGAGCCGCCAAGGGCAGTGACTCTGTGCTTCCATAGGTACAGGGTGAAGGAGAAGGTGCTGAGCTGGGCCAAGCAGAAGCGGGTGGTGCAGTGGGCTGGAGCTGGTATACGTGTATACCAGGACTTTACGGTGGAGCTGGCAAGGAGGCGGGCTGCCTTCAACCGGGTGAAGAGGGCACTGTACATTAGCAAGGTGCGGTGCAGCATTGTATATCCAGCGAAGCTGAGGGTGACTTACAAGCTCAGGGACTTTTATTTTGGAACAGCGGAAGCAGCGGAGGACTTTGCGAAAGCAGAAGGACTGTGGCAGAACTGATAAATTGAGGAATGGCCATGTGCCGATGTAACCTCATGACTGTATTTTCTTCTTTTTTGTATCACTCCGCGCGGCTGTAGAGATTAAAGGAGCCAATGTGGTATATATTTGGACAAGGGAAGGGACGGGACTTTCACTCAAAAAGAGAGTTCTTTGGGGTGTAGGTGGATATGCGGGGTTTGTGTGCTAAAAGGGGATCTTTGGGCTTTCCAAGGGCCGGGCAAGTGGGAAAGGGACCCGGGAGGGGGCCTCCACGCTGGCCGGTTTAAGCCGGCCAGTGAACGGGAATGAGGTGGGGGAGGGGCTGCGGCCATCGGAGCCTGGCAGAACAGGGTCCGAGTGGTCTAGCCGGGGTGGAAAGTTGGCGGGAAGGAACAGAGGTTGGGAGGAGGAGTTTTACAAGAGGCAGTGGACGGGAGGAGCTGGAGACCTGCGGTGGGATGGGGGGGGGGGGGGGGGGGGGGCTGTGTAAGATTAAGGGTGACTACGGGTAATCCCTGATTCCTTTTTGTCATTTGTTTATGTAAACATGCGGGTTGAGGTTCGGGGGTTGGTGGGCGGATGGGATCGTTGTTATTATGGGGACTGACACATCTTGCTGATTATTGTTTATTGTTGATGGATGTAAACGTGGGAGAAAATGTGAAAAAGGAGGAGAATTTTTTTTAAATGTTTTTTTTTTTAAAGAGTATCACAGTTTGATTGGGATGCTAGACAACAATTCCCACATGCTACATGGCACACCTATCCACAGGGAGCCACTAGGGAGGTCTGAAGTGCTCACGTAACTTTGATTGCCAATTTCTAATCAGCAGTAGCTTTCAGCCGCACGGGCAGAAGCCTCCTCGGTCAATGGGAGTTATGATTGGTCGGTGGGGCTGGCAGGCTGGGGTTGCCGCTGGAACAGGCATACCCGATGCAGGGGGTGGCACAGCAGACCCGCGGGTGCTGAGGCACCCATCTCCCCACCCCCTTCCCCACTCCCCAGGCCATGTGCAACCCCTCCCCCCCAAAGGCGGCCCACACCTGCGGAGACTGACCCCACTGGGGGGCTCCCACACCCCACTCCGAACACCGGGGCAGCAACCCCGGTACCGGCCCCTCGGCTCATTGCCGGAAGCGAAGGTGGCTACACCTTTTTTAAAAGGTGGCTAATCGACACCCGTTGTGACCACTACCTGGGGAAGCGGTCAGATCACGGGAGGCCATTCGATAGGGGGTCGCTTTCATTAATTGTATGGAGATTGGCCTTAAGCAGTGATTATTGGTTTCTTGTCATGTTTCAGCGGGATCCTGATTTCACCAATGGGGGTGGGGATTAGATCACAAACTGATCGGCACCTGTCTTGGATCTCGATTTTGGCCTCTCCCGCAATCCAACGGCCTTGTCGCGCTCTCGCTTAAGCGCAACATGGCCATTAAATCGCGCCCAATAGGTTTTCTAATGATGTGAAGAAAATTAAGAACTTCTGCCAATCTGAACACCATAACTGTTTTGTATTTCCCAGATTACTTGTAAGATTTGAACTGTCTGCTTTTCTTAGCATTTAATGTTAATTTTAAGCTTATGAACTGTCACAAATGAGATGATGAAATGTTTGATCCAGAAATAATTTAATACTAGCTTCATTTCGGATTTGAAATTATAATATTTATGTAAGAACAAAGTAATTATGAATTTAAAAATTAAGTACAAAGCATTTCTACCATGAGATTCTAACAAACCTCTCTCCCTTAAATATATATTGAATTTGAGCAGTTTTTGTTCATCCTTGGTCTGATAGTGAAACTCTCCTTAGTGCTGCTTTGAGCTTCCACCAATATTTCCCAGGGCTGACAGATTGCTAATTTGATTAAATATGACCTACATCTGGATTAACTAGCCATCTGCTAACATGCCCATATCTTTTATTGAATATGGAGTTTCATAAATGGAAGTAAATAGAATTGTACTTGGATTTTTCCGACAAGCTTTAATCACTTACATACTTTAGGACGCAGAAGTTGTTAACTAGGGTTAATAAATTCCGTAATTTCATGCTTGAAATTAAGTGCACCAACAGCTTCATGTTGTGAATGCGAGTACCTCACAATAATTGAGTCATCCAAAAGCATACATTTATTTTAACTTGTTATCTTGGAGTGCAGGAGGCGAAAGAGGCCGGTATTCTGGCCTTTGCGTCCCTGGTAGCCCGGCGAAGAATTCTTCTTCAGTGGAAGGACGCGAGGCCCCCAAGCGTGGAATCCTGGATCAACGATATGGCGGGGTTTATTAAATTGGAGAGAGTGGAATTTGCCTTAAGGGGATCGGTGCAAGGGTTTTTCAGGCGGTGGCAACCGTTCTTGGACTTCCTGGCAGAACGGTAGACAATGGTCAGCAGCAGCAGCAACCTGGCCCGGGGGGGTGGGGGTGTTCTATTTTATTTTTGTTTGTCTATACTGCGGGATCTGAGGGGGTGTATATATTTGCTGTGTTTCGGCGGGTGTTAATTTATTATTTATGTGTGGGGGGAGGGGGGGCACTGGGTTGTTTTGTTTTGTATTTAATTCTATTGGGTTCCTTTTACATTTTGTTGCTGATATTTTGTGAAAACTTTAATAAAAATTATTTTTTTTTAAAACTTGTTATCTTGAGCTTCTTTGATTAGGAGGCTAGAATTGAAAGACTCAGGTCAAATCTTGCAAAGACAGGACACTGTCAATGCTCCATGAAAAACAAAAAAGCAAGATATTGTCTTGGGTACACAAGAGTAATTATACCATAGAATAAATACTCACAACTACCAGGAAGTTACAAAGCAGAAAACTGCTGCCCAGCTTGGCTCTGCTGTTTATGTCCCAGTTATTTTGTTCAATAGTTTTCTGCATAGAATACATTATTTTCCTTCACTAATTTTCTACCCTTCTGAAGGCATCAAATCAAAATTTGGTAAATATGCAGATTCCATCATCTGTGTGGCTATTGTGTGTGTGCTTAGAAACTTTGTTCACTGCCATTTCCCCATTTTGGGAATCGCACTGAGCCTGCTTCAGTCCTCAGCTGATATCCATGCAGTGTACCTTCCAGTAGAAGGGCCTAGAGGGCAATTAGGATTGGGAACCCTGGCTGATTGCACCACTCTCAGGTCAGTTCTGCACCTCTAGTCTCCAAATCCATCCAAAAACAGCTAATCCTACATTGATAAGGCGATAAACTCAAAACCGTCTTTTTTCTGCAGGATACCAACCAAAGTGTATTAAAACTGGGCTCAACATGATGAACTGACCATCGAACCCTTCACAATCACTGACTAAAGGAATTTCAAGTGGATATACTATCACACTATACACTTTCATTTGCACAGCAGGAGTAGGCCATTCGGCCCCTCAAGTCTTCTCTGTCATTTAACTAGATCACAGCTGATCTTCTACCTCAACGCCATCTTCCCACACTATCCCCATATCCCTCCATGTCATTGGTGTCCAGAAATCTATCAACCTCTGTTTTCAACATACTCAATGACTAAGCCTCCACAGCCCTCTGGCCGAGACAATTCAAAAGATTTAGCACCCTCTGACTGATGACCTCCTCTTGCCCTAAATGCACAGTTCTTAATCTGAGACCATATCCCCTGGTCTCAAACCCCGACCAGGGAAAACAATCTTCCTGAATCTCGAGCCCTGTAAGAACTTTGTGCACTTCAATGAGATCACTTCTCATCCTTTAAAATCTAAAGAATACAGGCCCAGTCTTTTAAATCTTTCCTATAGGATAATCCGCCATCCCTGGGATTAGTCGGGTAAACCTTTGCTGTCATCCTTCTATGGCCAGTATATGCTTCCCTAGGTAAAGAGACCAAATCTGCACACAATACTCGAGGTATGTTTCACCAAAGCTTAAGCAATGCAGCATAACCTCCTTAACCCTGTACTCAAATCCACTTGCAATAAACACAGTCATACCATTTGCCTTCCTTGTTGTGCCTGCATGTTAGCTTCCAGTGACTTATGAACAAGAACCCTTCCCAAACTCTCCCCACTTAAGAAATACTCTGCATTTCTGTTTTATCTACCAAACTGGATAACTTCTGACGAAAGTGTATAAGTTTACATTTTTCCATATTATATTCCCATTACCATGTCCTTGCCCACTGACTTTGCCTATTAAAATCTTCTTGAAACTGCTTTGCAATCTCCTCACAACTCACATTCACACCAAAGTTTGGATCATCAGCAAACTTGGAAACATTACATTTGGTCCCCACATCCAAAGCATCTATATAGATTGCGAATAGTTGGAGCGCTGACCCTTGCAATACCACACGTGTCACAGCTTGCCAACCGGAGGATGATCCATTTATCCCTACTGTCTGCTATCTTCAATCCAGTATATTTCCCCCAATCCCATGAACTCTAATTTTGTTGACTAACCTCATGTGCAGGACCTTATCGAAAAGCCTTCTGAAAATCCAAATTCACCATATCCACTGGTTCTCCCTTATCTATTCTGCTGGTACCATCCTCAAAAAACTTCAACCAAGTTTGCCAAACAAGATTTCCCTTTCATAAATCTACATTGACTCTGCCCAATCTCACAGTTATTTTCTAAATGCCCAGTTATCAGGACCTTTAGAATAGATTCTAGCATTTTCCCCATTATTGATATCAGGCTAACAATCTAAAGTTCCCAATTTCATTGATTCATTCCTCAAGCTGCCTGGTTTAAATTTCAAACAATTCTCGACAGATATCTGACAGTCGCTATCAACTACTGCATTTGCCATGGCAACACCTCTACCTATCAGAGTCCAGTTGCCAACAAATCAGGATTCTCTTCTCAGAAAGCATAAATTGTTGTTTTCTCCTTCGACCAGTATTCTTGTGAAGTGTTCTGATGAGTGGAAGGTGAAAAGCTTTGACATGTCTCTTTTTTCACCAAGTGATTCTTATTCACAAAATGAAACACTGATGATGTTTCTCCCCAAAAAGAGGAAACATTCTGGGAAAAGTAATGTAAGTGCAGCATAACATAGATGAATTACTCTCTTATGAAAAGCCAACACTGAAGATGTTCATATATATACCTATATAAATAACATATATTTTAAAAAATTATTGTTTTTTTGCATTTATTTGTAACAACATTGCAAGGAACAAAACAAAAAAAAAGAAAAAAAAGAGTAAAAATAAACAGGTATAAATATGTAGGAAACATATATACACTTACGAGGAAAATTAACATTAGGATCCCAGAAACCGGTACCACAACCGTACTGTTTAACCATCTACATGTTGCTCCATACTATTAAAACATACAAGGGGCGTGTTTTGAGGTCACCAAGGCGTACTCTGTTGTTGTTTGCCGTAGCTGCATCCATGAGTTTTTCTTTCTCTCGGTACCCTTTGGTTCCTTTGCCCTACTTCCCCTATAGTCTGGGTGGTGTCTCCATTAGCCCCTTTTCCTACCCCCCCCCCTCTTTCTTTTGTTCTTCTTTTGACTGTTTCGGTCCCCTCCCTGCTATCCCACCCCCCCCGCTCCCTTATTGGTTGCTAGTCACAAACAGGTACTCGAACAGGTTGGTGAATTGCTTCCATGTGTCGGGGAAACCTTCCTCCGATCCTTTCCAACTTAAGTCGGTGAGCCAGTCTGCAGCCTTGGGTGGCACTGCTGATCTCCAGTCGAGCAGGAGTTCCGACGGGAGATTAGGGAGGCAACGTCGAGAGCGTCTGCCACTCTTCCTGTAAAGAGCTCTGGCTGTTCTGATACGCCAAGGACTGCCACTGGTAGGTATGGCTCCATCCCTAACACCTTGGACATGGCCTTAAAAAGCTGATCCAGTACCGACAAGTCTGGGACAGGACCAGAACATGTGGGTATGGTTGACCGGGCTTCCCTGGCATCGTCTTCCACCTCCGGAAAGAACCCACTCATCTGTGTTCTGGAGAAGTACGTCCTGTGCACTACCTGAAGCTGCGTTAGGCTCAGCCTTGCGCATGAGGAGGTGGAATTCACCCTATGCAGTGCTTCTATCCAGAGTCCTTTCCCTATCTCTATGCCAAGCTCCTCTTCCCACTTTTCCAGTTCTCGTCTAGTGGGGCACTTCCTGCCTCTAGCAGTCGTCAGTATATGTCATCGCAGTTACGGTTCCTAGTTCGCCCGATGTTAGAAGTCTGCCCAGTAGGGTGCGTCTGGGTAGCTGGGGGAACATTGCGATCTCCTTGCGGAGGAAGTTCCTTGCTTGAATGTACCAGAGCTCGTTCCCTTTCCAGAGCTGGAGCTTGCCCATAGGTCCGCCAGGGTTGCTACTCTGCCGTCTATGTATAGGTCCCCCTACAGTCAGTACCCCTTCATCCAGTCTCCACCTTTTAAAGGAGGCATCCATTGTTGCAGGGGTGAATTTGTGGTTTTTGCAGATGAGGGCCATAGTGGACATTGCACTCAGATTGAAATGGTGCCGGAGTTGATTCCACATCACGGGGCAGCACGGTAGCATTGTGGATAGCACAATTGCTTCACAGCTCCAGGGTCCCAGGTTCGATTCCGGCTTGGGTCACTGTCTGTGCGGAGTCTGCACATCCTCCCCGTGTGTGCGTGGGTTTCCTCCGGGTGCTCCGGTTTCCTCCCACAGTCCAAAGATGTGCAGGTTAGGTGGATTGGCCGTGATAAATTGTCCTTAGTGTCCAAAATTGCCCTTAGTGTTGGGTGGGGTTACTGGGTTATGGGGATAGGGTGAGGTGTTGACCTTGGGTAGGGTGTTCTTTCCAAGAGCCGGTGCAGGCTCGATGGGCCGAATGGCCTCCTTCTGCACTGTAAATTCTATGATAATCTATGACATCCTCAGCGTGCCACCACATACGGGTGTCTTGAGTATTTGGCTGGGGGAAATGGTAGGGGGGCCATGGCCAGTGCTTGGAGGAATGTCCGCATACAAGAGGTCTCCTCCGTTCTAACGCATTCCGCCTCCGGCTCTTTGATCCACCCCTGTACCCTTTCTGCATTAGTCGCCCAGTGGCAGAATAGGAGGTTCAGAAAGTCCATGCCCCCCATATTCCTCCTTCTTTGTAGGATGTGCTTTGATTTCCTAGGATTCTCCCCATCCCCCCCACACACACAAATGCCATGATTAGTCAGTCTACTTTGGTGAAGAATGTTTTGGGGATGAAGATCGGGAGTGATCTGAATAGGAAGAGGAACTTTGGCAGCATTCATTTTGATCGTCCTCACTCTCCATGCCAGGGAGAGCAGGAGCAAATCCCTCCTCCGTAGGTCCCTCCTCCGCAGGTCCCTCCTTACCTCTTCCACAGCCTCGATAGGTTCCACTTATGGCTCCATGTCCAGTCATGGCTATCTGTATCCCTAGGTGTTGTAATTTGGTTTGGATAGCTTCACCAGCTCTGATTCTCCCCCTCCCCACCGTGCGGGTTCACGACGAGGATCTTGCTCTTGCTAAGTTGAGCTCATAACCTGAGAAGACTCTGAACTCCATTAGGTGTTCCATTATTCCTCTCATGCTGGCTAGGGATTTTGAGACATAGAGGAGGAGGTCATCCACATAGAGTGAGACACTGCACTCCCCGTCTCCCTCTGGATGCCTCACCACCTCTTTGCTGATCTGAGAGTGATAGCCAGTGGCTCGATTGCCAGGGCAATTGCAGCAAGGACAAAGAGCATCCTTGCCTCGTGCCTCTGTGCAGCTGGAAGGATACAGAGCTGGTGGTGTTTGTCTGAACGCTCGCCGTGTGGGAACTGTGCAGTAGCTTCAACCATGAGGTGAATGAACCCTGGTCCAAACACAAAAACTGTTCCAGCATCTCCATGAGGTACCTCCGTTCGACTCTGTCGAAGGCCTTCTCTGAGTCTAGGGAGATGTTCACTTCTGGTGTCCCCTCCCTGGGTGGGGTTATAATCACGTTCAGCAGGCGTCTGATATTCACCGTTAGCTGACTGCCCTTGACCTGCCAGGGCCTTCACCAGGACTTTATTGTCAGTATTCAGGAGTGAGATGGGTCTGTATGACCCACACTCTGTAGGGTCTTTGTCTTTTTAAGGATCAGTAATATCGAGGCCTGTGCCAGCGAGTCATTGAACATATCCAACAGGTGGGGCTAGTGCTGCCTCAAATGTTTTAGAGGAGTTCACCGGGAATCCGTCTGGACCCTGTGCCTTCCCCGGCTGTATGGAGTTGATACTCTCCATGACTTCCCCAGTTCTAGTAGTGTTTCCAGTCCCTGCCTCTTTTCCTCCCCCAACAGCTGGTATGTCCAACCCTTCGAGAAACAGTTTCATCTTCGAGTCTCCCTCTAGTGGCTCGGAGATGTACAGCTCCCAGTAGTAAGGTCACAAAGGCCTCGTTGATCTTGTCTGTCGTTGTGACCAACTTACTGTTCCTGTCCTTCACCTGTACTATCTCCCTGGTGGCTGCCTGCTTTCTCAGCAGGTGAGCCAGTAGGTGGGCTGGCCTTGTCTCCATCTTCATAAAAGGGGAGTCTGTATAATTACAAGCACAACCAGTGCCCCTCCCAGGACAATGCTCACCATTACGTACCGTCCCCTGGGGTCTGTCATCGTTTTTGTCGCTGTGTAGGTCGTCCTTTTACGAAACAGTATGGCCACCCCACTCGCCCTCGTACCGAAGCACACTTGGTACATCTGGCCAATCCAGCTCTTCCTTACCCTCAGTCGGTTCTTCTCCCTCAGGTGTGCCTCTTGAAGGGAGACTATGTCGGCCCTCAGGTTCTTCCCTTTTCTCATACACCTATTACTTTTTCGCCTACCTTCTCCCTTTTACCCCTTGCCCCCCCTACCTTCTCCCTTTTACCCCTTGCCCCCCTCCTCCCGGCTTATTATTTTGCCCGCCCTCAACCCAACTTTCCAGGAGCTCCCTTCCCTTTTGAGAGCTGCGCCGTGTGCCCGCCCCTTCACTCCCGCGCATTAGCATACTCGCCAGCATGGTTGCTCCCCCCGGGAGCAGCTTTTTTTGCTCTTGGACCATTTTGTACTCACCTACCCTCTCTTTGCGTTTCAGTATACCTCTGCTTTTCCCCTCCCCCCAGATCGTGTAAGCATTCAGAACATAAAGAAAGTCTTATTTATGAGTTCTTGGTTGTCCATTATTGCTGTCTTCCCAGCCTGGCTTTCCGGATGAACTCATTCACTTCCTCCGGCATGTCAAAATAATGCTCTTTGTTGTCGTAGGTTTCCCAAAGTCTCGGCAGGTACAACATGCCAAACTGCTACTTGTTTTTAAATAAAGCCGCTTTGGCCCCATTAACCTCCGCTCGGTGCTTGGCCAGGTCGGCTACAATGTCCGGTGGATGCGGATTGTATGTCCCTCCCATCTACACGACTGCGTGCTCCTCGTCCAGTTCAGCACCCGCTCTTTGTCCTGAAACTGATGAAATTTTGTTATCATCGCCTGCGGTGGTTCCCCTGATTTGGGCCTTTTTGCCAGAGTGACCTGTGGGGGTTTGGTGAAGCTTTCTCCTCCGGCCAGCTTCCTGAGCATCCTCTGTGCCCTCAGGTAGTCGAGAATTCTCAGGATCAGGCGAGGGGGCTTATTCTCCTGAACATCAACCTTTCTCCTGAGCGCTCTCTGGATTGTTACCAACCTTGCCAACTCAGCTTCCAGCGAGACCATCCGCTCGCTCTGGGCGGTGGCCGCTTTCTCCAGTTCCTACACCGTTGCTTCCTGGGTCTTCAGTCTCCTCTCCGTTCTGTCCAACATCTCTTTAATCGGAGCCAGAGCAGTTTCCATGGCCAACATGAGGTCCTTCTTTACAGAGTCCCTGTATTTCTGGAGCTCTATTGAAAGAAACTCCATCAGTGGATGGGCCGACGTTTACGTTGGCGACCCTGCTCGGTCCGCCATGCTCTGCCCCGCCTGTCCCTCACTCTGAGCTTGGGGGTTCTCCCCTCCCAACTTTTATTAGTTTTACGTCCGATGGAATTTCTTTGATTGGTTGTTAGTTTGGGGGGAGGGTGGTGTTTTTTTTTATTTCTTTCTGTATCTGATTGACGGGTTAAAAGCGCCCAAGTTGAAGTTGCCAAGAGAGAGCTACCTTTTGTGCAACTGCTCAGCTCATAGCTGCCACCGGAGGCTGGACCAATTATATTTACTTTCTAAAGTTAGACTTGATTCTCCACTTTAAGTGTGCAAAAGCCGTAAGTAAACAAGTCACTCTTGAAATCTGAAATTAATTTCAAGCATTCAGATCGATTCATAGGAAAAATCACTAGGCGGGAAGACTGATCTTCAGAATCAGAAAGAGATAAGCCTCATAATGAAATACAGAAAACAGTGAAGCACATTACTGAAGAGAACTGATCACATTTTATACAAAATTGTCTTCACTGTTTTGGAATGAAATTTCATCCCGCAGGTCCATTGGTTCTAACCTAATTACAAATCACTGTTCCAGCAGACCGGAAACATAGCTGATGAGCTGCTGGGGTCGCTTCAGATTACAACATATGGTACAGCATCCTGTCTGATAAAAACCGAGTCTGAAGGTCTGAAATTAACTGGAGTAAGAAAATACTCTCACTCCTCCAGCATCCCAGCTCCTCCCTCCACTCCTCCCCCAGCCACCACCACCCCTCACCCCTCTTTCTCGCAGCCCCTCCTCCCAGTTTTGGTCTCCTACAGAATCCACTCTTAGTTCTTCAGTCTCACTGATGTCAGGGCAGAGTGTAGCCACCTAAAATGGCTGATTCCCTATTAATTTGGCCAAAACGCGATTTAAAATGGCTAACCGAAAAGGCTGATGGGAAAAGCAGCCAACAGGACACAAACGGTCAGCTGAAGACAGAATAGCATATTCGGCTCTGGGGAAGTCGGCCCAGATCGATACTCAAGACTATTAGCAGCACATCAACCCAGGCATCTGCAGTTTAATCAGCTATCCCCGGGAACAATTGCAACATATTAGCAATTGAATGCCGGGCCAGACCTGTCGGCGCCTGCAGTGGCCGAAACAAAGACAGGTGAACGACCACCCCCCGATCGAGGAATCGCCCCGTTATTGGACGTATCGAACCCAGTGATTGGGAACAAGTCCAATCACTTGGGACTCAGGGTCAAGGGCCGCCCCGAGAGGCGGGAAGCCCCTGGGCCCTATAAAGTGAGGGGCCAAGTTCAGATCTCTCTCTCTCCCTTCTTCTCCTGCTCGAGGCCTTCGCAAGAACATCGACCAGAAACAGTAAGTCTGACTCCAGCGATCGCTACCCGATAAAGACTCCTAGCCATCGACCCGTATCAGCCTTTTTGAATCCCGCAGGCCAGATCCGATTCGATAAGCCATTCGTTTCCCTGACCTGGTGGGCCCTTCCTAAAGTTAAGTATTGGCCAGTAGTGATAGGTTTCTATATAGATAGTAGGATTATTGTGTAAGCATTAATTGTTGTATATAATAAATGACTGTTGATTTCAATCTTACTAAGCGGTGTGCTGACTTATTAATCATAACTCGAGCTTGAACCACGTGGCGGTATCAGAAAGATACCTGCCGACTCGTGAGCAAAGGTGACATAATCAGAGGTAATAAAACTAAGGCTAAAAAGAGCAACAAGAGCGGAGGCTGCCAGGGAGGGTGTGGAGAGGGGAGAAGCAGAGCCAGGGAACTAGTGGAAGACCAGCTCTGGGGACACGGGGAGGGTTCTGAGAGGGAGTTGTGATTAAAAGTAAATCAAAGATTGAGAAGATTAAAAAAGACTTGAAGGTATACAGATAGACCATTAAATCAGAGACCGTCATTGGAACACGTCTTATGCTCATGGCATCAGAGGGAGCGTAGCTTCACTGGGAATGTGCCACACCACTAAACTTCTTCAGTTTATTCACTTATAGATTAATGCTCTAACAAGGAGAGAAAGTTCTGCTGAAGCCAACGGAAAAAGGAACCACAAAAGCAAAATACCTGAGGTACTGGAAATCTTAAATAAAAATAGAAAATGCTGGAAATACACAACAGGCCAGGCAGCAACTGTGTGTAAGGGTCCTTTCTGTTCCTTTTTGTTTATTCCATGTATATTCCTTTCTTTTCCCCTTTCTTTTATTTTTTGCCATTACATTTTTGATCCATGGATGATTTCTGGACATGTGTCTTTATTTAAGGCAGCCTTCCATTTTAATTCAAGCAGGAGAAAGCTGTGGCCTGTGTCTTTAATATAAATTGAATGATCTAGAAGGATGTGCTGATTTAAAGTGTGGACCAACACCAATGACAGATATTGGCTGGGATTTGGTTTGATTGATGTGGCTGGTGGCCAATGAAATAGCCCAGAAAGTGGCGCTCTGCCCGGTAATGGGGGGTGATTGGACAATATCCCTCTGGAAAGTTCCTCAGAGCCACGCAGTTCCACTTTAGGTTCTGGCTGCGGAGGTGTAAGATCCAGAAAAATCCTCTTCCGAAAACTGCCGCAAAGCCTCTCCAAAGAAGATCTAGTTGACTCTCTCCGAAATAAGCCCGTGGGTGTTGGATTCCACAAAACAGGGCCTGAAGGCAGGCCACAAACTGAGAGAAAAGCCTGATGAAACAGGGACTCTCTCTCACCAGAATTGTGGGCACAGGCTGCAAAATAAGGACTGTGATTCCGAAGCTACTGTGGAGAAAGCCTGCAGGGACCCATCATCTGAACCAAAGACTCTATTCTCATTCATTTACATTTTTCCTTTTTGTCTGTCTTCTGCATGTGTATGGAGGGTGGGGGGTGAGGTGTTGGGTGCTCTGAGGTACAGACGAACCAATACGGTTGCGATTGGTACAACGCAGTTTTATTCCAACTAACTATTTACACATCTGACTTGGTACTCAGCACGTTGACTGTGTGAGTGTCTTGCTAATGAGGTCCTGGCCCTGTGCTGTCTCCAGATGGACTGGCCAGGAGGTGTCGTGTTTCTTGTCTTATACTGTGTCTTCTCTTGTCTGTGATTGGCTGTCGTGTTATGTGCGCTAATTGGTCTGTTGGTCTGTCTATCATTATGTATGTGTTATGATGTATGTTTCAATATCATGACATCCCCCCTTTTTTACAAGATTATGTGCCTACGTGGTTATAAATATATATGTGTCCTGAGTGCAGCTAAAGGTGTGTGTGCGTAATATTTATATCATGTACATGGGGCTTAACTATATACAAGGGGCGATGTCAGGTGTGACATGCTAACGAGGTTGTACCATAACAAAAGAAGAACAATGTTGAAATTTGGACCGATCAAACGAGGCCTGGAATGATAAAACAGTGACATGTTACAAAACAGTAGTTGCTAAAGTTTGACGTGTGAACTGTCTCATAAGTCCAGTCTAGTAGGTGGGCGACGAATTCGGGTTGACCGCCTCAAGGGTGGGTCGAGAACCACCGGCTGAGGTGCGAGCCTGGCCATGGGCGGCGACAGAAGGGGCATGGTATATGGCAGCTCCACGAAGTCGCTATCAGGAACCAGTGGAGGGCACGGCGTCCGTGTAGGGTCCCGTTGCGAGCGTGGAAGTAGGCGAAGGGCTCGGCGATTGCGCCTACGCACGGATCCATCCGGCATGCGTACCAGGAACGAGCGGGGAGCCACCCGTCGGAGAACTTCGGCAGGTGCTGACCAGCCACCGTCTGGTAGTGGATGCGGACGTTGTCTCCAGGGGCCAGGGAGTGAAGATCAGTTGCCCATATGTCGTACGATCTCTTCTGGTGATCGCGCTGCAGTTGCATCCTATGCAGTACTGGACCATGGTCTATTGTTGGTGCCAGGATGGAAGGCACAGTGGTTCTGAGGGCGCGACCTTTCAGCAGCTGCGCTGGTGAGAGACCAGTGGCTAGTGGGGCCGAGCGACAGGCCAGCAGGGCGAGGTAGAAGTCCTACCCGGCAGCAGCAGCCTTGCAGAGGAGCCGCTTGGCAATGTGAACGCCCTTCTCCGCCTTTCCATTGGACTGGGGATGCAGAGGGCTGGACGTCACGTGTGTGAAGCCATACGAAGCAGCAAAGGACGACCATTCATGGCTGGCAAAACAGGGCCCATTGTCCGACATGACAGTCATCGGAATGCCGTGGCGAGCAAAGGTGTCTTTGCAGACCCTGATGACAGCAGACGACGTCAAATCGTGCAGGCGTATGACTTCTGGGTAGTTTGAGAAGTAGTCAACTATGATGACATAGTCCATGCCGAGCGCGTGAAATAGGTTGACACCCACCTTCGCCCAGGGAGACGTCACCAGCTCATGGGGCAGAAGCGTCTCAGGAGGTTGCGCCGGCTGAAACCTTTGGCAGGTTGTACAGTTGAGCACCATGTTGGCAATATTGTCACTGATGCCCGGCCAGTATACCACCTCCGTCTGCACTTCTCGACCCCCAAGTGGCCTTCGTGTAGTTGATCGAGAACCAGCTGGCGCATGCTGTGAGGAATCACAATCCGGTCCAGCTTCAGAAGGACACCATCAATGATGGCTAGGTTGTCTCGTACATTGTAGAACTGCGGGCACTGCCCTTTGAGCCATCCTACCGTCATGTGGCGCATCACTCGCTGCAGAAGGGGGTCGGCCGCAGTCTCTCGGCGGATACGGGCTAGACTGGAGTCGTCAGCCGGCAGATTTGCCGCTGTCAAAGCCACCTGTGCCTCAACCTGACATACGAACCCCTCCGCATCTGGCGGCGTGCTCACTGCTCTGGATAGGGCATCCGCCACGATGAGGTCCTTCCCTGGAGTGTAGACCAGTTGGAAGTCGTACCTCCTGAGTTTAAGTAGGATGCGCTGGAGGCGAGGGGTCATCTCGTTCAGGTCCTTGTTTATTATGCTGACCAGGGGGCGGTGGTCAGTTTCGACCGTGAACCGTGGAAGACCATAGACGTAATCGTGGAACTTGTCTAAACCGGTTAGCAAGCCCAGGCATTCTTTTTTGATTTTCGCGTAGCGCTGCTCTGTGGGGGCCATGGCCCGCGATGCATAGGCCGCTGGGGCCCATGATGCCGTGTCATCCCTCTGCAGGAGCACTGCTCCAATGCCGGATTGGCTGGCATCAGTTGAGATTTTGCTGGCACGAGACGGGTCAAAAAACGCCAACACTGGTGCCGTAGTGAGTTTGCGTTTGAGCTCCTCCCATTCCAGCTGGTGTGTGTGTTGCCACTGGAACTCTGTGGAATTTCTGACGAGGTGGCGCAGAGTCGTCGTGTGGGAGGCAAGGTTGGGAATGAACTTCCCTAGGAAGTTGACCATGCCAAGGAAGTGTAGGACAGCCTTCTTGTCGGCCGGCTGCGGCATGGCTGTGATGGCGCTCAACTTGTCTGCATCCGGACGGACCCCTGACCGCGAGATATGGTCCCCCAGGAACTTCAACTCGGTCTGGCCAAAGGAGCACTTGGCTCAGTTGAGGCGCAGGCCGTTTTCCCGTATGCGGGCAAAAACGCGTTGGAGACGATGTATGTGCTCCTGCGGTGTGGTGGACCAGATGATGACATCATCCACATATACGCGCACCCCTTCGATGCCTTCCATCATATGCTCCATGATTCTATGGAAGACCTCGGATGCCGAGATGATGCCAAATGGCATCCGGTTGTAGCAGAGTCTGCCGAAAGGGGTGTTGAAGGTACATAGCTTTCGGCTGGGCGGGTCCAGTTGGATCTGCCAAAATCCTTTAGAAGCATCCAGTTTCGTGAATATTTTCGCCTGGGCCATTTCACTGGTGATCTCCTCCCGTTTGGGTATGGGATAATGTTCCCTCATAATATTATTATTGAGGTCTTTGGGGTCTATACAGATGCGGAGCTCGCCAGAGGGCTTCTTGACACACACCATGGAGCTGACCCACGGCGTGGGCTCCGTGACCCTGGATAGGACCCCTTGGTCCTGGAGATCCTGCAGCTGCTGCTTGAGGCGGTCTTTAAGTGGCGCAGGAACCCTGCGAGGTGCGTGAACGACCGGGATGGCGTCCGGTTTGAGGCTAATTCGGTAGGTGTATGGCAGTGTTCCCATGCCTTCGAATGCCTCCTGGTTGTGGGCGAGGAGCGATTGGAGCTGTGCGTAGAACTCTGCATCCGGGAAGTCAGACGTGCCGTCTGGAGAGAGAGAGAATTTGTTGCACAAGGTGGAGAGCCTTACATGCCTGTGCGCCCAGCAGGGAGTCCTTCAATGAGCCAACTATCTCGAACGAGAGTGTGGCCGTGTGTGTCACCTGGAGCTGGCAGGATCCCATGGCCGGGATAACGTTCCCGTTGTAGTCGACCATCTTGCACCGGGATGGCTGGATTGGTGGTCTGACCTTCATGGCATAGAAGGCTGACCATGCTATGAGGTTGGCGGAGGCGCCAGTGTCCAGGCGGAAAGTGATCGTCGATCGGTTGACCGTTAGGGTGGCACTCCATTCATCGCCCGGATTGATGGTGTTGACCCGGTTCGCATCAATGACCGCAACCCAGAAGGCGTCTTAGTCATCTGTGTCGTCGGTTTGGATGGTGTGATGTGGAGGCTGAATGGTCCGCACGTTCCTGCGAGGTTGTCGGAGATGTGGAAGATCAACAGGTTGAGCCGCTCGACAGTAGGCAGCGTAGTGGCCCATCTTGCCACAGCGTAGGCATTGTCGGGTTTTTGCAGGACATTGCCCTTTTAAATGTGCAGCTCCACAGTTGCCGCACGTCATGACGTCTTGGCGTCCGTTACGCCACTGCGCATGCGCAGTTCGGTCTTGCGTCGGGCGGCCTGCGCAGCACGTCCCTCAGTGTTGCCGTAGGTTTTGGCGCGCACAAACGCAGGAGGCCTCAAAAAGCGCGCGAAACGGCCGCCCTCGTCCGGGCCGCGGGCCGGGAGAAACCCGATTGCCTGGATGCGTTCGGCCTCGTGGGCAGCCTGGCTTGCCGATTCGATCGCGTGGGATCCCCTCCATGCCGATTTGGTCGCCTGAAATTGGGCATAGCGGCTGGTCGCATTTTCATTCAGGACACAGGCTTCAACTGCAGATGCTAAGGTCAGGCCTTTAATTTTTAGAAGCTGCTGGCGTAGGCCACTGGAGGCAACGCCAAAAACGATCTTGTCCCGGATCATGGACTCTGAGGTGGTGTCGTAACCGCAGGACTGCGCGAGTATGCGGAGGTGCGTCAGGAAGGACTGAAAGAGCTCATCCTTACCTTGCAGGCGCTGCTGAAAGACATATCTCTCAAAGCTTTCATTGACCTCAACGTTGAAGTGCTTGTCGAGTTTGAGGAGGACCTTGTCATACTTAGATTTGTTCTCGCCTTCCGCGAACACCAAGGAGTTGTATACATCGATGGCGTGCTGACCTGCGGTAGTGAGGAGCATGGCAATCTTTGTTTCGTCCGAGGCGCACTGTTTTTCATTGGCTTGCATGAACAGTTCGAATCGCTGCTTGAAGAGCTTCCAATTTGTGCCCAGGTTCCCAGCGACTTGCAACGGCTGCGGTTTGTTGCGGGTGTCCATGGCTCAGGATGGCAGATTTGCCGGTAGGTATCGATTCACTCACTGGTACCATGAGGTGTTGGGTGCTCTGAGGTACAGACGAACCAACACGGTTGCGACTGGTACAACGCAGTTTTATTCCAAATAACTAATTACACATCTGATTTGGTACTCAGCACGTTGTGCTGTGTGAGTATCTTGCTAATGCGGTCCTGGCCCTGTGCTGTCTCCAGATGGACTGGCCAGGAGGTGCCGTGTTTCTTGTCTTATACTGTGTCTGCTCTTGTCTGTGATTGGCTGTCGTGTTATGTGTGCTAATTGGTCTGTTGGTCTGTCTATCATTATGTGTGTGTGTTATGATGTATGTTTGAATATCATGACAGGGGGAGGGAAGTTACAGTGGAAGTTAGGTACTTAATATTTAACCAACTGCATTTGTTGCTTATTTCACAATTAATCTGGTTATAAATAAACAGTAATTGTGTTCAACCTACAAACCTGGTGACTATAATTATTGGACAGCCAAGTTCAAAAGATTTCGGGAATTTTTATAAGAATTATTGGTTAATTCACTTATGTTGTGAATCCGGTGCACACGGCGCTGGAATTGACCACACACTTGCCCAAGGTGATGCAACAGAAGAGAAAGCGAGTTAACATCCGTAGTCGATAATGACACTTCATCAAGAATGATAAAGATCAGGTCTGGAAAGAGAATTGATTCTATTGAAGAGTCACCATCGACCTTAAACATCTGAGGCCTGGCCTCCTGAGTCTTTCTATTTGTCTATTCCACCATGTTCGAACTTCATTGCTTTCTATTTCACCAACCGTGCTTGCATCTGTTTTGCCAGTGACCGCAAGATCCAGGTGTCTATGTCAAGGAGACCTGGCAGTGTGGCCAACTCAATCAATCAGAACAAATGTCTAGGTCAGCAGCAGGAAGCATTTCGGATCAATAATGAGCAGCTCCAATTGTTCAACATCCAATTGCACTCCAGATGTAAAGCAGGGTCAAGGAAGGACTGAAAACGGTAAGGAGAGAGGGCAGTAGGATCTGGAGGATGACAGAGAGGGCATGAGGTTTTTAGCGAGAGCTGAACGTAGGCTGAGGAGGAAAGCGAGGCAAAAAGACTAGAGGCAGAGTGTGGGTTGGGGATTGGAGAGAGAGTAGAGTTGGAGTTTGGAGATAGAGTTGAAAGTAGGCTCTGGATGGAAAGCTGGGTAGGATGGATTTTGATGGAGATCTTATGCAGGTTATTTGGAGAACAGGTCCAGAGCCTAGTAAAGCACGGGTCCAGATGGATGGAGAGCTACAGCAGAAGCTTGGATGGAGAATTGGGGATGGAGGGATGTCGAATAGAGAACGGGCAAAGGATCAGATGAGGAGCGGGGAAGAGGTGGAGGGAGAGCAAGGGTTGAGGTCTGGCTGGAGAATGAGGCTAGGGCACAATGGACAGCTGATAGAGGCTTGGATGGTTAGATGGAGTCCTCCATGACAAGGTGTCAGCAACAGTATTCACCGCCGAAAATAAGACAGAAACCTTCAAGGTCAAGACTGAGTCAAGCAGTGATGTGTCATCACACCCACTTTTTTGTCCATCTTCATGGCCACCATCCTTCACCTTGTCAAGAACAAGCTTCCCAGTGGAGTGGACATTGTCTTCAGGTTGGACAGAGAATTTTCAACCTCAATAGCTTGAACTCCAATAAGAAAATTACACTGACATCGCTCATGGAACTTTAGGATGCGGATGCCACTGCCAACTTGACTCTCACAGAAGACAATCTCCAAGCCATGCTTGACACCTTCGCGGAAGCACACCGAAGAATCACCCTCAAGAAGACTAAAGTTCTTCAACAGCATGCCAAAGTTCTTCAATAACAAGCCCAGGGCAAGATCCGGTCTCTCCCTTCATCAAGATCAATGGAGAAACTCTACCAAACATGGAACATTTCCCCGACCTGGGGAGCCACCTCTCATCTAAGGCTGATATCGATGCGGAGATCCAATGTCGTATCCAATCCATGAGCGCCTCCTTCGGCCGCCTAAGGACGAGCATCTTTGACAACCGCGACATTCACCCTGACACTAAAATCCTCTTGTTCAAGGCAGTCGTCCTCCCAACTTTTCTCGATGGCTCAGAAACTTGGACTACCTACAGACACAACCTGAAGGCCATAGAGACGTACCATTAAAGCTGGTTGAGACAGATTCTCTGCATCAGCTGGGAGGACAGATATACGAACATCAGGGACTTTGAAGGAGTCAGCAGCATCAGCATGGAGGCCATGATCATACAAAACCAACTCCACTGGGCTGGCTATGTGCTTTAGTGTCTTAACTGCCAAAGCAAATCTTCTTTGCCAAGCTCAAGGAAGGCTCTCGAACAAGAGGAGGTCAAAGGATGTATTACAAAGACACTCTGAAGGCTTACCTCAAGAAAGGCAATATAGACTTCAATGCCTGGGAGACCCTTGCTTGGAAAAGACCTATTTGGATGAACCTCCTGATTGAAAGGGCACAATTCTTCAAGGACACCCAACGGCAAGAGGAGGCTTAGAAAATGAGCCTGCGAAAGGAATACCAGCGATCGAGAGTCCAAGGACCAATCCCACCTCCCGGAAACAACCGGCAAGTGTGAGTTCAATGATGCGACTCGAGGATCGGGCTCATCAGTTATGCAAGGATCCACAAAATCCGTGATCAGTAACACAGAGTTTCTCAGGTGAATAATCACACTCGTTAGCGAGCGATCACGGAAGAAGAATCGATCTATACATAATTCATGCTTGGGCAAGTCACATTCACACCAGACAAGTGCTGGCCAATGATCATCTCCAACAAGTGAACATTTAAACAGCACCTACTGATAGTTAATGCCATTATCATCACGGAATTCCCCCACCATCCACATTCCAGGAGTGACCACTGACCAGGAACTTCATTGGACCAGCTATTTAAATAATGCAGCTGCAAGATCAGGTCAGAAGTGTGAATTCTGCGGCGAGTAACTCACCTCCTGGCTCCTCAGGGCCTCTCCACCATCCACAAGGTACAAATCTTGAGTGTGATAGAAGTTTCCACTTGCCTGGAAAAGTGCAGCGTCAACAACACTCAAGAAGTTCAACACCATCCAGGACAAATCAGCCCACTTGATTTGCACCCCATCGACCATTATAAACATTCACTCCCTCCACCACCAATGTTAATAAAATCCAAGCCAGTTTGTGAAGTCAAAACTAAGACACAGAGTTTTTCATACTTCTCATTTCATCCCCCAGTGCCTCAGCTGTCCCCTATTTATATTCTTTGAAAAACCAATAAAATAAAAAAAATAATTGACAGCCCCTTAAAGAGACACTGGGCACTCTAATCTCTGTAATTTTGGCAGGAAGAATAAAAAAGAAGCATATTGGTGAGAGATTGCAGAGCTCTGAGATTCAGAGGGTTCAGTGCCTCCTAATGCATAAATCGCAAAAGTTTAGTATGCAGGTGCAGCAAATAATTAGGAAAGCTAATAGCATGTCATTTTTTATTGCGAGGGGGATTGAATAAAAAAGTGAGGAGATAATGCTTCGCTTGCACAGAACACTGGTGAGACCACATCTGGATTACTGTGTACAATATTGGTCTCTTTATTTAAGGAAGGATGTAAATGCACTAGATGCAGTTCAGAGAAGGTTTGCTAAACTAATACCAGGAATGGATGGGCTGTCTTATGAGGAAATATTGGACCGGCTATGCTTGTATCCACTGGAGTTTAGGAGAATAAGAGGCGACTTCAATGAAACAGCGAGGGCAAGATCTAGATCATGACGTCTCGCAAGATTCAATTTTCTTTTTTCTTCTATTGAAAAACTGTCCGTACTTATAAATTTATTACAGTCAAACCATACCCCATGTGCATTTAACACATCACCTTTCTTATAAATTTTATCCATGAATTTTAAGTTGTTGTCCAAACCTTCCTCAGTGTCCAACTGATGAACCTCTAGCTCTGAAATATTTTGTACCTGATCCAGCTTCTGGTGGGATGTGAAAGTGCCAAGGACATGCCTGGCTTTTTTTCTGTAAGGACGCAATCCGTGTCCACATCTCCACTTCATTCCTCCATTGATCATAAGGTGCAATTTCACAGAACAACGGTATACCCTGATACTTTGCACTTGGTTTCAACCAATCTTCTCCAAAGTAACTCCAATTACAACCTTTCGTCAGAAAATAAACTTTAGATCTGAAGTTTGCGCTCGTCGAACATGCATGAGCAGCATGCCTAAAAGCGGCCGCAGTGTCCACTTTCCACCTGCAAATGTCAGAACGACGTAATTTCACATTGCCTGGCCAATTAAGGACCAGCAAACTTGGTTGGACATTGGTGCAGCACTGCCAACGAGAGCAGGAGCGTGGTAAATGCCTCGTCGAATGTGAACTGGAGGGGGTATAAGCTACCGGGTGACTACCAAGGGGTTTGGGAGGAGTGGAAAATTTGGCACAAGTGATGGCCTCAGCATCCGTTGAGGAAGGCAGATGGGCTGTCATTGCAGGTGGGCATTCAGCCCCTCGATTCTAAGACAACAGCCTGCGTGCTTTAGTGAAGGCAGTCAGTGCCCGGAGTGAAATACTCATGCTGTGGGATGGGAAGATGAGGCCACTCCACCAGATGAAAGGGCTTGGACGGAAGCATCTGCACAGGTGAAGGGGCATGATGTGGTGTGCTGCACATGGATCCAATGTCACAAACCATACAATAATCGTCCACGCTCTGCAAGGGTTGAGTACCAACTTGGCATAGAGCTAAGTATAGCTATCTTAGAGGGTGGGCATAATTTATGGTGTTCAGGGGCGAGAGGATCATCTTCCAGGATGGGAGATCTGGCAAATCAGCTTGTGTGAATGGAAGGTGAGGAGTCCCAGGCTAATGGCCACTGCAAGCTGGTGTTCTGGGGGAGGCTTGCAAGGCTGGAACGATGCAGCGGTTAAAGATTAGACTAATGGGACTTCCGGGTGCGGCGATGACCAGCTAAGTCGCATGTTTCGGCAGCTCCCGGTGGAACGGACTTTTGGGCTCTTAATAAGAGCCCCAACGGCAATTTTAACGGCTAGAAGCACTGTGCGGTAAACCAGAAGGGAATCCCCCCTGGAAATGGATGGAAAAAGGAGAGGGAAGTGGCCAGATTGCAGTGGATCCTTTGGAGCAGCGGCAAGGAAGGCAAGTAAGAACCAAGATGGCGACGGAAGGTGGCAGTTTAACATGGGGCACTGAACAACAAGAGTTTTTGAAATGTTGCGTGGAAGAACTTAAAAAGGAAATGAAGAAGGAGCTGTTGGCCCCGATATTACAGGCAATCGAAGGGCTAAAGGAGGAGCAAAAGACCCAGGAGCAGGAGCTACGGGTCGTGAAGGCAAAGGCTGCCGAGAACGAGGACGATATACAGGGCCTGGTGGTGAAGGCGGAGATGCACGAGGCACACCATAAACGATGTGTGGAAAGACTGGAGGTGCTGGAGAATAACGCGAGGAGGAATAATTTAAGGATTCTTGGTCTTCCTGAAGGTGCAGAAGGAGCAGACGTCGGGGCATATGTGAGCACGATGCTGCACTCGTTAATGGGAGCGGAGGCCCCGGCGGGTCCGCTGGAGGTGGAGGGAGCATACCGAGTGATGGCGCGAGGACCGAGAGCAGGAGAAATTCCTAGAGCCATAGTGGTGAGATTCCTCCGTTTTAAGGACAGAGAGATGGTCCTTAGATGGGCAAAGAAAACTCGGAGCAGTAGGTGGGAGAACGCGGTGATCCGCTTATATCAAGACTGGAGTGCGGAGGTGGCGAGAAGGAGGGCGAGCTTTAATCGGGCCAAGGCGGTGCTTCACAAAAAGAAGATAAAATTTGGAATGCTGCAACCGGCAAGACTGTGGGTCACATATCAAGGGGGGCCCCACTACTTTGAGACGGCGGATGAGGCGTGGACTTTTATTGTGGAAGAAAAGCTGGAATAAGCGGGTTATTAAAAAAGAACGTTTGAAACAAAGTGGTGGGGCGAGTATGGGGGGCGAAGAGGGGGGAAAGAGGAGTTTTATGTTATTAATCCTGCGATGCGGTAACTTTTCTCTCTTCCACAGGTGGTGGTGGAGGGAGGAAGGGAGGTGGAGGAGATGGGGCGTTGGCCATGGAGGGCGGGGCCAAAAGGGAAGCGCGGGCTTTGTTCCCACGCTATGATAATCATGGCGGGAATAGGGAAGCAGGAAGGAGGGGGCGTCGCACGGTGCGAGCCGAAGTCACGGGGGGAAGCCGAGGTCAGCCAGAGTTTGCTGACCTCTGGGAGCAACATGGGGGGTGTAACTACGCTAGTGGGGGATCTAGCGGGGGGGGGGGGGTGGGAGGGGGTAGTTACTGGGTTGCTGCTGCTGGGGAGAGGGGGGAGCCGGAATGGAGTGGGGTGGGCGGGGGGGCACTGCCTGGGGGGGACACAGCTGCGTGGGAACCGGGTGAGGAGCTGAAAAAGGGGATGGCTAATCGACAAGGGGAGGGGGGGGTAAAAAGCCCCCCAACCCGGTTGATCACATGGAATGTGAGAGGGCTGAACGGGCCGATAAAGAGGGCACGAGTACTCGCACACCTTAAGAAACTTAAGGCAGACGTGGTTATGTTACAAGAGACACACTTGAAACTTATAGATCAGGTTAGACTACGCAAAGGATGGGTGGGGCAGGTGTTTCATTCGGGGCTAGATGCGAAAAACAGGGGGGTGGCTATACTAGTGGGGAAGCGGGTTATGTTTGAGGCAAAGACCATAGTGGCGGATAGCGGGGGCAGATACGTGATGGTGAGTGGCAAATTACAGGGGGAGGCGATGGTCTTGGTAAACGTATATGCCCCGAATTGGGATGATGCCAATTTTATGAGGCGCATGCTAGGACGCATCCCGGACCGAGAGGTGGGAAAGTTGGTAATGGGGGGAGATTTTAATACGGTGCTGGAGCCAGGGCTGGACAGGGCTGATCCAGGACTGGAAGGAGGCCGGCTGCAGCCAAGGTGCTTAAAGATTTTATGGAGCAGATGGGAGGAGTAGACCAGTGGAGATTTAGTAGACCTAGGAGTAAGGAGTTTTTGTTTTTCTCCTATGTCCACAAAGTTTATTCGCGAACAGTCTTTTTTTGTTTTGGGAAGGGCGTTGATCCCGAAGGTGAGGGGGACGGAGTATACGGCTATAGCCATTTCGGATCACGCTCCACATTGGGTAGGCATGGAGATAGGGGAAGAAACAGAAGGGCGTCCACCCTGGAGAATGGATATGGGACGAATGGCAGATGAAGGGGTGTGTCTAAGGGTGAGGGGGTGCATTGAAAAATACTTGGAACTCAATGATAACGGGGAGGTCCAGGTGGGAGTGGTCTGGGAGGCGCTGAAGGCAGTGGTTAGAGGGGAGCTGATATCAATAAGGGCACATAAAGGAAAGCAGGAGAGTAGGGAACGGGAGCGGTTGTTGCAGGAACTTCTGAGGGTGGACAGGCAATTAGCGGAGGCACCGGAGGAGGGACTGTACAGGGAAAGGCAAAGGTTACACGTAGAATTTGACTTGCTGACAACGGGTACTGCAGAAGCACAGTGGAGGAAGGCACAGGGTGTACAGTATGAGTATGGGGAGAAGGCGAGCAGGTTGCTGGCCCATCAATTGAGGAAAAGGGGAGCAGCAAGGGAAATAGGGGGAGTGAGGGATGAGGAAGGAGAGATAGAGCGGGGAGCGGAGAGAGTGAATGGAGTGTTCAAGGCATTCTATAAAAGATTATACAAAGCTCAGCCCCCGGATGGGAAGGAGAGAATGATGTGCTTCCTGGACCAGCTGGAATTTCCTAAGGTGGAGGAGCTGGAGAGGGTGGGACTGGGAACACAGATCGAGATAGAGGAAGTAGTGAAAGGAATTAGGAGTATGCAGGCGGGGAAGGCTCCGGGACCGGATGGAATTCCAGTCGAATTTTATAGGAAATATGTGGACTTGCTTGCCCCGATACTTATGAGAACCTTTAATGAGGCGAAGGAAAGAGGACAGCTGCCCCCGACTGTGTCAGAGGCAACGATATCGCTTCTCCTAAAGAAGGAAAAAGACCCGCTGCAATGCGGGTCCTATAGACCTATTTCCCTCCTAGATGTAGACGCTAAGATTCTGGCCAAGGTAATGGCAATGAGGATAGAGGATTGTGTCCCGGGGGTATTCCATGAGGACCAAACTGGGTTTGTGAAGGGGAGACAGCTGAATACGAATATACGGAGGTTGCTAGGGGTAATGATGATGCCCCCACCAGAGGGGGAAGCGGAGATAGTGGTGGCGATGGATGCCGAGAAAGCATTTGATAGAGTGGAGTGGGATTATTTGTGGGAGGTGTTGAGGAGATTTGGCTTTGGAGATGAGTATATTAGATGGGTACAGCTGCAGTATAGGGCCCCGATCGCGAGCGTGGTCACGAATGGACGGGGGTCTGCGTATTTTCGGCTCCATAGGGGGACGAGGCAGGGATGTCCTCTGTCCCCATTATTGTTTGCACCGGCGATTGAGCCCCTGGCAATAGCATTGAGGGGTTCCAGGAAGTGGAGGGGAGTACTCAGGGGAGGAGAAGAACACCGGGTATCTCTGTATGCAGACGATTTGTTGTTGTATGTGGCGGACCCGGCGGAGGGGATGCCAGAGATAATGCAGATACTTGGGGAGTTTGGAGAAATTTCAGGATATAAGCTGAACATGGGGAAAAGTGAGCTGTTTGTGGTGCATCCAGGGGAGCAGAGCAGAGAAATAGAGGACTTACCGCTGAGGAAGGTAACAAGGGACTTTCGCTACTTGGGGATCCAGATAGCCAAGAATTGGGGTACATTGCATAGGTTAAACTTAACGCGGTTGGTGGAACAGATGGAGGAGGACTTCAAGAGATGGGACATGGTATCCCTGTCTCTGGCAGGGAGGGTACAAGCGGTGAAAATGGTGGTCCTCCCGAGATACCTCTTTGTGTTTCAGTGCCTCCCGGTGGTGATCACGAAGGCTTTTTTCAAAAGGATTGAGAAGAGTATCATGAGTTTTGTGTGGGCCGGGAAGACCCCGAGAGTGAGGAAGGGATTTTTGCAGCGTAGTAGGGATAGGGGCGGTGCTGGCGCTACCGAACCTAAGTGAGTACTACTGGGCCGCCGACATCTCAATGGTATGTAAGTGGATGGGAGAAGAGGAGGGAGCGGCGTGGAAGAGATTGGAGAAGGCGTCCTGTAGGGGGACTTGCCTACAAGCCATGGTGACGGCGCCGTTGCCGTTCTCACCGATGAAATACACCACAAGCCCGGTGGTGGTGGCTACTCTGAAAATTTGGGGGCAGTGGAGACGGCATCGGGGAAAGACGGGAGCCTCGGTGTGGTCCCCGATAAGAAATAATCATAGGTTTGCTCCGGGGAGAATGGATGGGGGATTTGGAACATGGCAAAGAGCAGGAGTAACACAATTGAGAGATCTGTTTGTAGATGGGACGTTTGCAAGTCTGGGAGCGCTGACGGAAAAATATGTGTTGCCCCAAGGGAATGCATTCCGGTATATGCAACTGAGGGCTTTTACGAGGCAACAGGTGAGGGAATTCCCGCAGCTCCCGACGCAGGAGGTGCAGGACAGAGTGATCTCAAAGACATGGGTGGGGGACGGCAAGGTGTCAGACATATATAGGGAGATGAGAGACGAGGGGGAGATTATGGTAGACGAGCTGAAAGGGAAATGGGAAGAAGAGCTGGGGGAGGAGATTGAGGAGGGGCTGTGGGCTGATGCCCTAAATAGGGTAAACTCATCGTCCTCGTGTGCCAGGCTAGGCCTGATACAATTTAAGGTGTTACACAGGGCGCATATGACTGGAACACGGCTTAGCAAATTTTTTGGAGTAGAGGATAGGTGTGCGAGATGCTCGAAAAGCCCAGCGAATCACACCCACATGTTCTGGTCATGTCCGGCACTACAGGGGTTTTGGGTGGGGGTGACAAAGGTGCTTTCGAAGGTAGTGGGGGTCCAGGTCGAACCAAGCTGGGGGTTGGCTATATTTGGGGTTGCAGAAGAGCCGGGAGTGCAGGAGGCGAGAGAGGCCGATGTTTTGGCCTTTGCGTCCCTAGTAGCCCGGCGCAGGATACTGTTGATGTGGAAGGAAGCCAAGCCCCCGGGTGTGGAGACCTGGATAAATGACATGGCAGGGTTTATAAAGCTGGAACGGATTAAGTTCGTCCTAAGGGGATCGGCTCAAGGGTTCACCAGGCGGTGGCAACCGTTCGTCGAATACCTCACAGAAAGATAGAGGGAATGAGATAGAACTGCCTGTGGAAGTAGTTGAGTCGGAAACATTAGGGACCTTCAAGCAGCTGTTGGATAGGTACATGAGATTACAGGAAAATGATATAGTGTAGATTTATTTGTTCTTAAGGGCAGCACGGTAGCATTGTGGATAGCACAATTGCTTCACAGATCCATGGTCCCAGGTTCGATTCCGGCTTGGGTCATTGTCTGTGCGGAGTCTGCACGTCCTCCCCGTGTCTGCGTGGGTTTCCTCCGGGTGCTTCGGTTTCCTCCCACAGTCCAAAGGTGTGCGGGTTAGGTGAATTGGCCAATGATAAATTGCCCTTAATGTCCAAATTGCCCTTGGTGTTGGGTGGAGGTGTTGAGTTTGGGTAGGGTGCTCTTTCCAAGAGCTGGTGCAGACTCAAAGGGCCGAATGGCCTCCTTCTGCACTGTAAATTCAATGATAATCTATGATTAATCTAGGACAAAGGTTCGGCACAACATCGTGGGCCGAAGGGCCTGTTCTGTGCTGTATTTTCTATGTATGTTCTATGAATGGAAAAGAAGACAGCAGCAGCAGCAGCCCCGGGGGACCAGAGGGATTCTCAGGGATGTTAATATATAAGTATATGATGTATAGGTTGTTGTTATAGATAATTGTATATTGGACTGTTTAAACATATTTTTGGAGAATATTTATCTGGGACAAGGCAGTTGCCATTTAGTTTTGTTTTTGTTTATATATTATTTATTTCTTGTTTATAAAACTGGCCATTGTTATTTATATGGTTATATTACTGTGTAAAGGATACACAATGTACTGTGATGGTTGGCCAAAAATTTTCAATAAAATATTTTTTAAAAAAAGATTAGACTAATGAATGCACTTGTTAACGTTCAGTAGAGTAGCCATAATGCGCCATTTGTGTACGTTCTAGCGCAATGGCCTTGGTGGGTGTCCAGCATCATGATCCAACATAATGATCCTATTCACGTTTGAGATGGACGCCTTGGATTTGTAAGATGAGCGGGGAGGAGGGTCCATAGGTGTCGGAGCGGCACAGCTGTTGGAGAGGTACAGGTGTCGAAGAATGGTCAGAGTTCAGATGAGGACTGGGGGCAAGTATTTTGTGGCATCCCAAAAAGGACAAATCCAGAATTCTCATTGATTGGCTACTCACAATACCCCAATGAGGCATATGTCCATTGAGGCAAGCTACTGTCATACTTGCACATGCATTTAGGGAGAATGTTCCTAATAATATCAGTTTCTCCCTTAGAAGCACACCAAGACATAGCACTCACTAGCCTAAGTTTAAGGCACAGTGAGCACAGGATAAGTTTTCGTGAGTGGCTTCTGTTCATTTCATCAAAGTAATGTTTAGTTTCTGTGTAACTGTGCCAACCATTTCATGTTCTGTTCTTTGTTTGCAAATCTGCTAAAGATATCAAGAAGTATTGTGTTGCAATGACCTGAGTGTCATTCATGTTAGGTGCAGGCCTCATCAGAGCTTTATATTGGACGGCAAACTTTGTTACAGAGGGAGAGGCATGACATTGGGGTTATGGTATTGCCTTCTTAGAAATTAGTGTTAAGAAGGCAATGCCCGAGGAATGAGATGGAAGCCAAGCCTTGGCATCCGAGCTGAAGTAACGTTGAACGAATGATACGGCAGCCTTGAAAGTTCATCAAGGCTGCCTCGTCATTCTACCGACCTGGGATCCTCATCAGATACATCTGTGCAGTCTTCCTCTGAGGTGTGTGGCGCTGCCTCAGTGTCCTCATCCTCGAGTGGGTCTCCCCTTGCCAGTGCCAGATTGTGCAGAGCACAGCATCCCACGACAATAAACAACATGCGCTCTGGTGGAAATGGCAGGGACTACTGGCAGCGGAAACTCGTCTTCAGTTGCCCTATTGTCCTCTTGACCACTGCCCTTGTAGAGAGATGACTCTGATTGTACATCCCTTCTGCCTCTGTCTTAGGGTGCGGAGTAGCATTGAGAACAATCGTTTTAATGGATACCCTTTGTCACCCAGCAAACAACTAACCAGCAGAGCTGGAGCCACAAACAGCTTGGGCACCTGGGAGTGTCACAGTAGGAATGCATCATGGGAGTCACTAGAGTACCTCGTACAGACTTTCTGAATCTGGGTCCTGTGGTCGCATACAATCGTGCATTCATAGAATGATAACCCATCCTATTCACAAAGGCACCGGGCTGACCCACTGGAACCTTGATGACCACATGGGTAGTCAATAGCACGCTGGATGCAGGAGAACCCTGCAATTGCTGCAAAAGCCTCTGACCCGCTCAGCCTGAATTGGTCGTCCAGTAAAAGGTGAATGTGTGGAACTGTCTGAACAGAGCATCAGTTACGAGCTTGACGCAGCTATAGACAGCTGATTGGGACACTCTTCTTAGGTCCCCCACAGAAATATTCGGATGCACAAAATATGAGGGCAGTGTGACCTTCAGATCCACTGTCATTGGGTGTCCACCAACACAGGTGTCCAAAAAGACGTGTAGGTTAGATTAAGGGATTAATGGGATAGGGCAGGGGAATGAGCTTGGTGAAGTACTCTTTCAGAGGGTCGGTGCAGATTCCATGCGCTGCGCTGAAGGGATTCCATGATTCTAATGCAGCAAGTGAGCCTGCATGGTCCTCACAATCTCACTCCAGGTTCACAGGAGGAAAGGGCAATGCGTACATCAGATGCATAGTTCAGCAGTTTCCTTTATGCTGTCTTCAGCTTTGCGAGGACGGAAAATCCAGCCTCATACATGTTGGTCGTTGTGAAGCGCGAGAGCAACAAAATGCTCATTTTACTCAGCACTGGATACTCCTCGGAAACACAACTCCAGAATGCTGACAGCCTCATGTACTGTGTTTTTAATTTGCTGTCACAGGTGAGGTGCAGAAGTACAGTCTCTTCATTTGGGGTCAGCTGTAAGTAAATAATGGACTCTGGGGTCCCAAACTCCAAAGGATTTTTCATCCACCTCTTCCCTTTCAAAATCAGAAACTTCTTCTCTGGAAAGTAGCGACAAAAACTGTTCATCAGCACAGCCAGATGTGGCTAAATAACGTTTGCCATTCTATTGACAGTTCCCTTACTAACACTGATTTCTTTGTTGTGTCGTAGCAGTGCGGGGAACATGTTGTAGTTTTGGCTTTGTACTCTCACTTGCCAAACTTTCAGTGACTTTTGGAAAGCATCTTATTCTTCACAGTACTGAGAGCAATCATCATCCTTCTCTTGCAATTTGAGGTTCAGTTTGTTTAGCATCGAAAATATGTCTACAAGGTAAGATACAGTTAGCATCCAAGTTTCATCACCAAACGAATCAGCCAGAGGGGACAATTTCTCAAGGATGAATGTGTGGATTTCATACCTCAATTCGTAAACTCTGACAAGCACTCGACCCCTTGACAGCTAAACTACCTGTGTCTGTGCTTGGCCCCCATATAGGATCACAGAGCCTCAAAAGACCTCGCATTAAGTGCGCTGCGTTTTATGAAATTCACAACTCCCACAATTCCTTTCAACACCACTTCAAGATCAGATGGAATTCCTTTCGATGTCAATGCCTCACAGTAAATAAAACAATGATTCCAAACAATGTTCTGACCAGCTGCCTCCTTAATCCCTATTATAACTCTGCTGTTTTTCCCAATTATGTTGGCTGCTCCAACGCTTGTGATTCCTCTGCAATGAATCCAGTCCAGCCCACAATTTCCAACCACGTACCTATTCAATGTTTCAAAAATCTCTGCACCAGTTGTGCTGGTTGGCAATATCAGGCAGCACAGAAAATCCTCAACAAATTTATTGTGTCAAACATACCTAACGTAAACTAACAAGGTTGCACAATTGGAAACATCTGTATTTTCATCAAGTTGTATTGAGAACTCCTGTGTTGACTTTAAACAAAAAATAAGCTGGGCATCTAAATTCAGCAAGCCACTGTGTTATCACTAAATGGCATGCATTTCAGTTTTTCAGCTGATCATCTAGGACCGTACGAGCCATGTCTAATGCTTCAGCGTGAATTAATCTCTGCTACAGTGTGGGGTATTTTCTCTTTAGCCTGTAAGAGGCTAATTGGGCATGGCATTCAACGTTACATTTCCGCTAAGGACTTCAGTTGATGATTTATGTTCACTGCGTCCTTTGAAAAAAATTAAGAGGGTTGTCCTCGAACTTACCATGCTAAATTTTCAAATACCTGTTGATTTTTGATGGTTTTTAAACTCTCATTTGCCAGTACTTCCCTGCATATAACACACATGGGCTTTGCATCCTGATTATCACTGGTGCAATTAACAAAGCCATCATCTTTATACTGCTTTATTCCCGATTTCAGTTTTTTCTTTGTTGGCTGTTCACCAGAGGCCCTGAAGCTCTATGTAGAGATAACACTAGCACTGCTTTGTCCTGCCGTGGATTCTCCTGAGTAGCTCTCTCCAGCAGATTCAATTGTGAGATCTTTGTTTGTGTTTCTGGCCTCCTCTTCCTTATATCAAAATGATCCATTTTCAATTCTTCACAGTTCTGTTGCCTTGGTTGCTCGCAGCTAGAAAATGGAGGAATCTCTCCTCCGTGATTTTGCACCATAAACACAGATGTACAGGGTGTGTGACATCAGTGTACATTCCGGGGTGCATGGCCTGCTCTCTGCCTCCGCCTCTGGCTGTAAGGCTGCACT
Source organism: Scyliorhinus torazame (assembly GCF_047496885.1). Taxonomy (NCBI): domain Eukaryota; kingdom Metazoa; phylum Chordata; class Chondrichthyes; order Carcharhiniformes; family Scyliorhinidae; genus Scyliorhinus; species Scyliorhinus torazame. Next base: position 120,403,660 of record NC_092723.1, read on the forward strand.
ATTCCATTTGAAAGCAGACCGCGACCGGCATGCTCAATTTAAAAGCCGATTGCGGCCATTGGGTGGTTCTCCCGCAATCAGGAATGCTGCGATCAAATGCACTGCAACCCTGCCGATACCCACGTTCACCCCACCCACGGGTCACAACCCGCAGTTTGAGAAACCCAGATTTAAATAATACCATGCCATTCTGGTTTCCCTCCCAAAGTAGATAACTTCACACTTATCCACGTTACACTGCATCTGCTATGTATTTGCCCACTCACTCAACATGGCTAAAACCTTGATGTCTTTATAAATCCTCCTCACCATTCATATTCCTACCCAGATTTATTTCTTCAGCAAATATGGAAATATTACATTTGGTTCTCTCATCCAGATCATTGATGTGTATTGTGAATAGCTGGGGCCCAATCGTCACCGCCCCCACTCCGAAAAGGACCAGTTTATTCCTATTCTATGTTTCCTGTCTGCTAAACAATTCTCAGTCTATGCCAATATATTACTTCTCTCCCTGTGCTTTAATTTTCGCACTAACTCCTAAAATGGGATTTCTTATCAAAGCCTTCTGAAAATCTAAATACACCACATCCACTAGATTTCACTCTATCTATTCTACTAGTTACGTCCTCAAAAACTCCAGCAGGTTTGTCAAACAAGGTTTCTCTTTCACACAGCCATGTTGACTGTGTGTAAAGCCGTTGATATAATCTAAGTTATTACATTCTTTATAATCGATTCCAGCATTTTCTTTCCTACTGCCATTAGGCTAACTAGTCTATAAAATTCCTTGTTTCATCCCTCCCTCCTTTTTTAAACAGTTATCAGTTGATTTACATTTGCCACCTTCCAATCTGCCGGGATGGTTTCACAATCAACAGAATTTTGGAAGGAGCCAACCAACGCTTTCATTATTTCTATGGCCTCCCTTAATACCCTGGTGTGTATATTATCAGGCCATGAGGATTCATCGGCTTTCAGTCCCATTAATTTCTCCAGCACTTTTTTTCCACTAATACCAAGTTCCTTCAATTCCTCCTTCTCACTGGACCCTGACTTCCCTTGCATTTCCGGGAAGTTATTTGTGTCTTGTTCGGTGAAGACAGAAATGAAATAGCAGTTTAATTTCTCTACCATTTGCTTGTTATCCATTATAAATTCTTCCATTTTGGACTGTAAGGAACCTACATTTGTCTTCACTAATCTTTCTCTTTTTGCATATTTACATAAGTTTTTGTACCTTACAAATTTACTCTCGCACTCTATTTTCCCCTCTTAATTAATCTCTCGGTCCTCCTTTGCTGAATTCTAAACTGCTCCAATCCTCGGTCTTTGTAGCAACTTTATTTGATTCCTCTTTGGATCTAATAATATCCTTAATTTATTTTGTTAGCCATGGTTGGGCCGATTTTTCCTGTTGTGTTTTTGTGCCACTAAGCGATATATAACTGTTGCAAAGCATGCATTCATTCATTAAATATTAGCCATTGTCTATGCACCATCATGCCTTTTAGTGAAGTTCCCAATCTATCATAGCCAACTCATCCCTCATACCTTCGTAGTTTCCTTTGTTTAGATTTAGGACCCTAGTTTTGGATTGGACTACTTCACTTGCAACCCTAATGAAGAATTCTATCATATTATGGTCACTCTTCCCTGAAGGACCCCGCACCACAAGTTTATAAGTTAGCCCTTCTCATTGCACATTACCAAATCTAGGATAGCCGGTTCCCCAGTTGGTTCATCGATGTACTGGTCTAAAAAAATATCTTGTACACACTCTCGGAGGTTATCTGCCGCAGTATTATTGCTATTGTTCCAATAGATGGTACAGTCAAGTAAACTATTTTTTTTTAAAAGATGTTGCTTATAATTTAAAGCAAAAGGAATTGTCGAGATCTACAACTTATATAGTATGCATCATGGTGGAAAAAATTACATCCACTTACATGCTACTTGTACTTGTGTCTTCCTCTGTAAAAGTGCTCCACGTCTGTTCCGCACCACACACTGGTAAAACCCAGTGTCGGAGCGCTGGAGGGATGGAATAACATACCTTGGATAAAAAGAAATGCTTAGCTTAGTCCATGGAATTAATCTGGACAAGGATTAACCTGAACAGAAACGAATAACTTTCCATTTTTTGTTCTATAACAAATTACTACTTTTCCACTCGCAAAATTAAGTAATTTTATTTTGTTTCTGCCCTTTGTAATGCTTTGTCTGGTTTACATATTAGGTTACTTGAGATTCAATAATGAGTCACAAATGGATTTTAATATGTTGGCAGAATCATTTCACCACATGAAAATTCTTGAATTTGAATGGATCTTGCGTGTTTCCAATAAACTCAAAATCGTTTTCACATAAACATGCAGTCGGGGAAGCAAGTTTGAACTTGTGATCACTTATCAGTAGCATTTGTATTAGCCATTATTCCAGAATTGAAATACAATGGAGTTCACACACCTCTGTAAAGGAGACACAGTGGATCAAATAAGATGAAGGCATTCACACATACAAGGCCATGTAGCTAGCTCAATAAAACAAGCAAAAAAACAGAAAACGTTGGTGGTACAGAGCAAGAGTACAAAGTACAGTTTTTACTCCACTATATAGAAAAGATTAATAGGGAGGACTCTGCAGATTCGCTGGAAGCTGTCGGGTACGAGAACTTGGAAAATTAAAGCTGTTTTCAACAGAACAGAGGAGATATTAGGGTGATATGATAAAAATGTTTAAAATTATGAAGGGGTTGTAGAGATTAAGTAGAAATAGACTGTTTCAATGATTAAGGAATCTAGAACAAGGGGACACAGATACACAATTAAAGTGATGGTTTTAATCTTTGCGAACTGTTCCTCCAATCCCCAATGGCAGCCTCCAGTTACTTTGATATTTTGATTCACCCGCCATCCAGTTGCCCTTCGTGTAAGTTTCAAGTTAGCAACTGACTTGAGACACACAGATGAGTCACAGGACTTAAAATCACCCAAACCTCACCTTGCCACAGCCTCACTATGCCACAGTCAGGCTAGTCTACTACCTGCCTTGGTCCACACTTGCCTAATTCCTGCTCCAAGTTACAGAAGAGATGTAAAAAATGGAGCGGGGAAATTATTTAACACGTAAGATTATGAGATTATGGAGTGCAATCCCTGATCATCAATTGTCGAATGATTAGCCAGCTCTGGCGGCAGGAAATAATTTGAGTCTGTTTTGGAGTTAACTTGGCTTCAATAGGACATACCCACAGAAGATTGAACCAAGTCACCTCATTGTGACAAGTCTACAAAATATGGCACCTGATTCAGGAACAGTATTCGCTTTCTGTTTCTGATTTCAGACAGTTCTTTATTGCCATTAACACTTACTCTGGACGAGTGCTTTACTTCTTTACTACAAACAATACCACCCTCTTTGCCTTTTCATCCTTGATATATCTGTTAATTAATCTCTCCTGCCCCCTAACCTATCCCAGGCCTTCACTTTTGATCCACCTGACCCTCCCACCTTTTCAACATGAAACCCATCACATTTCTACCTCTCTTCATTCCAAAAAATACTCATGTTGGATTCAACATCTTAACTCTGCTTCTCTCTTCACAGATGCTACCAGGCCTGCTGGGTTTTTCCAGCACTTTCTGTTATTTTGTAGTATTCAAGGATGCTGTTGGAGATAATCAATCGGACTGGTTTATTAATGGGTGCTGGATGAATTAATCTGATCAATCAATTTGAATTGCAAGTTTATCTGGAACAATGTGGCAACGGGTAGTAATGTAGTCTGCAATATGATCAATTAGATTGCCAAATTATATTGCAAATTTTGTGTCAATTCATATCTGAAAATGCTTAACATCGATGCAGAATCAGTAATAAAACTGGTCAACAAGTATGCTTTCAGGTCAAGTGAACACACCCTGTTTGAATATCCAAAAAACAGAAGTTTTGCTGATTTCAACTACAGAATAGTGTTCTCTTCCATTACCTGTATTCACTGGAGAACGCTGTGATAGTTGTGTCATTTCGTAACCATTTAAATTCAAGTGGCCAACTTCCCTCTGCCAGGCATGTTAAGACCAGGCGATTCCCCTCCAAGTGAATCTGTGGTGGCCCTGGCTCAGTCTTAAAATATGGTGGAACATCATCTGAAAGAAAGAATGGACTTGTGAACTTGCACAGTGACAGAAATTTGTCATATTAATCTGAACACAATGCATCCAATTCAGATTGACAGTCCCAGCAGAGCTCCTATGGACTTTACAGGATTATAGGAAAATTTCAACAACAGCACTCAATAGCAATCTTAATAAGACAATAAAAATGATTGTGTTCATCCAAGTGTGTCCATTTCCAGACAGCTCATTTATCTACAGTGACCGCATGACTGTTCATGTGTCATTCATCATGTGGGTGCAAGGACCAATGATATGCATGCTCTGCTCCCTGTCATACCAGTTGCTCTGTGCTATGCTCAGAACACTCAATAATAAAGCCGCAGTATGTAAGTTAAAAAATTTAACATTTAACCATAACATTTTAAAGGTCTGGTATCGCTGAAGTCTCAAAACCCTCATCTCTTCCACATCATCCAGCTTTTGCCTGTTCAAAGTATAATCATTATATACCACCCCACATTTACCGATATTGAATTCTATAATATTTGATCATGTATTCTGCTTATGACCCATAACATCTTTTGTCTCTCGCCCTACAACTGCACATCTGTTACTGAAATTGTCAGAAATTATTTTGTCATCTTTCTGCCATATTTTCAGCCACTTAGGTCACACTGTGGCCACCTGGGTTGGCCACTTCCCGACTTAAAATGGAGAACCGCAAAGACTGAAGGGAAATTCAGCCAACGCAGGCAAAATTGAGCAAGTGCAGAAATCATGTGTATTGAAACTTGCAAAAACCAAACAGCACTGAAACGAGCAGCCACCTGCATAGTAATGAGCAACTCCAAGGCACAATTGCAACACTCAAGGTGAATAAAGCCAAGCCAGACTCCTCGGCGCCAGCAGGAGCCAAGAAAAAGGAAGGCCAACGGACATTTAGGGACCGCCAGTGATCAGGGAACAACTCCAGTATTGGAGAAATCGATCCAAATGATCGGAACGCAGTCCAATCATTTGGAACCAGGCATGGGGTCCGCCCCGAAGGGCGGGAAGCCCCTGGGGACTATAAAGTAAAGCCTCCAAGTTCAAATCGGCCTTCTTTGGCAGGGTCACTCAGCAACTTGAATCAACCCGTGAGAGTGACCTGTCTAAGCTGCCGCATCAAGCAAGTAAGTCTCCAGTCAACGCTCGCTACGAGATAGGCGCTCCTAGCTACAAGTCCATACCAGCTTTTGAATCCTGCAGACTCAGGACCTGAACGAAAGGCCATTTGTTCCCCTGACCTGGTGGGCCAGTCCGAAGCTAAGTATAGGCCTTTTAGTGATAGGAATAATCTAGAAAGTAGAGTTTATGCATGAGTCGTGATTTACTGTGTATAATAAATGTGTTTTGATTTGAATCTTACTAATTGGTGTGTTGAGTTATTGATCATTACTTGAACTTGAACCTCGTGGCGATATCATAAAGATACCTGGCGACTCTAGAGCAAAGGTTAAACAAACAGAGGAAATTACTAATTAATAGCCAACCAAAAGTTTGCAACAACACTTTTACATTTTTTCTATTTCATGGCTTATGGATGCCACTGGCTAGGCCAGCACTTATTGCCCATCCCTAATTGCTTTTGAGAAAGTGGTGATGGGCCATCTTCCCGAACAACTGCAGTCTATGCAGTGTAGGTACACCTATAGTGCGCTAGGAAGGGAGTTTCAGGATTTTGACCCAGTGACAGTCAAGGAATGGCGAAATAGTTCCAAGTAAGGACAGTGTGGGGTTTGGAGGAAAACTTGCAGGCAGTGATGTTCCCATGCATCTGCTGCCCTTCTTCTTCTAAGTGGTAGACATCACGGGTTTGGATTGTGCTGTCTGTGGCGCACAAAGACTCCGTGAGACGAATAGAGTGAAGTCGATGAGGATTTATTAAGCGTGTCTGTTCCCCAGCAGCCCGATAGTAAACTGGCCTGCGGGGGAAGGCACCGGCTTCTTATACTTCGCCTTCAGGGCGGAGTATGAGGTCAACGGCCAACCAGGACCCGGGATCTGTCAGCCAATGATATTAGGGCTTCCAGTCCCACATGACCCCCAATACATACTACCACATTCACCCCTTGTCAAAAATGAACCCGGCGGGGTGATGCTTCGTATGGTGGTAAGAGTTTACAGGGCTGGTCCTGGGAGGATAGAACAGTTACATGGTAGTACAGTATTGGACAGTATCGTCCTGTTACAACTATTTACAGAGGATATAGGAAAAACAAAATGTTCATTGGACAGTCCATCTTTGTTTTACATCGACGCCACGAGTCGGTCGGGCGGTCTGGTCGTCCGTGTCGATCGCCTCGGCCCCGGCGGTGGTGGTGGTGCTTGTACCAGCGTTGTCGCCTCCGGAAGCGCACGGTTTCAGCTGTCGGTGCAAAGGGGAGGGGGACTGATCCTCCTGGGAAGGGGGCGGTCGCGGGGTGCGGCGGTGGCAGGAAGGGGGGCGGTTGGGTTGATGGTGTCGGGGGTGTGTGCGTGGTGCCGGCGGGCGCCAGATCCCGCAGGGAGACCGTGTCCTGTCGGCCGTCGGGGTACTCCACGTAGGCGTACTGGGGGTTTGCGTGGAGGAGGTGAACCCTTTCGACCAACGGGTCCGCCTTATGTGCCCGCACGTGCTTTCGGAGCAGGATGGGTCCTGGGGCCGCCAGCCAGGTCGGCAGCGACGTTCCAGAGGAGGACCTCCTAGGGAAGACAAGGAGACGCTCGTGAGGCGTTTGATTAGTGCTCGTACATAATAACGACCGGATGGAATGGAGAGCGTCCGGGAGGACCTCCTGCCACCGTGAAACTGGGAGATCCCTGGACCGTAGGGCCAGTAGGACGGCCTTCCAGACCGTGCCGTTCTCCCTTTCTACTTGCCCGTTCCCCCGGGGGTTGTAGCTGGTCGTCCTGCTTGAAGCTATGCCCTTGCTGAGCAGGAACTGGCGCAGCTCGTCACTCATGAAAGAGGACCCCCTGTCGCTGTGGACGTATGCGGGGTAACCGAACAGCGTGAAGATGCTGTTCAGGGCTTTAATGACTGTGGCCGCGGTCATGTCGGAGCAGGGAATGGCAAAAGGGAAGCGGGAGTATTCGTCCACTACATTAAGGAAATACGCGTTGCGGTCGGTGGAGGGGAGGGGCCCTTTGAAATCGAGACTGAGGCGTTCAAAGGGGCGGGAAGCCTTAATCAGGTGCGCTCCATCTGGCCTGAAAAAATGCGGTTTGCATTCTGCGCAGATGTGGCAGTCTCTTGTGACTGTACGGACCTCCTCTAAGGAGTATGGGAGATTGCGGGACTTGATGAAGTGGTAAAACCGAGTGACCCCCGGGTGGCAGAGGTCCTCGTGGAGGGCTTGGAGGTGGTCAATTTGTGCGTTGGCACATGTCCCGCGGGATAGGGCATCGGACGGCTCGTTCAGCTTTCCGGGCCGGTACAAGATCTCATAGTTGAAGGTGGAGAGTTCGATCCTCCACCGCAAGATCTTGTCGTTCTTGATCTTGCCCCGCTGAATATGAAGGCTACCGACCGTTGGTCAGTGAGGAGAGTGAATCTCCTGCCGGCTAGGTAATGCCTCCAATGTCGCACAGCTTCCACTATGGCTTGGGCTTCCTTTTCCACTGAGGAGTGGCGGATTTCTGAGGCGTGGAGGGTTCGGGAGAAGAAGGCCACGGGTCTGCCCGCTTGGTTAAGGGTAGCCGCTAGAGCTACGTCAGAGGCGTCGCTCTCGACCTGGAAGGGGAGGGACTCGTCGATGGCGCGCATCGTGGCCTTTGCGATGTCCACTTTGATGCGGCTGAAAGCCTGGCAAGCCTCTGTCGACAGCGGGAAAGTCGTGGTCTGTATTAGGGGTCTGGCCTTGTCTGCGTACTGGGGGACCCACTGGGCGCAGTATGAAAAGAACCCCAGGCAGCGTTTCAGGGCTTTTGGGCAGTGCGGGAGGGGAAATTCCATGAGTGCGCGCATACGTTCGGGGTCGGGGCCTATTATCCCATTGCGCACTATGTAGCCCAGAATGGCTAGCCGATCGGTGCTAAAAACGCACTTGTCCTCGTTGTACGTGAGGTTCAAGGCTTTGGCAGTCTGGAGGAATTTTTGGAGGTTGGCGTCGTGGTCCTGCTGATCGTGGCCGCAGATGGTTACAGTGCCGAGGTACGGGAACGTGGCCCGTAACCCATGTTGATCAACCATTCGGTCCATTTCCCGTTGGAAGACCGAGACGCCGTTTGTGACGCCAAAAGGGACCCGTAGGAAATGGTATAACCGCCCGTCTGCCTCGAAGGCTGTGTACTTGCGGTCACTTGGGCGGATGGGGAGCTGATGGTAGGCGGACTTGAGGTCCACGGTGGAGAAGACTTTATACTGGGCAATCCGATTGACCATGTCGGATATGCGGGGGAGAGGGTACGCGTCTAGTTGTGTGTACCTGTTGATGGTCTGGCTATAGTAAATGACCATCCTTTGTTTCTCCCCTGTCTTCACTACTACCACCTGCGCTCTCCAGGGACTATTGCTGGCCTGGATTATGCCCTCCTTTAGTAGCCGCTGGACTTCGGAGCGAATGAAGGTCCGGTCCTGGGCGCTGTACCGTCTGCTCCTAGTGGCGACGGGTTTGCAATCCGGGGTGAGGTTCGCAAACAAGGACGGGGTTGAACCTTGAGGGTGGCGAGGCCGCAGATAGTGAGTGGGGGTATGGGGCCGCCGAATTTAAACGTAAGGCTCTGTAGGTTACATTGAAAATCTAAGCCCAACAAGGTGGGGGCACAGAGTTGGGGAAGGACGTTAAGTTTGTAGTTTTTGAATTCCCTCCCCTGTACCGTTAGGGTAACTATGCAGAATCCCTGGATCTGTACGGAGTGGGATCCTGCAGCTAGGCAAATCTTTTGTGCGCTGGGGAAGTAGTTAAGGAATAGCGTCTTACCGTGTCGGGATGTATAAAACTTTCCATGCTCCCGGAGTCGACTAGGCATGGCGTCTCGTGGCCGTTAATTAGGACCGTTGTCGTCGTCGTCTGGAGAGTCCGGGGCCGAGCCTGATCGAGTGTAACCGAAGCGAGCCGTGGTTGTAGTAGTGGGGTGGGGTCCGTTGTTGCCGTCCAAGATGGCGTCGTGGATGGGCAAAATGGCCACCCCCATACATCGCCCGTGGCTGAGGGGTCACAAGATGGCGTCGGGGGTGGACAAAATGGCCGCCCCATGCGTCGTACAGGTCGGGGGCGGTCCAAGATGGCGGGGCCCCTCCTCCCCTCGTGGTGGTCGGGACCCAAAATGGCGGTGTCTGCGGGTCGCACATGGTGTGCTGGGGGGGTCTGGGGGGGCGCTAGGACCGCGCGGAGTTCCTGCATTGCGAGCGCCCGGGCCGCGGGCGCTAGGACCGCGCGGAGTTCCTTGACTGCGAGCGCCAGGGCCGCGGGCGCTAGGACCGCGCGGAGCTCCCTCGCCGGGGACAGCGGTGGTCGGGGCCCAGGCCGGCGGGTCAGTACCGCGAGAGCTGGGACCGTGAGGAGCTCCCTCGCCGGGGACAGCGGTGATCGGGGTCCAGGTAAGTTGCGCCGGCGGGTCAGGCGTGGGGCGCGGGACGGGGGTGAGGGCCCAGGTCGGCGGCGCCGGCGGGTCAGGCGTGGGACGGGGGTGAGGGCCCAGGTCGTCGGCGCCGGCGGGTCAGTCGTGGGGCCGCGAGCGCTGGGACCGCGCGGAGCTCCCTCGGCGGGGACAGCGGTGGTCGGGGCCCAGGCCGGCGGGTCAGGCGTGGGACGGGGGTGAGGGCCCAGGTCGGCGGCGCCGGTGGGTCAGTCGTGGGGCCGCAAGCGCTGGGACCGTGCGGAGCTCCCTCGCCGGGGACAGCGGTGGTCGGGGTCAAGGTAGGTGGCGCCGGCGGGTCAGGCGTGGGGCGCGGGACGGGGGTGAGGGCCCAGGTCGGCGGCGCCGGCGGGTCAGTCGTGGGGCCGCGAGCGCTGGGACCGCGCGGAGCTCCCTCGGCGGGGACAGCGGTGGTCGGGGCCCAGGCCGGCGGGTCAGGCGTGGGGCGCGGGACGGGGGTGAGGGCCCAGGTCGGCGGCGCCGGCGGGTCAGTCGTGGGGCCGCGAGCGCTGGGACCGTGCGGAGCTCCCTCGCCGGGGACAGCGGTGGTCGGGGTCAAGGTAGGTGGCGCCGGCGGGTCAGGTGTGGGGCGCGGGACGGGGGTGAGGGTGGCGTTCGGGATGCGAAAAACCCCCTCCTCTCCGTGGAGAGTGTTGGCCGGCACCCAAATCGGGAGCGCCGGCGGCGGGTCGTACATGGACTGCGGGGAGGGGGGTTGGGGAGCGTAGGCGGCGTGCAGGGCTCCCAGTTCTCGCGGGACCGTGGTGGTCGGGACCCAAAATGGCGGCGTCTGCGGGTCGCACATGGCGTGCTGGGGGGGTTGGGAGGCATAGACTGCTTGTAGGGCTCCCTGTTCTCCCGGGACGGCGGCGACCACGCAGGACCGGCACACCACCGCATAGTGGCCCTTTTTCCCGCAGCTTTTGCAGATGGCTGCGCGGGCCGGACAGCGTTGTCGGGGGTGCTTCGCCTGGCCGCAGAAATAACAGCGGGCGCCCCCGGTGCGACTCGGCGTTTGGACTGCGCAAGCCTGTGGGGTGTCCGGGGGGGGGGGGTAGGGGGTTTGCCGCGGCGGGTACGTACGGGGCCCAATGGCCTGCCGCGCGGTCGGGGCCGTAGGCGCGGGTATTACGCGCGGCTACGTCCAGCGAGGCTGCCAGGGCCCGTGCCTCTGAGAGTCCTAGCGACTCTTTTTCTAGAAGTCTTTGGCGGATTTGGGAGGATTGCATACCTGCCACAAAAGCATCGCACATTAACATGTCCGTGTGTTCGTTTGCATTCACCGACGGGCAGCTGCAGGCTCTTCCCAAAATCAGCAGCGCGGCGTAGAACTCGTCCATCGATTCTCCGGGAGCTTGCCGTCTTGTCGCGAGCTGGTAGCGAGCGTAGATTTGGTTAACTGGGCGAACGTAGAGACTTCTCAGTGCTGTGAACGCCGTCTGGAAATCGCGGGTGTCTTCAATGAGGGTGAAAATCTCCGTGCTCACCCTCGAGTGCAGGACCTGCAGTTTTTGTTCGTCTGAGACTCGGCCTGTGGTCGATGTGATGTAGGCCTCAAAGCAAGTCTGCCAGTGTTTGAAGGCTGCTGCCGCATTCACTGCGTGGGGGCTGATCCTCAGGCATTCTGGAATGATCCTGAGCTCCATAGTCCTTTTTAGGCACGCTTAATAAATTGTGGCGCACAAAGACTCCGTGAGACGAATAGAGTGAAGTCGATGAGGCTTTATTAAGCGTGTCTGTTCCCCAGCAGCCCGATAGTAAACTGGCCTGCGGGGGAAGGCACCGGCTTCTTATACTTCGCCTTCAGGGCGGAGTATGAGGTCAACGGCCAACCAGGACCCGGGATCGGTCAGCCAATGACATTAGGGCTTCCAGTCCCACATGACCCCCAATACATACTACCACACTGTCAAAGGATCCTTGTTGAGTTGCTGCAATACATCTTGCAAATGGTACACACTGCTGCATCGTGCATCGGTATTGGAAGGAATGAATGTTGAAGATGGCGGATGGGGTGTCAATCAAGTGGATCCTCGGCGGTGTTGAGTTTCTCGAGTATTGGAGCTGCACTCGTCCAGGCAAGTGGAAGAGTATTCCATCATACTCCTGGTTTCTGCCTTTTAAATGGTCGGCAGGCTTTGGGGAGTCAGGGGGTGATTTAACCGCCCCAGAATTTCCAGGCTCTCACTTGCTTTTGCAGCTATATAAAAACATTAGCTGCAGCATTTATATAGCTGGTCCAGTTTCTCATCAATGGTAACCCCCAGAATGTTGACGATATGCTCTAGAATTCAGTATCTCAACCTTTCTGCCCCTTGAATTTCCTCTTTTCAGAACATCCTTTTCTGTGAACAAGTTTTTGGTCAACCCATGTAATTTTTCTTCCTCTGGCTTGGGATCTGTCTTCCTTACATCTCCATGAAACAGCTTTGTCGATTTTCTACATTCAAAACACCATGTAAATTGTTGTTACGCAAGTACAATGATCAATTTATGTATAGCAAGGTGCCATAAACAGAAATGAAATAAACAACCAATTAATCTGTTCTGCTGAGTCAGAACACAGAGAGAACCCTGTTCTCCCATGAATACCACCCTAATCTTGCACTTCAATGATCTATATTTTTTATAAAGATGCTTGAGTACTTGGGTTACAGATCACTACCTACTTCTACATACAGCATAGTTTCCAGCAATTAGAGAACAGCTTGAAGAAAATAAATCATTTATCAAATTTGGTGCACATGTAATCAACTATTTGTAAATGATCAGGGTGACAAATTGATATTCGCAGATCTGTGGTTGACACCCACCAATTGTTTTTGACAGAATCCTGGGGCTATGAAAGAAAGTAATTAACCAAGCTTACTGAAAATCCAATCATTGGTTTTTAAACTTATGGCAACAGACCACTGGACACAGATGCATAATGTGGCAGCGCAGATGCCTTTCTATAAATCTATTTTTAAACTAATTCAGCATCAGATGCCATGGTTATAAAGATGTATAAATTCCAATCTTGCAGATGGGAGAGTCCTTTCTCAGTATTGAGTTATAATATCTTTATTCGTGTCACAAGTAGACTTACATTAACACTGCAATGAAGTTGCTGTTAAAAGCCCCTAGTCGCCACTCTACAGCGCCTCTTTGGATACAGTGAGGGGAGAATTCAGAATGTCCAATTCATCTAACAGGCATGGCTTTCGGGAACTGTGGGAGGAAGTCGGAGCACCCGGAGGGAACCCACGCAGACATGGGGAGAACATGCAGACACAGACAGTGACCCAAGCTGGGAATCGAACCTGGGACCCTGGAGATGTGAAGCAATAGTGCTAACCACTGTGCTACTAATCTGTTGATGCTGTTAAGGCCAGGCACACCGGAAGGAAAACACACAAGGAACCGTCTGCTGGTCACTGTATGCACTCCATTCTGACTGATTCAGTGCAATATTATTAGTGTGAGCCTAAGAGCTGATAGTACAAGGCACAAAAAACACATCAAGAACCTCTGACTCCTGCCCCCCACACCAAAGAAAATACACCGGAAAGAAAGGGTTGATCAGCAAAAAATCCTTTATGCAGCAAGTGATGACCAAACTGCAAAATATAGTTATCACAAAATAAACTGGGGTGGGATTTTCAAGAGGGTAGAGAAGTTCTAGTCATGTAATATGATAAACATCATAATTTGTAAGTCCAAGCATTCTTTTGGAGATTCGGGGACTGGTCAGGAACAATGATAGGGCATTGGAAGGGTGTGGGGGAAGTCAGTGATCACAGGCAGGGAAGCAGGTTAGCCTGGCCATGCTGGGAGAAAGCACACCTGTTCTCCTGGCCCACAAGCAACGCTTGAAAAGCATTTTCCTCTTTCTTGCCTTCCTTTAGTTACTGAGCTTTCCAATGCCGAGGACACCCAACCAGCCAGGGTTAATTTTAAAATGGAGACAAAAAGTTTGAAGTGTTAAACTATACTGTTAGCAAGAAATCTTTCAGCCCCATTTTAAAATAAGCACATATGACATCAGGGCAATGGCAAACTCAGTAAATTCTGCAATCATGCCCCATGTGGGAAGCTGCGCTCTGAAGGACTATATCCCTGAGGAGACTGAACTCAAAGTGGGTGACCATTGTGCTGAACACTTCCAATCAGTCCACAAGCAAGGCCTTCTCTTTCCAGTGACCTGTCACATGAATTCATCACCTTGTTCCCATCTGACCTCGTTGTTCTCGGTTCCTGTTGTGTTCGAATGTAGCTCAATGTGAGCTTGAAAAACAGTTTTTAATTAGTCAATTTACAGCCTTCCGAACTCAACACCACCGCCAATAATTTCAGATTGAAACCTCTGCCTTTATTTTGTTTCCCTTCTCTGCTGGTTTTGTATTTTCTCACTTTTCTCTTTATATTTGATTTTGGCAGCAGCTGTCCTTGACTCTGCTGTAACATCTCCCATATGCATTGATGTGTTGGGTACGTGTTGGGTGCCGTGTTCCCTGTTTCGTACTGTGTATGCTCTTGCCTGTGATTGGCTGTGGTGTTGTGTGTGTGTTGATTGGTCTGTTGATCTGTCCATCAGTATGTATGTATGTTTGTACCATGATGTTTACCTGAATATCATGACATCCCCCCTTTTTTTACAAGAACATGTGCCTTTGTAGTCATAGAGATGTGTACTGAGTGCAGCTGAATGTGTGTGTGTGCAATATCTACAGCATGTACATGGGGCTAAACTATATACAAGGGGCGATGTCGGGTGCGACATAACAAAGGGGTTGTCGGAATTGGGGAACATTGGCAGGTTGAGCTGCTCGACAGCAGGCAGCGTAGTGGCCATTCTTGCCACAGCGGAGGCATTGTCGGTTTCTTGCCGAACATTGCCGCTTTAAATGTGCGGCTCCGCAGTTGCCGCACGTCGTGACGTCATGGCGTTCGTTGCGCCACCGCGCATGCGCAGTTCGGTCTTGCATCGAGCGCGCCTGCGCATCACGTCCCTCTGTGTCGACGTCTTTTTTGGAGCGCACAAACTCGGGAGGTCTCGAAAAGCACGCAAAATGGCCGCCTTCGTCCGGGCCGCGGGCCGGGACGAACTCGATCGCCTGGACCCGTTCGGCCTCGTAGGACGCCTGCCTCGCCGATCCGGCCGCGTAGGACCCCTGCCGCGCCGATTCGGCCGCTTGAAATTGGGAGTAGCGGCTAGTCGCGTTTTCATGCAGGACACAGGCTTCGGTTGCGGAGGCTAGGGTGAGGCCTTTTATTTTTAAGAGCTGCTGGCGTAGGGTGCCCGAGGTGACCCCAAAAACAATCTGGTCCCGAATCATTGAATCGGAGGTGGTGTCGTAACCGCAGGACTGCGCGAGGATACGGAGGTGCGTAAGGAAGGATTGAAAGGGCTCATCCTTACCCTGCAGGAGCTGCTGGAAGAGATACCTCTCGAAACTCTCGTTGACCTCGACGTTGAAGTGTTGGTTGAGTTTGAGAAGGACCGTCTTGTACTTGGTCTTGTCCTCACCTTCCGTGAACACCAGGGAGTTGTAGACATGGATGGAGTGTTGACCTGCCGTGGAGAGGAGAATGGCGAACCTTCTGGTGTCCGAAGCGCTCTCCTTTTCGTTGGCTTCCAGGAAGAGCTGGAAGCGCTGTTTGAACAGCTTCCAATTGACGCCGAGGTTGCCAGCGACTTGTAGCGGCTGCGGTGTGCTGACGCTGTCCACGGCGCAGGATGGCAGATTCCGGAGGATTCGTAGGTAGGTCCCACAGTTACTCCTGGTACTATGAAGTGTTGGTCACTCTGCTACACAGACGAACCAACACGGTTACGAATGGTACAACTCAGTTTTATTACTAACATGTATTTACAGTGGTAAACTGGTTACTGAGGTTCGATCATAACCCTAGAATCTGTGGACCTATTCCTAACACTATCTTGGAGTGGCACTCAGCACATGGTGGATGTCTGAGTGGCTTGCTATGAGCTCTGCGCCCTGAGCTGTCTCCTGCTGGAATGCCCAGGAAGTGTCATGTTCCCTGTTTTGTACTGTGTATGCTCTTGCCTGTGATTGGCTGTGGTGTTGTGTGTGTGTTGATTGGTCTGTTGATCTGTCCATCAGTATGTATGTATGTTTGTACCATGATGTTAACCTGAATATCATGACATGCATATCTTTTTGTTTCTTTACTTGTCCTATTACCACTCTCTATGGGCATTAGATCTCCCTGGATGATGAAAGAGATAAGAGAGGAAAGAAGAAGCTGGAAAAGAGGGAGCATTTCAGATGTCTGGTTGATAATACAAGTGAAACCAGACTGAATATGAAAAGTTCAGAGGGGAAACGCAAAGGAAATAAAAGATGCCAAGAGAGAATGTAAGAGACTGAGAGGCAATCCAAAATTCTTTGTGGCATTTAAATAACAAAGGGATGATAAAAGGATTGAGTGAAGCCAATTATGAACCCGAAAAGGGGTTCATGCCTGGAGGCAGATTCGGGCTGAGGTAATAAATGAGTATTTTGCATCTGTCTTTACCAAAATCATACAAATGCAGAATTTTACAGTTCCCCAATTAGTGGGTTTGCAGGTGTAGGTGCCCATATAATTCTCTTAAGGCCTTCCCACTGCTCTTCTGCCCACACCAACCTGTTTGAAATTGTATGAAGGACAGGCAAGACCTAGACCAACCTACTCTTGTCTGAATGGAGGCCCTTAAATACACAATTAATTACCCGTTTAAGAGCCAGCTCAATTTCAATTATGAGGCTGGTGGGGTGTTCAAGAGCATGGGGGAAGCCCGGCAACTCACCCTGCTCAGGCCTCAGGTGGGAAGAGGGGTGCCTCTCCTTTAGCGGCCTTCTTTCCTTGTCGCTCCACCGCCACAAGATCTGCCCTCTATGGGTATACCCTCCCACACTATCCTCTTCATCAATATCCCCACCCCTCTCCCTCACACCTGACCCCACGATGAGACCACCCATGCTTACCTTGGTCCTGGCCTCTGGGACTTGGAATCTGTTTTTAGTCTCAGTTCTGGCCACTGCTGTGACTGGCACCTCTGGGACGATAAAGCTGACAGTTAATGATATTTGTCCGCTGAGCCCTCTGAGGCAGAACTTCCTCCTTTGTGATGACGGAAGTTCTGTCTCCAGCCAATGAATGCTTCAAGCATTGTGGGATAGCCATTATTGGTGGGGGTGCGTTCGCCGCTGGATCTTGAAATGGGCAGCACGGTAGCACAAGTGGATAGCACTGTGGCTTCACAGCGCCAGGTCCCAGGTTCGATTCCCCGCTGGGTTACTGTCTGTGCAAAGTCTGCACGTTCTCCCCATGTCTGCGAGGGTTTCCTCCGGGAGCTCCGGTTTCCTCCCACAGCCCAAAGACGTGCAGGTTAGGTGGATTGGCCTCACTAAATTGCCCTTCGTGACCAAAAAGGTTAGGAGGGATTATTCGGTTACGGGGATAGGGTGGAAGTGAGGGCTTAAGTGGGTCAGTGCAGACCCGATAGGCTGAATGGCCTCCTTCTGCACTGTATGTTCTATGTTCTTCAGGTGAAGAGGCAGAAAACCTCACAATCCAAAAAATCTTACCGATAGTGAGAGATAGTTGAGATGCCTGGTTGGTTAAAATTTGATTAAGGACAGGTATTAGACAGGTTGGCTGTACTTAAAGTTGATAAGTCACCATCTCCGAATGGAATGTCCAAGAAGTAAGGCTGAAAATTGCAGAAGTACAGATATAATTATCCAATCCTCCTGAGATAAAGGGGAGCTGTCAGAGGCTGACCTACACTCGCTCCCAGTCGAGCAACATCTTTGTTTTAAAATCCTCATCTTTGTTTTCAAATCCCTCTCTGGCCATGTCCCTCCCAATATCTGTAATCTTAATCCCTGTCTCAACTCACCTATTGCAGAAACCCTCGAATATGCATCTGTTACCTCTAAACTTGGCTATTCCAATGCACTCCTGGCTGGTCTCCCACGTTCTTTCTTCTATAAACTTGAGGCCATCCAAAACTCGACTGCCATGTGTTTTAACTCACAGCAAGTCCCGTTCCATCATATCTGTGCTTGCTGACCTACATTGGCTCCCAATCAAATGACATCCTGATTTTAAAATTCTCATTCTTGTTTTCAAATCCCACTGTGGCCTTGTCCCTCCTTATCTCGGTAATCTCCTCTGACCGAACACCTCTTTAAGATATTTGCACTCCTCTAATTCTGGCCACTTCTGCATTCTCACTGGTAATTGCTCCACCATAGGCGGCCATGGGCTGGATTCTTCTGCCCCGTCCACCGCAAGATCGCCACGGCCGGGACACGGACCATGTAAAGGTCCATTGACAGCGAGCTGGAATTTCCGGTCACCGGGCAGGCGCGGCCAGAGAATCCCGCCCCATGCCTTCGGTTGCTTGTGCTCCAAGTTCTAAATTGCCTCCCTGCACCTGTCCACCTCTCTATCTCATGCTCTTGCTCGAAGACAACTTAAAACCAACTCCCTGACCAAGCAACTGACCTAACATCTCCTTGAGTGGCTGGGTGTCATACCCTTTGCTTTATAATGCTACTGCTAAGTGCCTCGGTACATTTCATTATGTCGAAGGGGCTGTGTAAGTTGTGTTCTATACAGAGAAGATGGAGAGAACCCGTTCACATTTACAGAATGATCAATAACCAAAGGAAACCAATTTAAGGTTATTTGCAAAAGAACCAAAAGCATAATGAGAATGTTTTTTTTCACGCAGTGAATGGTTAGGATCTGGAACATCCTGCTGGTGTGTGTACTGGAGGCAAATTCAGTCATGAGTCTAAAAAGGGAATTGGATAAGCAGTTGAGAGAATATTCGAAGTTGAGGCCGAGTTGCTCTTGCAGAGAGCTAGCGTAAACAACACAAACGGCCAAATGACTTCCTGCTAAATTGTAACTCTTCTATGATTCATTTCCAAGTATGTTGGGTCAAATAGGCATTGGTTATAATTCAAATACAGTCTCTAGCCCAAATGTAAAATAGGGAATAATATATCCTGGAGTTAATTCTCTCCTTCATTTCCTTCCAAGGTTCACTTATGTCAGAACCATCCCAGCTTCAGTCATTACTTCATTCTTTATATAACTAGAATTATGGAGAGGGTGCTTTTTCAGAGAATATTTAAAAAATATATAAGATCATTAGTGGGGGGGGGGGTCTGAAATTTGGGCATAGGCAGTGTTCCCGTGTTCCAAGTCTAGAAAATGCTGTCAATTGATGAGGACATGTTTCCAGAGAAGGATGAGTGCTGCACTGACCAACCAAAAGGCTTCAGGTTAATTTATGACCCAAATTCATAACTTGCACCTTCAGATTAATAATAATCAGTCTGCAGTTACAGGCAAATCAATTTTGTTATAAACAGTGTCGGGAGCAGCATACAAATTAAACCAAATGGTTCAAGTAAACTGACAGTGAAATTTATTAAGCCATCATAATCACACCATCAATCAGATTACAGTTCAGCACCAAAGGGATTAGAAACATTTGTGTGAATGGTGCAATCAACCACAGCAGGTTCTTCATTCCGACACATTACTTACTTGCCAGGCAGCGGTATTGCTCTGGGTTACTAACCTTGATGTTAAAGACATACATACACAGCACCCAGCATGCATCGTACATGGAATGATGCAGCAAAGTGGGCCATTCAGCTGATCGTGTCTCTGCCAGCTCACTGAAAGAACTATCCGATCAGTCCCACTCTCTGTCCTTTCCCCACTGCTCTGCAAAGTTATCCCGGACAAGTATTGATCCAATTCTCTTTTGAAAGTTATTAGTGAATGCGCTCCCACCATTCCTTTAAGCAGGACGTTCCACGTTATTTTTTTAATATAAGTATATATGGGATGAACGTATTCACCATAATATTTGTTGTCTGTATAGTACTGTGGCCTATGGCTAGGGAATAGTAATATGATCTCCTTCCATGTATTGTACTGGAACCATAGAGGGCTCCGCCTCTGGCTCTGCCCCCGCCCCCAGGGCAGTATATAGACCTGCCACCTGTAGGCAGCGCTCATTGTTACAGCAGTCACAGGCAGGCAAGTTTCTGGATAATAAAGCCTATGTTCACTCGTTCTCATCGTCTTGTAATGAATTGATGGCACATCAATTTATTATCCAAAGACATCACTATGGAAGCCGCTCTGAAGCCTGATAAACTGGAACTCGACGCACGAGCAGCAGAAGCTAAGGAAATCTTCACCCACTGGCTCCGCTGTTTTGAGGCCTACCTCGACTCCTCTGAAACACCTCCCTCCGACGCCCTCAAGCTGCGCCTCCTCCACGCCCGGGTGAGCCACCGAATCTCGGTTATGATTGAGGACGCAGTCATGTACGAAGCGGCAGTCGCAATTCTAAAGAGACAGTTCGTGAAGCTCGTGAACGAGGTGTTCGCGCAGCACCTCCTCACTACCCGCCGTCAATGCACCGGGGAATCGCTGGACGAGTATCTAGAGAACCTGACTCTACTCGCCCGCAACTGCAACTACAGGGATGTGAAGGCCGATGAGCACATGAAGCTGATCATCTGGGACACGACATGACTGGGTCCGGTCTAACTATGTCCAGCAGCGACTGCTGGAAAACGGGGCCACTGATCTACAGGACACGGTAAACCTAGCCACCTCGTTATAGGTGGCCTACCAGAGCCTCAGCGCGTTCCTGGCAGACCCAGCAAACTCCTCGTGGGCACCACAGGCGCGGCCTTCACCAGACCCGACTACGTCCCAGGCCTGTGCCGCGCGGCTGCCCGTTCAGCCCGGGGGACCGTCTTGCTACTTCTGTGGTCAGGGCCAACACCCCCGGCAGCGTTGCCCAGCCCGCACCGTGACATGCAGCGACTGCGGCAAAAAGGTACATTTTACCAAGTTTGTCTGGCCCGATCCAAAGCCCCAAAGTGAAAAAGCTCACCAGGCCCAATCCACGGACTCACAGACCCCACAACGTGGCTGCGTGCCTGCCGGTACCGCCCCCTTCAGACGCATCATCAGCCTCGTGTAGGTCGTGGGGGGCGCCATCATAAACTCAGCCCGACACGTGCGACCTATGGGGGCGGCCATATTGGCCGCCATCTTCAACACCAACCGACACGTGCGACCGATGGGGGCAGCCATCTTGGTCGCCATCTTCAACTCAGCCCGACTCGTGGGGGCCGTCATCTTGTGACCCGATACTTCCGCCCATGCAGACTACCCGCAGCTCGGTGCAGTCGCCCTCGACCAGTCGCGGCCGAAACATCTGAAGAATTCGATGATGGCCATCCGGGTCAATGGGCGCGAGACCCCCTGTCTTTTCGACTCCAGGAGCAGAGAGAGCTTCATCCATCCCGACACGGTAAGGAGCTGCTCCCTCCACATCTACCCTGCGTCCCAGACAATCTCCCTTGCCTCCGGATCCCATTCGGTACAGATCCGGGGGTACTGTGTCGTGAACCTCGCTGAGTACACCCATTTTAAACAGTATGTCCTCCCCTCACCTCGGCGCCCCCCTACAGCTTGGACTCGACTTCCAATGCAGTCACCGAAGCCTGACCCTAAAGTTCGGCGGACCCCTACCCCCTCTCACTGTGTGTAGCCTCGCGACCCTTAAGGTCACCCCCCCCTTCGCTCTTTGCAAACCTCACCCTCGACTGTAAGCCCGTCGCCACCAGGAGCAGGCAGTACAGTGCACAAGACATGATTTTTATCAAGTTGGAGGTCCAGCGACTCTCAAGGGAGGGGGCCATCGAGGCCAGCAACAGCTCCTGGAGAGCACAAGTGGTGGTTTTCAGGACCGGGGAAAAAAGTCGGATGGTTGTGGAAATCAGCCAGACCATAAACCGGTTCACGCAACTTGATGCCTACCCCCTCCCCCGCATAGCGGAGATGTTCAACCAGATCGCACAGTACAGGGTGTTCTCCCCGGTAGATCAGAAGTCTGCCTACCACCAGCTCCCAATCCACCCGGAAGATCGCCACTACACTGCTTCTGAAGCAGCCGGCCAACTCTTCCACTTCCTCAGGGTCCCTTTCGGCGTCACTGATGGGGTCTCGGTTTTCCAGAGAACGATGGACCGAATGGTGGACCAGTACTGGCTGCGGGCTACATACCCGTACTTGGACAATGTTACCATCTGCGGCCATGAACAGCAGGACCACGGCGCCAACCTTCAGAGGTTCCTCCAGGCCGCCCAATCCCTCAACCTCACATATAACAAGGAGAAATGCGTTTTCCGCACAACCCGGCTGGCCATTCTCGGCTATGTCGTGGAAAATGGGGTTCTAGGGCCTGACCCCGACCGCATGCGCCCCCTCATGGAACTTCCCCTTCTCCACAGCCTCAAGGCCCTCAAACGCTGCCTGGGGCTATTCTCCTATTACGCCCAGTGGGTCCCCAACTATGCGGATAAAGCCCTCCCACTTATCAAAGCCACTATATTCCCCCTGACGGCTGAGGCCCGCCTGGCCTTCAGCCACATCAAGGTCGATATCACTAAGGCCGCGATGCACGTGGTGGACAAGTCCGTCCCCTTCCAGGTAGTGTGCGATGCGTCAGACGTCGCCCTGGCCGCCACCCTCAACCAGGCAGGCAGGCCTTCTTTTCTAGACCCTCCACGCCTCCGAGATTCGACACTCCTCTGTCGAGAAGGAAGCGCAAGCCATTGTGGAAGCTGTGCGGCATTGGAGGCACTACCTAGCCGGTAGGACGTTCACCCTCGTCACCGCCCAACAGTCGGTAGCCTTTATGTTCGACAACGCACAACGAGGCAAAATTAAAAACGACAAAATCTTGAGGTGAGGATCAAACTCTCCACCTATCGTCCTGGGGAGCTCAACGAGCCCTCAGGTGCCCTGTTCTGCGGCACATGCGCCAGCGCGCAAGACTTCGGGCTATCCACAATGACCTCTGTCACCCGGGGGTCACTTGACTTATCCACTTTATTAAGGCCCGCAACCTGCCCTACTCCACGGAGGTGGTCAGGGCCATGACCTGGGAATGCAAAGTCTGCGCAGAGTGCAAACCGCACTTCTACTGGCCAGACAAGGCCCACCTGGTAAAGGCCTCCCGGCCCTTTGAGCGCCTCAGTATCGACTTCAAAGGGCCCCTCCCTTCCACCAACCGCAATATATACTTCCTGACCGTCATTGACGAGTACTCCCGCTTCCCCCTTTGCTGCCCCATGTCCCGACATGACCTCGGCCACTGTTGTAAAGGCACTGCACAGCATTTTCACGCTGTTCGGTTTCCCTGTATACGTCCACAGTGACCGGGGCACCTCTTTCATGAGCGATGAGCTGCGTCAGTACCTGCTCAGTAAGGGCATCGCCTCAAGCAGGACTACGAGCTACAACCCGCAGGGAAACGGGCAGGTGGAGAGGGAGAACGCAACGGTATGGAAGGCCGTTCTTCTTGCCCTTCGGTCTTGAAGTCTCCAGATTCCCTGCTGGTAGGAGGTCCTCCTCGACGCGCTCCACTCCATTAGATCGCTCCTCTGCACAGCCACGAACGAGACCCCTCACGACTGGTTGTTTGTCTTCCCTAGGAAGTCCATCTCCAGGGTCTCGCTGCCACCCTGGCTGACAACTCCGGGATCTGTGCTTCTCCGGAAGCATACAAGGAGCCATAAGACTGACCCCCCTGGTCGAGAGGGTCCAGCTGCTGAACGCCAACCCCCAATATGCCTACGTTGTGCACCAAGACGGACGGCATGATACGGTCTCCCTCCGGGACCTGGCGCCCGCTGGTTCCCATGTCAACGCGCCCCCCTCCCCAATGGTTACCGCCACCCCCCAAATCCCTAACGCCCCCCTATGGCTCCTGTACGGTCCCACGCCAACACAGCCGCCATCCACCACCCCCCCCCCTGCCTACCCCCACCCCTCAACCGTCGTCGACACGCCGGACCGAAGCTCCAGACAACACGCTCTCGGAGTCAACAACTACAACGCCCGTACCCGCCGCACCGCCAGAGCTGAGGAGGTCCAAAAGAACGATCCGGCCTCCAGACAGACTGAATGTATGATGACCCCACTTCATCCCCACTGGACTTCATTTTTAACAGGGGGTGAATGTGATGAATGTGATGAATGTATTCACCACAATATAAGTTGTCTGTATAGTACTGTGGCCTATGGCCAGGGAATGGTAATATGATCTCCTTCCATGTATTGTACTGGAACCCTAGTGGGCTCCGCCTCGGGCTCCGTCCCCCTCCCCGGGGTGGTATATAGACCTGCCGCCTGTGGGCGGCGCTCATTGTTACAGCAGTCACAGGCAGGCAAGTTCTTGGATAATAAAGCCTATGTTCACTCGTTCTCATCATCTTGTAGTGAATTGATGGTACATCAATATATATATATAGTTTTATACAATAACACAAACAATATAACAAACAATCAACCAACGAAGACGCAAAGTTACAAACAAATCTACAATAACAAACACAAACTAATACCTAAACACTATAACTAAACCTCCTAACAGCTGACAGTGTCTAGATACTTAAAAAAGGAAATAAAGGTTGCCATCTAAAGTAGAACTACCCCATCGACCCAGGTAATATATTTTCTTTTTTCTAATATGAGGAATGTTATAAAATCATCCAGCCAGGCAGAAGCACTGGCCGGGATGGGAGACCGCGAGCGAAGCAATATTCGCCTCCGGGCTACCAGTGAGACAAAGGCGCCAACCCATCCGCCCCTACCTCAGAGTGAAACACTCGTGAATCTGAGACCTCAAATATGGCGACTAATGGATATGGCTCAAGAACCACCCAATCTCTGATATAATGTTGAAAAGGTGGGGCAGCACGGTGACGCAGTGGTTAGCATTGCTGTCTACCGCGCTGAGGACCCGGGTTCGAATCCCGGCCCTGGGTCACTGTCCTTGTGGAGTTTGCACATTCTCCTCGTGTCTGCGTGAGTTTCACCCCCACAAGCCAAAGATGTGCAATATAGGTGGATTGGCCACGCTAAATTGTCCCTTAATTGGAAAAAATAATTGGGTACTCTAAATTTATTTTTAAAAAAGGAAACCCAGGAGCTGGCAAGTTTGGGTCAGGACCAAAATATATGTGTGTGGTCAGCTGGAGCAAGCGAACAACGATCACACTTGTCCTCCATGTTTGGGAAGAACCCACTCATCCTTGCCTTGGTCATCGAATCATGGAATTTATAATGCAGACGGAGGCCATTCAGTCCATCGAGTCTGCACCGGCCCTTGGAAAGAGCACCCAAGCCCACACCTCCACCCTATTCCCACCCCACCTTTTTGGTCACTAAGGGCAATTTAGCATGGCCAATCCCCCTAACCTGCACATCTTTGGACCGTGGAAGGAAACCGGAGCACCCGGAGGAAATCCACGCAGACACGGGGAGAATGTGCAGACTCCGCAGAGACAGTGACCCAAGCCGGGAATCGAACCTGGAACCCTGGAGCTGTGAAACAACTGGGCTACCCTTAACTGGTCAAGTGGATCCTCTGGAATACTTTGAACTGGATTAAACTCAACAGGGCACAAAAGGACGTGGCATCGACCCTGTAAAAGATCTCCCTCCAAGCCTCATCAGTAGGCACAGGACCCAGCTCCCTCTCCCATCTCGCCCTCACCCCATCCAA
Organism: Scyliorhinus torazame; assembly: GCF_047496885.1. NCBI lineage: Eukaryota > Metazoa > Chordata > Chondrichthyes > Carcharhiniformes > Scyliorhinidae > Scyliorhinus > Scyliorhinus torazame. The sequence goes on from NC_092723.1 coordinate 120,428,998, forward strand.
TGGGGCGGGATCTGATGAGAGAATATAGCATATAGGTCCTCAACAGGTTCAGCCAAGGATAAAAAAAATTTCAGCAAGGAGAGCAGGGCCAAATGGAAGGATTGAAAAACTTTACAGAAAAAGTCATAAATCTGAAAATAATGAAAGAGGCCAGAATTGGGCAACTTAAATGTCTGAGCCACCTCTCGAAATCTGGCCAATCTTCCCTCTACAAATATATCCCTAAAATGCTCAAGTCCCTTTGCCATCCAGGATTTAAATGAAGGGTCCAAACCAGAAGGTAAGAAGGTTACAAATAGGGACTAAAGAAGACAGGGAAAACAGCTTAAAGTGGTGCCAAAAATATTTCCAAGTCCCAAGGGCGCAAACCACCACCAGATTTGAGGAAAATCTAGCAGGAGAGAAGGGCAGTGGTGCAGTAATTATGGCTTGAAGAGTGGAGGCAGTGCACAAGCGAGCCTCCATTTTGCCTCAAATCGAGTCAGGGTCACTAATCCACTGCAACATGTTTCGGATGTTAGCAACCCAATAGTAAAACAGAACACTGTGGATTTGGGACTCTTAACCGTCCAATGAAAGTAGAAAATCATTGTTAAACTTAATAAAAAGAATTTGGGCAAGAAAAAGGGACACATTAAAAGAAAAAGAAAAAACCTAATACATTCATTTTAATCATTTGGATTTTTAAAAAAAATAATTTTACGGGATGTGGCTGTCGCTGGTTAGGCCAGCATTTATTGCCCATCCCCAGTGCCCTTCAGAAGGTGGGGGTGAGCTGGCTTCTTGAACCGCTGCAGTCCCTAAGGTGTAGATACACTCACTGTGCTGTTAGAGAGGGAGTTCCAGGATTTTGCCCCTGCGATAGTGAAAGAACGAATTGGAGGACTCCTACCACTCCTTAATCTGGAGTCAGCCACCTCGAAGAGAAATACCGAACAAGGGACACTGAAAAGGTAAAGTTAAGAAATCCACCCAAGACGGCCACCGAGCCAAGTCAGACTACTCGACAAAGGAGAACCCACAGGCACCTCAGCAAACTAATACTTAAAACCCCTCCTTCCCCCCACCTCAATAACGCCATATTGAAACAGTATGTTTCCCCAATCCCAAAACCTGCAGTTAATAAAACACAACTAACTGTAGGCTCTGAGCTCATTCTCACAGACTACTGTGAAGAGTTGAAAAATCCTCTATCTCTGCTTCCATTAGCTAACCCCTTTGTTAGCAGGGAGACTCCCAACTCAAAAGTAAACCTTATCTAGATAACAACGCCATATTAGTGTTCAATTATCAAACCCAACAACAATGATGAAAAGAGGAAGAGAACAATAAACTGATAACAAACAAAAAAGAGGACGGAATAGCAGTAAACCCTCAAATTAACCAAAGGTGTTGTGAGCACACCTAAACTCCGAACATAAAAAAACATAAAATATATAGTGCCCATCTACAGGGCCATAAAACAGATTAAGCTTAGATTAAACTGCACAATTTCAACTTTCAAACAAAGGACTCTACATCACCCAGCATATCAATACACCTGTTTGTAATCCAGAACACCCAACACATCATGATACCAGGTTTGGTTGCATACGAGCATTTCTGAGACCCATCTGCAACTAATCAGCATTCCGGCATCCTGAAGTATGGAGAACATCAACCCGCCGCCGCCGGCACCTCAGCGTACAGTGACAACCAGCAACGATACCCAGGCAAGATGTTCAGGATCCGGGTTCCGCAGCAGCTCCAGTGCCACGGTGATCTCCGCGAAAACTGGCGGGCATTCCGGCAAAAGTTTGAAATCTTCATGTTGGCAGCCGAACTAGAAGACCTGGCCGATCCTGAAAAAACAGAGCTTCTCCTCACCATCGCCGGCGCCAGAGCAGAAGAAATCTTTTAAAAATTCAAGTTCTCCAAGGGGCAAAACAGGAGCGACTTCCAGGCAGTCCTGGACAAATTCAGCAAATACTGTGAAGAAAACACACTCCAACCAGCAAGAAAAGGTAAGAGAAGCGCCAGTACTCACCTCAAGGCCGAAATCCCGGAGCACAGAACAATTGTGGTCGGCGGCCATCTTTGTAAAGGAACTGCACTTGCGCAGTTGCACGACGCCGCGCATGCGCAATCACGAAAACGGCCATCAGTAAAGGAACCGCGATCTGTGCATTGCATGTGCAAACGTCTCCTATGTGCTACGTCACGCGCGTCATGACGTCAGGGGCCCTGGACCACGCCCATTTAAAGGGGAAACATCCCAAATCAAAGAAAAAATCTTTTAAAGCTGTAAAACAACCTTTCTTCACCTGGAACGACAGCACAATGCCCCAAATTGAACCAGGAAATGAAATAAACCTCGAAAGAACCCTGCAACAAGCAGTTACCTACCCCAAACCGAGTCCGATTCCAACTTCCCGCAGACCAGTGACACTGAGGACCCGAGGAAACCTTTTCCAGTCACTGTTATAACAAAGAACAGGCTGTCTTTGCCAGCAGGTACAACTTTGTGCATGTGACATCCAGTCCCCAGCACCCCCAATCCAATGGCAAAGCGGAAAAGGGCATCCACATCGTCAAACGGCTCCTCTGCAAGGCTGCCGATGCAGGATCCGACTTCTACCTCGCCTTGCTGACCTATCGTTCGGCCCCACTCTCCACGGGCCTGTCGCCAGCCCAGCTGCTCATGGGTCGCACCCTCAGGACCACGGTGCCGTCCATTCACGTCCCAGACCTCGACCATGTTCCGGTCCTTCAGCGGATGCAACAGTCTCGTGCACAACACAAGGCGGCGCTGACGCTCGGGCGACTGATCTCCCTGCTCTGGCGTCGGATGACAACGTCCGCATCCATCTTCCGGAGGGTGGCTGGTCTGCAACTGCTGTGGTTCTTCGGCAGGTGTCTCCCCGCTGGTTCCTGGTTCGTCTGCCAGATGGTTCCATTCGCCGCCGCAATCGGCGTGCCCTTCGTCTCATTCCACGCTCGCTACATGATCCTCCACAGGTGCCATGCCCTCCTGTTGTCCCGAACCTGGACTATGTGGAGATTCCGAATACTCTGCATCCTCCTCACTCTGCCGTGGTCCAGCCCGTTCCTCAGCCGGTGGCTCCTGACCCACCCTTGAGGCGGTCAACCAGAATTCGTTGCCCACCTCAGAGACTTGACTTATGAGTTTTACAATGTTGGACTCTTTGATCTGTTCTGTTATCCTGTTTCATCGTTCCAGTAGTTTGCATATAGTGTTCATTTCGTTGTTGGTGTGACACCCTATTTCTCGGCACCAGGCACCTACCCGTGTAAATAGATTAGCCTCATGTACATAGTCATGTAAAAACACGCACACACATAGTCAGGTACATTCACTACACAATATTTATTGTCACGCAGGCACTTATTCTTTATATAAAAGGGGGGGGGATGTCATAATATACACCAGTATATCATGGTGCAGGCACACACACACACACACACACACACACACACACTGATGGACATGCAGTGGGACCAATCAGCATACACAACACCGCAGCCAATCACCAGTATGAGCACACGGACTATAAAGACAGGGGACGGGAGAGTTCCTGCTCTTTCTAGTATCAGCCAGCTCAGAGCACAGAGCTCACAGCCTACAATACAGACATTCACCATAGGACTAGGCAAGGGTCAACAGCATTGCATTTACCCACAGTTCAAGTATGTTAATATAGTTAACCTTATAATAAAATAGCGTTGCACCACTTCAAGTGTTGGTGACCGGTTTGTGATCCAGAACACCCAACACATCAACGACTATAAAGGTTAAATGGAACCATTAAGAAATGAAAAGATTGACATGGACGTTGCCTTTTACAAAATTAATGGCTGAATTGTGTTTTTTTTTTTTACACAGCTCTGAAGCGAAGATTCAGCACTAACGTGGACATTGTCACCCAAAGTGGAGTCAGAATTCCCAGGAGATTAAATGTCAATCGGTAACGTAACTACTGAAATTAAACAGGTTGGCTGTCGCAGCTTCAGGTGCGCAGTTAATAGCAGTGCCCAAATTGTGGATGCAGAATGCTCTGGGTGATCCACTAGTGTGGAAGATACACTTCTTGCATCGAGGGTCGGATGAAACAATGGCATCTCAGGGTGATTATTCACGCTGAAATCGAAAGACTTGCGGATTGGAATGGTATCCAGGTAAATGAGGCAACTGCTGGACAACTAAGAAACCACTCAACTGAATCACAAAAACATCGCTTTGACAAATATATCATAATGCACTTTCATTTTTACTGACCATGCAATTATTTAAATGGGGGGAAAAGAGCCATATTAGAAAAATCCTTTTATGAGATATATTCAAATTGACAAGGCTCAGTGAGTTTTCAATTTTTTCGTAAGCTTGATGAAACCATCAGTACAAGTGTGGAGGGCCCAATTCAAAAGGTTAAAGAGTGCAATAATCTCCTTTAGAGTATATGAGTCCTTACCGAAAGAAAAATAAAACACTTGCAATTGCATATCACATTTCACAACCTCATATTGTCCCAAAAGTACTTCACAACTAATTAAGTTGTCACTCTTGGAATGCAGGGAGATTTGGAAGACAATATTGCACACAGCAAGATCCCACAGCAATGGAATAAAAGAACAGGTAACTGTTTTTGGTGGTTCTGGTTGAGGGATAAATGTTAACTAGGACAGCTGCAGGACTCTACTGCTTTGCTTCGAGTAGCATCCAGAGATATTTTATCACCATTTGAGACGGTGCACAGGTCTTTGTTTCAACATGACTTTCAAAAGACAGTGAATCCAACAGTGCAGCAATTCCTCAGTACTGCAGGGACGTGTAACCCTTCATTATTTATTCAAAGTCCTGATTTTAAGTCAGGCATCAAGAAAGCTTAATGGCTGTATTATGTTTTTTTATATGTAGCTCTGGAGCAAAGATCCAGCACTAACATGGACATCGTCACACAAAGCGGAGTCAGAATTCCCAGGAGATTAAATATCAATCGGTAAAGTATCTGCTGAAATGGGCAGCACGGTAGCACAGTGGTTAGCAAAGTTGCTTCACAGCTCCAGGGTCCCAGGTTCGATTCCCAGCTTGGGTCAATGTCTGTGCGGAGCCTGCACGTTCTCCCCGTGTCTGCGTGGGTTTCCTCCGGGTGCTCCGGTTTCCTCCCACAGTCCAAAGATGTGCAGATTAGGTGGATTGGCAATGATAAATTGCCCTTAGTGTCCAAAAAGGATAGGTGGGGTTACGGGGATAGGGTGGAGGTGTGGGCTTAAGTGGGGTGCTGTTTCCAAGGGCCGGTGCAGACTTGATGGCCGAATGGCCTCGTTCTGCACTATAAATTCTATGATTCTATGAAAACATCCAGATCTCATTAGTATGTCGCTCTGAGGTATGCAACTCCTGGACCTCATCTGTACGACTTTGTTCAAAAGTTGGTAGTTGGTCAGGTTGTTTCAAGGGATTTTTATTTGTCTTGATAACACAAGGCGGCGCTGACGCTCGGGCGACTGATCTCCCTGCTCTGGCGTCGGATGACAACGTCCGCATCCATCTTCCGGAGAAACATTAGAAATTAGGTATAGTTTTAGGTGTGTTAAATTCAATGTTACTGTGCCTGGAAGGGTAAAACCAAAAGTTAGTTTCATGCTGGACAAGGGTGTTTGTATGTGTGGGGGTTGGTTAAGTGCCAACTGTGTTTCCATTGTGCTTATAAAAGCTGCAGTGTGATAAATAAATAAAAGGCATAATAAGCATGTGGGTGTTGCTAAGCAACTGGGCGTCCTTGGAAGATTATAAAGCCTTTAAAGTTTTAATTTAGGTAATTTAAAATCAGTTGGAGATAGGATCTCAGGGAGTGAACATCTCTCAACTCTACCAGAAGAAGACTGGACAGAATGGGACCTGCAAAGAGTCAAGCTTCCTAAAGTACAAGTTACAGTTCAGAAAACCAGGGAATTAGGGCAGAAAGAACGTTTAAGACACCTGAACTTAAGTGAACAGATGCCAAGATATTGCTCAGAAGAATTCAAGGAAGTGTAAACAAAGTATTCTGAGTTAAAGAGACAATTGCAGTAACTAGATTTAAAGTGGTACAGCAGATTTAAGGGATAGATGAAATGTTTGATGTCATTTTAATACCACCTGGGAATCGACAGTTAAAAAAATTGCGAGCACACAAAGAAATCCTAAAGGTTTGGAATGAAATTCTAGACTGGACTCCCTGTTAAAAGTTGAGTGGAAGCTTGATTTAAAAGTTATATGTATGACTTGGCCTGGATTTCGCAATGCAAACTGTCAAGTGAAAGCATTATTATGATAAAATAATTTAAAGAGTGTTTTTGGGAATGGAGTTTGGAAACTCTCATCTGACAATCAACTGAGGGGAATCTGAGGAGAAAACCACAGACATTAACTTGTGTTCAGAATGGAGTGTGTAGTCATTTTGTGTGCTTAAAAGCGACGTTTTATGTTAATGAGACCACTGTATTTTGTAATCTATGTTCATCTTTAAATCTGTATGTATTTGTCAAACTAATGGGGGATTAAAGGGGTATTGTATGATAATCCAAGTTTTCATGTTCAATAAATGCTTTTCCTGCTTGTTAAAACTAACTAGCAGTCCTGTGACTCCATTCCTCCATGTTTTCTAAAGAAAAACATACAAGCTACGATCTTTTGAACCAAGATTCCATTCTGGGGATCTTCCTATCTAGTTAAAACGTCAATATAATGGTCAGAAGGCAAGGACAGAAAGTTGGGCAGCAGAAAGTTGTTAGTGGAAACAAAAGAATAATCCCCAGCACATGGGTAAATCATGGGGAGAGGGTTTCAGGAGAGCCTGGGGACTATCTCCTGGCCCAACAGAAAGCAGATTAAAATGCAAGATTTCAGGAAAGGATTGACAAGCTACCCAGGTGACTACAATTGCTTGCCCACCAAGTTTCTGCCTGTAGGGTTAAATTCACACCTCATGTTTCTGGATTCATAGAGGTCTACAGCACAGAAAAGGCCCTTCGGCCCATTGTATCTGTGCTGGTCAAAACAGCCACCTAACTATTCTAATCCCATTTTCCAGCACATGGCCATAGCCTTGTATGCCTTGGTAGTGCAGGTGCACATCTAAATACTTCTTAAATGTTATGAGGGGTTCTGCCTCCACCATCCTTTCAGGAAGTGAATTCCAGACTCCCATCACCACTCTGGGTGAAAAAGCTTTTCTTCACATCCCCTCTAAATCTCCTGTCCCTTACTTTAAATCTGTATCCCCTGGTCATTGATCCCTCCACCAAGGGGAGAGGTCGATACCTGTCTACTTTATCTATACCCCTCGTAATTCTATACATCTCAATCATGCCCCTCCCCCCCAATATCCATTTCTCCAAGGAAAACATTCACTTCTAAATAATTTAAATAAACCACAAACAGCAAGGGCCCCAATATTGGTCCCTGCGGGATCCTACTGGACACAGGCTTCCTGTCAGAAACCACCCTCGACCATCACCCTCTTCTTCCTGCCACTCAGCCAATTCTGGATCCAATTTTAAAATTTCCTTGGATTCCAAAGGCCCTTACCTTTGTTATCAGTCTCACATGCGGGACCTTATCAAAAGCCTTGCTGAAGCCCAAGTAGACAACATCACATGGATTTCCCTCATCTACACACCTGGTTAGTTCTTCAAAAAATTCAATTAAGTTGGTCAGACATTACCTCCCGTTAACAAAACCATGCTGACTGCTCTTGATTAATCCCTGCCTCGCCAAATGCAGATTACATCTGTCTCTCAGAATTGCTTCCAATAGTTTCCCCACCACTGAGGTTAGACTGTCTGGCCTAGAGTTCCCTGGTTAATCCCTTCCTCCCTTCTTGAATAATGGTACCCGCATTGGCTATCCTCCAGCACCTCTCCTGTGGCCAGAGAGGAATTAAACATTATTGCCAGCACCCAACAGCTTGGGATATATTTCATCTGGCCCTGGAGATTTTTCCACTTTAAAGCATGCCAAACCACTCTGATCCTCCTCTCTGTTATGTTAATCTCTGCAATTTTATCACAGTCCTACTCCCTGCCTTCTGTATCCACACCGTCCCTCTCACAAGTGAACACCGGCACAAAGTATTCATTTAGCACCCTACCCTCGTCCTCCAGCTCCACAAATGATCACTGTGGTCCTGAATGGGCCCTACAGCTTCCCTATTTCCTTCTTGAATGCGTCTCACTGTTGTGACAGATTTACCTAAATGTGTCTGCTCCCAGTCCTCTCTGGCCAAATCATATCTGATCGTATTAAATTCGGTCTTCCCCAGTTTAGAATGTTAGTCTCAGGCCCATCCACGTCCTTTTGCACAACAATCTTGAATCTGTCAGTGTTATGATCACTGTCTGCAAAATGCTCCCCCACTGATACTTCAACCATTTGCCTGGCTTTGTTACCTAAAATTAAATCCAGGACCACCCCCTCTCTTGTTAAGACATTCTACATACTGGCTTAAAAAGTTCTCCTGGATGCATTTTAAGAATTCTGCTCCCTCTAAACCTTTTACACTATAGCTACCCCAGTTAATGTTGGGGAAGTTGAACTCCCCACTATCACTACCCTATTACTTTTACACTTCTCTGAAATTTGCTTACATATCTGCTCTCCTATTTCTCTCGGACTGTTAAGGGATCTATAGAACACTTACAGCTATGTGATTGGTCCTTTTTGGTTTTTAAGTTGTACCCATATGGCTTCAGTAGAAGAGTCTTCCAAGATGTCATCCCTCCTTATGGCTGTAATTGATTCCCTGATATTCCTCATCTTTTACCTCCTTCCCTTTCTTCCTTTGCTGTCCCCAAAAATGGTCCCAATGTCCCAGAAATCTAAAGCCCTCCCCTCCGGCACCATCTCTCCAGCCATGCATTCATCTGGACAAACCTTCTATTTCTATACTCACTAGCACGTGGCACCAGGAGTAATCCAGGGATTACTACCTTCTGGGTTCTGTTTTTTAATCTACTTCCTAGCTCCCTAAATTCTGCTTGCAGGACCCCATCCCTTTTTCTGCCTGTATCCTTTAGACCAATGTGTATCACAATATTTGTCTACCTCTTCAGAATGCCCTGCAGCCGTTCAATGACATCTCTGATCCTGGAACCAGGAAGGCAACATACCATCCTGGAGTCTCTTTTGCAGCCACAGAAATGCCCGTCTGTTCCTGTTACAATTGAATCCTCTATCACTATAGCCCTGACCTTCTTCCTCCTCCGCTCGTGTGCAGCAGACCTACCCATGGTGTCAGGAAGTTGGCTGTCACTTCTTTCCCCTACACAGTCATCTCCCCCAACAGTATCCCAAACAGTACATCTGTTAGAAAGGGGGATGGCTACAGGGGGCTCCTGCACTATCTCCTTTCCTCTACTCTGCTTGGTGGTCACCCATGCCCTTTCTGCCTGTTGGATCCTCACCTGCTGTGTGATCACTTCACCTAATGTGCTATCCATGGCTTGCCCAGCATCGTGGATGCTGATTTCGACTTTAACCCACCCGGAAGCAAAAGTGCTACCACTAAACCAATTCACATGTATTATTAATTTATATCATTAATGGTCTGCCGCTGGGGGAAATGGAGAGTGCGGGAGGCGCGGGCACGTGGCTGGCCTAGAAAGGGAGATGGCTAATCGGCGGAGAGGGGGGGGGGGGGGGGGGCAGCCCCGATCCGGCTGATAACTTGGAATGTGAGAGACCTGAACGGGCCGGTCAAGAGGGCCCATGTGTTCACGCACCTGAAGGGACTGGAGGCAGATGTGGTCATGCTCCAGGAGACGCATTTGAGGGTGGCAGACCAGGTTAGGCTGAGAAAGGGGTGGGTAGGGCAGGTTTTCCATTCGGGGTTGGACGGAAAGAATCGAGGGGTGCCGATTTTGGTGGGGAAGCGGGTGTCGTTTGAGGCGCTGAGCATCGTGGCAGACAATGGAGGTAGGTACGTCATGGTGAGTGGTAAGCTGCAGGGGGTGCAGGTGGTCTTGGTGAATGTGTATGCCCCGAATTGGGACGATGCCGGATTTATGCGGCGCATGTTGGGCCGGCTTCCGGACCTGGAGGCAGGGAGCTTGATAACGGGGGGGGGGGGGGCACACGACTTTAATACTGTATTGGATCCAGCATTGGACCGCTCTAGGTCCAGGAGGGGTAAGAGGCCGGCGGCGGCCAAGGTGTTGAGGGGGTTTGTGGACCAGATGGGAGGAGTGGACCTATGGAGGTTTGTTAGGTCGGGGGCCAGGTAATTCTCTTTCTTTTCCCACGTCCATAAAGCCTACTCCCGGATTGACTTCTTCGTTTTGAGCAGGGCGCTGATCCCGAGGGTGGAGGACACGGAGTATTCGGCCATAGCGATCTCAAACCATGCCCCGCACTGGGTGGAGCTCGAGGTAGGGGAGGAGGGGGACCAACGCCCACTGTGGCGCCTGGAGGTGGGTTTGCTGGCGGATGAGGTGGTGAGCGGGCGGATCCGGGGGTGCATTGAAAGCTACCTAGAGGTTAACGATAATGGGGAGGTGCAGGTAGGGGTGGTCTGGGAGGCGTTGAAGGCGGTGATTAGGGGAGAGCTAATCTCCACTAGGGCCCACAAGGAGAAGGAGAGGAGAGAGAGGGAGAGATTGGTGGGGGAGATTTTAAGGGTAGATAGGAGGTATGCGGAGGTCCCCGAGGAGGACTACTCAAGGTCCGACGAAGCCTCCAGGCCGAGTTCGACCTGTTGAATACCAAGAATGCGGAGGTGCAGTGGAGGAGGCGCAAGGTGCGGTGTATGAATATGGGGAGAAGGCTAGCCGGATGCTGGCACACCAACTTCGTAAGCGGGAGGCAGCGAGGGAGATTGGGGGTGTTAGGGATAAAGAGGGGAACACGGTGCGGAGTGCGGTGGGAATAAATGAGGTATTTAAAGACTTTTATGAGGGGCTGTATAGGTCTGAGCCCCCAACGGAGGAGGGGGGAATGTGTCGTTTTCTGGACCGGCTGAGGTTCCCGAGGGCAGAGGAGGGGTAGGTGGTGGGGCTTGGGGCACCGGTAGGGCTGGAGGAGCTGACTAAGGGGCTGGGGAGTATGCAGGTGGGGAAGGCACCTGGGCCAGATGACGGTGCTCCCGAGGTTCCTTTTTATATTCCAGTGCCTCCCCATCCTGATCCCCAAGGCCTTTTTTAAGCGGGTCAGCAGGAGCATCATGGGGCTTGCATGGGCGAACAAGATCCCGAGGGTGAGAAGGGTGTTTCTGGAACGGAGCAGGGACAGAGGGGGGCTAGCGTTGCCTAATCTGTGTTGGTACTACTGGGCTGCCAATGTGGCAATGATACGCAAGTGGGTAATGGAGGGGGAGGGGGCGGCGTGGAAGAGTCTGGAGATGGCGTCCTGTGTGGGCACGAACCTGAGAGCGCTGGTGACGTCACCGCTGCCGCTCCCGCCGACAAGGTACACCATGAGTTCAGTGGTGGCGGCGACCCTCAAAATATGGGGGCAGTGGAGACGCCACAGGGGGGAGGACGAGGTTTCGGTGTGGTCCCCGATCCGAGAGAAGCATCGGTTTGTCCCGGGGAGAATGGATGGGGGGTTCCTGAGCTGGCACAGGGCAGGTATTAGAAGGATGGGGAACCGGTTTATAGATGGGACGTTTGCGAGCCTTGGGGTGTTGGAGGAAAAATTCGGGCTCCCCCCTGGAAATGCCTTCAGGTACATGCAGGTAAGGGCGTTTGTAAGACTGCAGGTGAGGGAATTCTTTGCGTTTACTACTGTATTTATTATCGTTTAATGGGGGGTTTGTATATTGGGGGAATACGTGACATAGCTATAATATGTTTATTTATGTGTTCTTTGTTTTTTCTTATTTCTGTATGGGGGGTTTGTTGAAAATATGTAAAAGTTCGAATAAAAATATGTTTTTTTTTAAAATTATTGCAGTAATAAATCCAACTATTCCTCCAATTTTTTTCTAACCATTCAAGGTTACACAGGGATAAAAATTAAGGTTATAGAAGCAGGTCAAAAGTCAAAATTCTGGAGCTCCCTACCTATCAATCTGGCTACCTACACCAAACTGTAGCAGTTCAAGAAGATGGCTCGTCACCTCATTTCAAGAGCACGGTAGCATTGTGGATAGCACAATTGCTTCACAGCTCCAGGGTCCCAGGTTCGATTCCGGCTTGGGTCACTGACTGTGCGGAGTCTGCACATCCTCCCTGTGTGTGCGTGGGTTTCCTCCGGGTGATCCGGTTTCCTCCCACAGTCCAAAGATGTGCAGGTTAGGTGGATTGGCCATGATAAATTGCCCTTCGTGTCCAAAATTGCCCTTAGTGTTGGGTGGGGTTACTGGGTTATGGGGATAGGGTGGAGGTGTTGACCTTGGGTGGGGTGCTTTTTCCAAGAGCCGGTACAGACTTGATGGACCGAATGGCCTCCTTCTGCATTGTAAATTCTATGATCTAATGATGGGCAGTAAATAAAGTTGATCTCGTCAGCAATGGATTCACTGAACATTATTAGTAATATTTTAAAACCTCAGAAAACTGACCTTTTCTCTTTTTTAATGGAAATTTTTTTTCAGTCGAGTAAAGATACTATATTGCGTAATATAGATTATGTTTCGTGGCACTGAAAAATCAAGATGAAACCAGTTAAAAACTGCAACTGGATCTAACTGGTCTCACTGGAGTTAACAAGTGCCAACTATAATTAACTGCAAGCAGTTGGCTTTTGAGCTGGGTGAACTAGTTGACATGTTAGTTGGCTCAAGTGGAACCAAATGGCAGGCACATATTCAGAGCTGTAACCAGTTGGAATTATGTGGAACCAGATGAAATATTGACGACCAGTCTCTCCGGCCGCTTTCGCTCCCCGTCTCTATTGATAAACACACTTTTTAAAATAAATTTAGAGTATCCAATTCAATTGTTTTCCAAATAAGGGGCAATTTAGTGTGGCCAATTCACCGAATCCTGCACATCTTTGGGTAGTGGGGGTGAGACCCACACAGACACAAACACAGTTGAATCTCTTGCTCCCCATCATACTCTCTCTCTCTCTGACACACTCACTCCCTCTCAGTCTCTCTCTATCTCTCTTCTCCCATTTCTCCCTCTCTCCCCAGTCTCTCAGAATAAAGTCTCATCGATTCAGGACTGGCAGGAGAAGAATTGTTTTTCAAAGGACAATGATTCTGAATATAAAATCTTAAAGGAAGCGATTTCATTGATCTTCCCTATATTAGATACAAAGAATAAAATCTAAATCATAAAAAGAAAATGTTATCTTACTTCCAGCTGAGATTCGACCCAAATATGCTTTGGGGTAAATGGGTCATTTTCAGATTGGCAAATTGTAATTAGTAGGGTGCCAGGGTCTCAGTTATTTACATGATTTAGATGAAGGTGCAAGTGTGTTTTGTACCCAAATTTGCTGATGATACACAAATAGATGGGAAAGCAAGTTGTGAAAAGGGACACAAAGGGTGGGATTTAGCGACCACCCCGCTCTGCCTGTTTTCCGGCGGGGGAGGCAGGCCCGCCAGCGGGATCTACTGGTCTAGCCACTGTCAACGGGATTTCCCATTGACAGCACCCCTCGCCGCCGTGAAATCCATGCGCCTGCGTAGGACCGGGATTTCCTACCGGCGTGAACAGCTGGTAAATCCAACACCAAGTCGGCAAAGGGATAGAGAAAGATTAAATAAATGGGCAAAACCTGGCAGATGGGAAATGGCAATGAGGGAAAATGTGTGGTTACCCACTTGGTTAACAAGAATTATTATTTGAATGGAGTGACTACCCGCCGCAGACTGGGATTAGAAAGGCAAATGGAATGTTTGTTTTATTTTGCAAGAGGGATGGAGGATTAAAGTAACCAAAGTCAAGGAAGGGGTTGTCGACAGTGCTACCAAGCAACACTTAATCAAATATCACCTCAGGAGTTCCTGGGCACATCATCAGTTGCTTCATGAATGACCTTCCTCCCATCATAAGGTCAAAAGTGGACATGTTCGCTGATCACTACACAATGTTCAGCACTATTTGAGACTCCTCAAATACTGAAAGCAGTCCTCGTGTTCATATGCAGCAAGGCCTAGGAAACATTCAGGCTTAGGTTGATAAGAAAGAAGTAGCATCCATGCCACAAAGGTGCCAGGCAATTAAATACATAGGCAGAATAGTGACGTGCCGGAACCCTGCTGCCTTTCCGCCTCCACCAGAATTAAGCTCTGGGCAGGGAGGCTCATGGGTCAATCCTTTTACCCCACCGCCTATTAAAGCCAAGACTGTGCGCCAGCTTGTCATCTCCTGGCGGGGAGATTTGGCCTTGATCAAAGGCATTGGGATCCAAGCCCTTGCTGCTGATCCACCGGCACGCTCTCCCAGCGATCCACAACCCCACATCATTACCTGTGCTTGGACTCACCCAAGAAGAAACTTCCTTTCCACGTCCACTTTGTCAAGACCGTTTAGGATCTTATATACTTCAATAAGTCATCCCTCACTCTCCTAAACTCGAGTGGAAACAAGCCCAGTCTGTCCAATCTTTCCTCATAACACAGTCCCTTCATTCTAACTATCAATCTAAGAAACCTCCAATACATTTATGTCCTTCCTTAAGTAATGACACCAAAATACCCACACACAGTACGCAAGATGTGGTCTTACCAATATCCAGTTTAACACCTTACTTTTATTTTCAATTCCTCGAAAAAGGACAGAATTCCATTAGTCATCTAATTAGGGGCGGCATGGTGGCACAGTGGTTAGCACTGTTGCCTCACAAACGCCAGGGAGCCGGGTTCAATTCTGGCCTTGGGTTGCTGTCTGTGTGGAGTTTGCACGTTCTCCCATGTCAGCATGGGTTTCCTCCGCATACTCCGGATTCCTCACAGTCCAAAGATGCGTGGATAAAGTGGATTGGCCATGATAAATTGCCCCTTAGTGTCCAAAGGGTTACCTGGGATTACTGGGTTTCAGGTACAGAATGGAGACGTGGGCCTAGGTAGGATGCTCTTTTGGAGGATCAGTGGTGCCTTGATGGGCCAAATGAGCTCCCTCAGCACTGTAGTGATTCCAAGATTAATTACTTACTGTACTCGCATACTAACTTTGTGACTCATGAATTCTGCGCCCCCCCCCCTACTCCCCTCATCTAAGTAATTAATGTAAATTGTAAAAAGTTGCGACCCCTGCAGCACTCCACTCATCACATCCTGCAATCAGAAAAAGACCCACTTATGTACACCCTGCTTTTTTCAAGCCAGCCAATTTTCTTTCCATGGTAAAATATTATCCCCTACATCATGGGCGTTTATTTTATGCAATAGCCTTTGACGTGGCATCTTACCAAGTTCAGTACATCTACAAGCTCCTCTTGACCCTGGGTGCACGGTACTCCATCAAAGAACTCCAATAAATTGGTTAAACATGATTTTCCTTTCGCAACGCCATGCTGGTTCTTCCTGATTACCTTGTGTTTTTCCAAGTGCCCAACTAAAATCCCCATCATGATCGATTCGAGCACCTTCCCAAAGAGAGATGTCAAGTATCCTAACCTACAGGTTCGTGTTTTGGTTCCATTCCTTCTTGAATAGAGGGGGTTATATTTGCTACTTTCCAGTCTGGAAGATTTATCAGCTCCATCAGTTTGCTCAGTATCACTTCCCTAGTGATTGTAATTTTCCCAAGTTCCTCTCTCCCTTCCGCATCCTGATTACAGCAATTACTGGAATGTTCTTTTTTGTATCTTCTATAGTGAAGACAGAAGCAAATATTTTTTTCATTTCATCTGCCATTTTCTTATCATTGACTATTAACTCCCCATTGCCACTCTCTAATGGACCAACTTACTCTTTTCATGTTGAAATAACTGAAACTCTTACTATCTGATTTTACATTTATAGCTGGCTTTCTTTCTCCTAATTAACCATTTAGTCATTCTCTGCCATTCTTTATATTCTGACCAACTATCTGACCTGCAGCTTATCTTTGCGTAGTTATGTGTTTTTTCTTTAAGCTTGATACTTTCTTTAATTTCTTTAGGAATGGTATGGTGGTTAGCACTAATGCCTCAAAGCGCCAGAAACCTGGATTTGATTCCGACCTCAGGTGACTGTCTGTGTGGTGTTTGCACATTCTTCCCGTGTGTGCGTGGGTTTCCTCTGGGTGCTCCGGTTTCCTCCCACAGTCCAAAGATGTGCAGGTTAGGTGGATTGGCTATGCTAAACTGCCCCTAGGTGGGGTTACAGGGATAGAGTGTGGGATTGGGCCTAGCTGGGAAGGATGTTCTTTCAGAAGGTCGGTGCAGACTCTATGGGTGAATGGCCTCTTTCTGCACTGTAGGGATTCTATGATATGATGGGTATGCCCCTTGGAATTTTTCTTGTCGCTACGAATATACTTATTCGGCATATTTTGAGATATCCCCTTAAAGGCCTGCCATTGTTTCAGTATTGATCCATCCTCTAGCCTCGTATCCCAACTCACTTCAACTAGTACGCCCACATAGTTGCCCTTATTTAAATTTAAACTACTAATCTTAGGCCCACTCTTTTGCTTTTCAAACTGGTTGTAAAATTCAATCAAATGGTGGTCGCTGCCATCTCGGGGTACCTTTATTCTGAGATCATGAATTAACCTCGTCACATTATACAATACCAAGTCTAATATAACCTACTCCCTGGTTGGTTCCGGAGTTTCTTAGAGATTGCTGCTCGAAGAAACAATCTCAGAAGCATCCTATGAACCCCTCATCCAAGCCATTACTGCCAATCTCATTCAGTTTATATGTAGATTAAAATCATCCATTATTATTGCTGTCCCTTTATCACAAGCCTCTAATATTTCTTTTTCTATACTTTGCCCTACATTGTTTCCTGTTAGGGGACCTGTGGACCACTCCCACTACTGACTTCTTCCTTCATCTTCACCCAAACCGATTCTGCATCCTGATCTCTTGAACCAAGATCCTCTCTAACTATTGCACCAATGCCATCCTTAATTAACAGGGCTACCCCTGTAACTTTACCTAGTTCCCTACTCTTCTTGAATGTCAAATGATCAGTACAACATTACCTTCTGCCATACCTACTACTGCCATACCTTAGGAGACCAAGCCTACTGAATTTGCATTCCGTCAGAAAATTTGGTTTTGTTGACCAGGAATTAAGTTGAACAGTGAAATATAACCACCACAGCCTCCTATTTATTGCCTCTTGAACTAATCCTTTGTGGTATTTTTAGTCTGCAGTGTTAAGAACACACCCATTTCCTTTTTTTTTCAAGCAAAAAAAACACATTAAAAAGAACTCTCTGTTTGAAATTACTTCAAGTTACAATTTTGCGCCTTCTCAAGGTTCTCTTTCTGTACCTGTAAAAAGTTATTTCAGTAATTATTATACAAAAACTGGCTATGCAAAAATGAAATGGAAAACTGAACGGAAAATACAGGACTCAGTGTTTTTCACAAAACTTCTGTACATATTAATTACTTTACTAATTGTTGCAATTCTTGGAGACATTTGAATAATTTCTAATGGGAAGCTAATGAGTTGAGCGCCAAATCCTAAACCACCTTCTCTGTAAAGAGATAACTTTATATCACATAAAAACTCTCGCAATATTACCCAACTCCATAAACACCTTTCTGTCCCGATGGGATTGCATTCTCCAGCATAAATGGAAATGCTGGATTGAAAGGTCTTTCAATTACTCAAGGGCAAAGGGGGATTAGGTTTCTGGCACACCACAAATCTCTTCATAACTTAATATTTTCTATTAAAAAAGCAATCTGGTCTAAGTGCTGTCCAATTTAATTCATGAAGTAAAAAAGATTTAATTCCCCCATGGTGAGCTGCACTATCTCATATAGCCAATAGGGTCATTATCCTAACTGCCTAACTACTCGTTGCAATATTCAAAGTATATCCAGATTTGCATCCTTTGCTTTGCAGGCCTTCAGAACTGAAACTGAGATGGCACCAGCTTTCTTGCAAGGCTAATGTTCAAATGAGCAGATTTTTTTTCTGACAGGTGTAGCCATCTAAGATGGCCACTTGCAAAGGACCATGGGAATTATGGCCAACCCAGGACTCAGCCAGAGACAGAGCCTATGTGTATCTGAAACACAGGTAACCAGACCTTATCGAAACCCCCGCTCGTTTGCATTTCAATGGCCTATTTTCCCAGGACAATAGAACGCCAATCAAGCAACCGGTACAGCCACAGACTGATCGGCGCCACTCCGAAAGCCCAACTGCCAAAGTCAATGACTGCTAAGGACCTGCCCAGCTACCAAGACACCCGCCCCTTTATTGGCCAAAATAGAAGACAGTGATCAGAGCCCTGTCGAACTACTGGGTCCAAGGTTAAGGACCACCCCAAAGAGCGCGAAATCCCAGAGGGATAATAAGAGAGCACAGCCATAGAACATAGAACATACAGTGCAGAAGGAGGCCATTCGGCCCATCGTGTCTGCACCGACCCACTTCAGCCCTCACTTCCACCCTATCCCCGTAACCCAATAACCCATCCTAACCTTTTTTGGACACAAGGGGCAATTTAGTGAGGCCAATCCACCTAACCTGCACGTCTTTGGACTGTGGGAGGAAACCGGAGCACCCGGAGGAAACCCACGCAGACACGGGGAGAACGTGCAGACTCTGCACAGACAGTGACCCAGCAGGGAATCGAACCTGGGACCCTGACGCTGCGAAGCCACAGTGCTATCCACTTGTGCTACCGTGCTGCCCATATGTTCTGTCTCTTTTGGATCCGGCCTGTGCCAACCCAATTGCAGCAGGAACAGCCAGCCAAGTTCAAGACCAACGATCGCTACCTGACGGTTGAGCGCAGCAGAGACAGAGCCGCTTTCTTCGAACCAGCCAAGTGAAATCCAGATAAAGGCCTTATCCATTTGCACAGTGCCGGTCGCCCTGAAGTTAAGTATAGGTTATTGTAGCTGATAGGTGTAGTTTAACTCGTAGTAGATATTGTGTTTGCATGTCAAGATAAGTCTTGTGTATGTAAATAAACCATCTTTTGAACTAACTAACTGGTTGTGTGGTCATTTGATCGATATAAGGGAAAGACTTGTGGTTCACCAACATTATTAATAGAGCAACACAGGTATTGACAAAATGTCATGGACCTGAAACGTTAACTCTGTTTCTCTCACCACAGATGCTGCCATTACCTTCTGACTATTCCAGCATTTGTCACTGGTATGGCCAGAAATTATTGCCCTTGAGGAGAAGGTGGCACCCTGAATAGTTTGCAGTCCATTTCGCGTAGATGCACCACAGTGCTGCAAGGTAGGGAGTTCCAGGATTTTGACCCAGAGCGATAAAGGAATGTTGAAATATTTCTAAGTCGGGATGTTGAGTGATTTGAGCAGGGGGATCATTTGAGGTGGTGATCTTCCCACGTGCCTGCTTTTTAAAAAATGTGTTCATGGGGATGTGGGCATCTCTGGCAAGGCCAGCATTCATTGCCCATCCCTGAGAGCAATTAAGAATCAACCGCATTGATGTAGATCTGGAGTTGCATGCAGACTAGACCAGACAAGGACGACAGATTTCCTTCCCAGGTGAACCAGATGAGTATTTACGACAATCGACAATGGCGATTGTCATCATTGTCTAACTGCTCACTTAAATATATAAATCTGGATCACGCCCACTGAGCGAGATCCAGGTCACGATATCTAGATCCCGCAAGGCATTTCAAATGTCGCAAATCTCGCGAGAGGCCTCTCACAAGATTTAGCAGCCTTGGCGCATCACGGGTTGGCCGTGACGAGGCCATTCGATCGCGCCCAACATCATTTTTCGGGACAACATTTCTTTCTTTTTTTTTAAAATTCAGAGTGCCCAATTAATTTCTTCCAATTAAGCGGCAATTTAGCGTGGCCAATCCACCTGCACATCTTTGGGTAGTGGGGGTGAAACCCACGCAAACACGGGGAGAATGTGCAAACTCCACACGGACAGTGACCCAGAGCCAGGATCGAACCTGGGACCTTGCCACCATGAAGCATCAGTGCTAACCACTGCGCTATCATGGTGCCCTAACATTTCAATCTACTTTCAAGGCTTTCTCTATCTTCCAAGACTTTCAAGGAAGAATAAACATAGAACACAGAACATAGAAGGAAAAACAATCAATTTCTGCTTAAGAAAATGAATCCATATTTAGTCCAAACATATATTGGTATTTTATTGGTTAGATTTTAAAGGAGCAACGTTATTGAAGCATTATCACAGAATCCCTACAGTGCAGGAGGAGGCTATTCAGCCCATCGAGTCAGCACCGACCCTTGCTCAGATAGAGCACCCTAGCTAGGACCAATCCCCTGTTCCTATCCCCGTAACCCTACCTAACATTTTGGGCAATATTAGCATGGCCAATTCACTTAACCTGCACATCTTTGGACTACGGGAGGAAACCCTGAACACCCGGATGAAACCCACGCAGACATGGGGAGAAAGTGCAAACTCCACACAGTCACCCGATGTCGGAATCAAACCGGTGTCCCTGGCACTGTAAGGCAGCAGTGCTAACCACTGTGCCACCGTGCCGCAGCTAAACATTTCTGATTACTTGCATGGAATAACATTTGATAAGATACATGAATATGTAAGAAAAGTAAATGAGCACAAACATTACTGACAATACACATATAACTTGATTTTGTGCAGCAAATATTAATGAAAATTCTGCAACTATGGCAACATACTCAATTTTTATTCATTTTGTTTTGGCCAATAGCAATACAGGCAGAATATAAACTGGTATTACAATTCCTACATTATAGTAGAGTCCTTACTTTATAAATAAGTCCTTCTATAAAAGCAGCTGTGAAGAGCACCAATAAGTTTAGATATTCACAAGCAAAGCTAAAGGCAAGTGGTATTCAATTTTTTACACATAAATGAGAATGGTAATATTTAAAGTAAATCACAGCGCTTAAGTTACAGAAATGGAATAAGAGCCCATCGACAATTGCAATAAGAAAAGGCATTCAACGTTTTTGCCCATGAGAAAAGGGGAAATCTTCCCTTTGTTGTATCACATTGCTTTTTAAAATGTTTTGAATATGCTGTTACTGAAGTTTCTTTTGACTAGATTGCAATAAGAAATTGCTAGTTTTTAACACAAAAGCGAAGTATCAAGTGCAACGTTTGTCACTGCAGTCTTGTCTCGTGTTTGTCCTGTGCATTGAATCTGTAATTTATCATATCATTATCAAGTCATCAATTAATTCTCTTCTTCTTCATTGGTTAACTGTAAGGTTCTGAAATCCAATTTAACTTTAATTGCAAGACTCAGGGTCCAACTAAATACGAGAACACTCCGGGTACAAGTGTGTTCAGACAAAATTCACCAATTTATTGAGTTACCAAAATAACAGCAGAAATGAAACTTAACAAAATAGTAGACTCAGCCGCTCCACATTGGAATATTTAGTCTCAGTCAGATGGGGTTCTCTCTCTCAAAAATGTTTCTTTCTTTTAGTTTCTACCTTCTTTCTGCTCCTGGTATCACAGGCCATATTAACCCTTTCCAAATCACAGCCATCAGCTGACCAGTGGTATCCCTGAACTATGATTGGTCCATGTAGTACATGATTAGCTCCTGGTTGGTTAGGTGAGGCATGTAAGTCCATGGACATCTCCAAATGCACATTCTTCCAGGGTAGGAAGCATGATTAGCTCATTGTCTCAGACATTGCATATTTAGTGTGAATTCCTAATTAAATCTGACACTTATCTTATCGAGTCTGTAAATGTTGTTGATTAGATCAGTTTGATATGTCTATCTGTCTGCTTTGTGGAAGATCTCTTGCTGGGTGCTATATTTTATTGTTGCTGTTGTGTTTAGAGTGGCTATTTTACTTTTAGAACAGATTGCGAAGCTATTTCTAATTTTAAACAAAGCAATATCAACCTAATACAGAGGATTGCGCAGTGGGTAACACTTAAAAATCTACACAAAGTGCGTGTAATGTAAATGGATTACAATCATGAGCATTTAAAAGGTGAGCACAGTAAGCAGTCTTACAACCAGAGGGAGGGGTAACCCCAGGTTAAAGAGGTGTGAATTGTCTCAAGCCAGGACAGTTGGTAGGATTTCGCAAGCCCAGGCCAGATGGTGGGGGGCGAATGTAATGCGACATGAATCCAAGGTCCCGGTTGAGGCCGTACTCATGTGTGTGGAACTTGGCTATAGGTTTCTGCTCGGTGATTTTGCGTTGTCGCGCATCCTGAAGGCCGCCTTGGAGAACGCTTACCCGGAGATCAGAGGCTGAATGCCCTTGATTGCTGAAGTGTTCCCCGACTGGAAGGGAACATTCCTGCCTGGCAATTGTCGCGCGATGTCCGTTCATCCGTTGTCGCAGCGTCTGCATGGTCTCGCCAATGTACATTGGATTCATGTCGCATTACATTCATCCCCCACCATCTGGCCTGGGCTTGCGGAATCCTACCAACTGCCCTGGCTTGAGATAATTCACACCTCTTTACCCTGGGGTTACCCCTCTCTCTGGATCTGTAAAGACTTAATTACCTGCAAATGCTCGCATTCAAAGTATCGTCTTGCATCTTTTACTTTGTCTATATATATGTTTCTGGAACATACCTCTTCATTCACCGGAGGAAGGAGCAGTGCTCCGAAAGCTAGTGATTTGAAACAAACCTGTTGGACTTTAACCTGGTGTTGTAAGACTTCTTACTGTGCTCACCCCAGTCCAACACCGGCATCTCCACATCATTTAAAAGGTGGGCTAGGTAAAATATTCTGACACATTCAGTTAATAATAATAATCTTTATTATTGTCACAAGTAGGCTTACATTAACACTGCAATGAAGTTACCGTGAAAACCCCCTAATCACCACATTCCGGTGCCTGTTCAGGTACGCAGAGGGAGAATTCAGAATGTCCAATTCACCTAACAGCACGTCTTTTAGGACTTGTGGGAGGAAACCGGAACACACGGAGGAAACCCACGCAGACAAGGGGAGAACATTATGGTTGGTACAGCCACAGTAATTAAAGTCAAACGGATTGGTTAGTTCTAAATCTAATAATCCCCTAACAGAAGTTAAAAGCTCATACAAAAGTACATGTAGATCCTTCGTATTTGTATCATAATTAAGCTAAGCGGCTAACTCCTACATGACTGTTTAAATAAGGCAGCATGGTGGCGCAGTGGTTCTCACTGCTGCCTCACAGCGCTGAGTACCCGGGTTCCATCCCAGCCCCGGGTCACTGTCAATGTGGAATTTACACATTCTCCCAGTGTCCGCGGGGGTCTCACCCCCCCCCCCCCCCCTCCCCCTCCCCAACAACACAAATATGTGCATGGTTGGTGGATTGGCCACGCAAAATTGCCCCTTAAAATTGCCCCTTAATTGGAAAAAAAGTAGAATTGGGCACTTTAAATTAAACAAAACTGTTCAAATAGCTACATTTTTTCCTTACTAATTACTTATTTCCTATTCTCATTCCTTTCAATATTCACCGGCAGTTGCAAGTTTTGTTTAATCAACTGAATTGCATCATCTGAGGTGCATGCCAATGAAATCAGGATTTTATTTGGCTGCTTTCTAAAAAAGATATCAGTTGAAAATATATGCCCAATGACATTAATTACAATTTAGTCAAATTATTACATTATTTAAATTAAACAATACCATGCATTTAAAATATAATTTGGCCATTCATTTTTGCACGGGCAGAGGTTATGATAGCGTCTTGAAGTTAGGGTACTTGCTTTATACATATATTCTGTTGCAGGGTGTTAAGATACCATTCGGTCGCTCTTAGTAAGGTCTTCAAAGTTTAAAATAGGTTAACTGTATGTATTTGTTGACTACAAGAACGACAATCAGCAAAGGGTTAAAGCTGAGTGCTGTCAATGCTCCCTTGTGCACAAGGTTCTGTCTAACAGACTGACCTCTTGATGTGGGTCCTGTGTCCTCTTACCTCACTGTGTGGGCGGCACTGTACTCAGTCCCATGTAAACCCTTTACATATCCTGTAATGATATGCATAAGCAATTTTGTATGTTAATATGTTAGACCTCCAACCAGCAAGTGATAGTAGAACGACACCACGTAACACTGCAACCTCGAGGAGTCTGGATGAGGAGTCGTCATGGATAGTCGTGTGTAGTATTAACTCTTCTATTCTTGTTGTTAACAGTTTACAGTTCATGAGTAGTATAAGTATTGTTTCTAACCCACATTATTGTAATTTAATAAATCTTAACTAGTCACGAACTAGACATTCTTTGGTGCACTGACTCAATCATTGCAATGCACTAGATCGTAACATACCCTACTCAATAAATCTGAGTAAAATCCAACAAAAGTTTCTGAAGTTACTGCAGTACAATGGCATAAAAGAATGATGTGATGGAAAGATTGTGAAGCACTTTTAAGGTGGGAAAATATGAACTACTTGTATCCATTGTAATGCAACAGGTAAGGACGATGATTAGACCTAGAACTTAATACCCAAAACTGGAGAAATGCAAGAGGTATTACAGGCAATTGGTATTTCCATGACCATGTAAAAGATGCTTCCTCAAAGTGGTCCATAAGCTAAGAGTTTATGTGTGTATATTTATACCCTGTTTTAAAATTTGAGTGATTCAATTCGGAAATTATCAGCAAAGCATTAGTCTTTAACAAGATAAAAGTGAATTTATTTCCAAATTGCTGCTGTAAATTACTTAAGTGATAGAATTATTCACTGACTACATACAAAGATTAAATGTAGATAAGGATGGAAGGATAAACATGAAATTCAGTCTTTAAGTCATCGTTGCACACCCATAGTTTGCTGTTGTCTAGAATTGGTTGTCTAGAATGAAGGGTTGAAGGTGAAGAATTTAGTTAATAATAATAATAATTTTTATTGTTACAAGTAGTCTTACATTAACACTGCAATGAAGTTAATGTGAAAAGCCCCTCGTCGCCACACTCCAGCACCTGTTTGGGTACACGGAAGGAGTCTTTAGAATGTCCAAATTACCTAACAGCATATCTTTCGGGACTTGTGGGAGGAAACCAGATCACCTGGGCGAAACCCACGCAGACACACAGAGAATGTGCAGACACCACACAGAGTGATCCAAGCCAGAATTCGAACCTGGGACCCTGGCGCTGTGAAGCAACAATGCTAACCACTGTGCTACCGTGCCGTTCAGCAGCTGCAATGACTTCTGCAGTCCAATAGTCAGTGTCTGCCTTTTCAGGTGCTCAGAAGGTCAAGCATGTTTTGGGAGAGAGAAAAGGTTTCTTGTTCCTCACTGCTGTTACCACACTTTAAGATTGCTTAGAATCTTTCCAGCAGAACAACAGGTGATTTCGGTTTACTTTCCTCTTTGTTTTTCCTTGGCCAAGAACACTCTTTGATGATGTCTCTCAGTTCTTCTTGGGGGTTCTGCACACATGGCTATCGCAACCTGTCCTGAGCCCAACCAAAGCAAAATGGTTACGTTAATTGCAAACGAGCCGTTGTTCCACCAGGCTAAGAAATTAATTATGTTGAGGTTCTTTGAAGTCTTCCATCGCCTGTTCTCTCAGGAGTTAAGAATCTTCACACCTTCAGAAGATTCAGCAGACACCCCTGGAGGGGGCTTGCATTTTAATGACTCTGTGATCAGATCTGGAGATAACAGAGTTTGACAAGGTTTGAACAACACAGAAAGAAACCAAAATGTCAGTCCAGACCTCGATTTTGAAAAGGACTGTTAAACTTAATTTAAATGTATAAGGCAAAAACGTACCTCTGAACAGCTATCTTTAAAATCTATAATATCATAACTCCAAATTGAAATATATGGGTTGCTGGATTTAGCAAAGATAAATTGAAATATACTGGGGCTTAAAAAAGCAATGTCATAATGGACTGCGGCATCAAATGGGAATGGGAAAATAATGTACAGTTTGAGTTCACCTTTGAAACGCTGACCACAAGATGGCAAAATTTAAAGTCAGGTTTATATACGGAGAAGGGACGGATCGCAATAAAGACCCTTTTAACCAAAGCAGACTTTTATGGGATGATGAGAAAAGCAAGGGGGTACCATGTAGTGTTTCTGGGACAGGCCAGACAGATCACAATGATTTTGTCTGGCTCAGTCCACTGTGTGTTTCTTGTATAGCAAATGTGAAAAAAATCAAACAAGTTTCCCACTGAATGGTCTCGCGGAGCAATACTAAAATAGATAGTGAAAGTTGGCAAAACCATCCAATTTCAAAAGGATGAGATTATGATGTGCACTTAGTTCATTCAAAAGTTGATTTTGGCCCTTTCCACCCAATTAATGAGTGTTTTTTGTTCAAAAAGTGCGACACGAGTGGAAGGTGTTGGCTTCTACCCTAGTGTGGAATGTCGGTGGCTTATCACATCGCCAAAAGTTGGTAGGAAACCTAACTCAGGGTTAGAGGACACACGAGGTGCAACACTAACAGCGAAAATGGTGACAGGGGAAGGGCCGTCATCAGCAACACTGCCTGTGGAGCAGTTGATGGACTTTATCAAGGGGGAGTTTCGGCATCAGCATAAAGAGATGCAGGAGGACTGGTCCAGGGCGTTTGAGAAAACGATAGTCCCTCTTCCCGAGACTTTGGAGCGGGTGGAGAAGCGCCTGGAGTCACAAGGTGCAACGATCTGAGAGGTGGAAAGGGCCATGGCAACCGGTGCGTGTCACTGGAGGTACAGATGGCAATGCTGGGGGAGGCCTGTAAGGTGCTGAGGGTGAAGGTGGACGAGGAGGAGAATCAGTTCAGAGGGCAGAATTTACAAATTGTCGGTCTGCAGGAGGATGTGAAGGGAACAAGTGCGAAAGGGCACGTTCCAACCATGTTCGAGCAGCTGTTTGAGGCGGGGTTTTCGAGAAGGTCCCGGAGGTGGATTGTGCTCATTGGTCACTACGACAGAGGCCGAGAGATGGGGAGCCGCCTCGGGGTGGTGATTGTGCATAAGCACAAGGTCCAGGAGAAGGAGAAGATTCTGAGGTGTGCAGAGGCAACTTGAGACTGTCGCTGAAAGGGGAATCAGATCCGGATTTACCAAAACATTAGTGCCGACCTGGCCAAACAAAGGCCATGGTGGTGCTCTTTCGGAGCAAGGTCCAGTTTGGGGTGTTGTAACCGGCCAAAAGTTGGGTGACTTTCAAGGGCAGGGAACCTTACTTTACGACACGAGAGGAGGCAGATAACTTAGTCAAGGAGCATGGGTTGCAGGAGGGCTAATGCTGGGACTTTATTCTGTTTTGTGACTTTTTTACAAATATACAAGTTTTGTAATTGACGTGGGTTTTTTTTCTCTTTTGCTTATGTTGGTTTTGTATTGGGATGGGTTGATGGGGGGGATGGTTCCACATTTTGGGTCAGTCTTCCATCTCTTTTTGTGGGATCTTTCCTGTTTTTTCTTTTATGAAGCAACATGTTTTAAGTGTTTGGTTGTCTTTTGCACATGTTGGTTTTGCATTGATCTGGGTCGTTGAGGGGGTGGTACAGAGTTTTGCGTTGCATGCTCCTGCTGGTGTGAGGGGGAGGGGAATCTGGTGGGGTCTGGGAGGGACATTTTGAAAGAATAAGGCAGTGGAAGTAGAGTGGGGAGGGGTAGTTTGAGTGGGGTCCTTTGTGATGATCTCTAGGCAGGAGTTACCATGCTAGCAGGGAATGCTAGCAAACGGAAGTAGCGTAGGAGAGGGGTTTGCAGAGGGTAGTTAGAGGGGATGGGTGGGGGGTGGCATGGTTGGTGGGGGGGGGGGGGGGGGGGAAGTGTTGGAGGGGTGGGGGGAGGGCGGAGGAGGCTAGTGACGCAGATGATTTTCTGATTGAGTTTGGAGGGGGCAGCCATTTTGGGTGGGCCCAGGCTAGAGGGGAGCCGGATGGTTGGGCGGGATTTGTACGAGGTGGGGATGGCAGAACTTTGCTTGGGGGGGGGGGTGGTGGGAGGTTTAACTGATCCGGTTAAACGCTCACGGGTGTTCGTGCACCCAAAAGGTTGAAGGGAAAATGTGGTTTTCCTTCAGGAGACACATCTGCAGGTGAAGGACCATACGGGGTTAAGGGTGGGATGGGAGGGGCAAACGTTCCGCTCGGGGTTTGACTCTAAGTCGAAGTGGGTTGCGATCCTGTTTAGTAAAAGGGTTGCATTTGTGATGGTGAGTGGGATCTTGATGGGGCATTAGTTGTATCAGTTAATGTATATGCGCCCAATTGGGACAATGTGGACTTTGTTAAGATGCTATTAGCGTCCATCCTGGGCTTGGATTCACATCAGCTGATAATGGGGGGGGGGGGCGATTTTAAGTGTGTATTGGACCCTACGGTGGATAGGTCTAGCCCGAAGTCAATGGTCACGCCGGGAATGGCAAAGGAGTTGGGGAGTCATGGGGGCAGAATACGCAAGGATAGTAGTTTTGGACCAAGCATTATGTGGACATGAGGTATGAAATGGCTGGGTGCAGAGACCAGGGTGGAAACTTGATTCAGTACTCCTGGCAGATAGAAAGTTCTGCAAGAAGGTGGCATTCGTGATAAAGAACTATTTGGAGCTTAATCAGAACAGAGGTGTCTGCTTCCACGTTCTGGGAGGCATTGAAGGTGGTGGTCTGAAGGAGGTTATTTCTTATAAGACCCATAGGGATAAAACTGAGAGGGAGGAGTGTTTGGGGGATGCTATTGTGGAGGTGGATCAGAGGTACTCCGTGGCCCCGGCAAGGGAGCTATTGACGGAAAGGAAGAAACTGCAGGGACAGTTTGACCTATTGACAACAAGGAAGGCAGTGGGTCAGTTTCGCCCGTTCAGTATGAGCGAGGGGAGATGGTTAGTCAGCTGCTAGCCTATCTGTTGTGGCGGCAGGAGTCTGCATGGGAGATTCCGCAGGTGAGGGAGGCAGGAGGAGGGTTGGTGACGACGCCGGGAAAAATCAATGAGGCATTTGAGGCCTTCTATCGGGGGCATATAGATCTGAGCGCTGAGAGGAGCACGCTGATGTGGGGCATTTTTTGGATGGGCTGGTGTTTCTCGAGGTGGAAAATGGGTATGGACAGGGATTGGAGACGCCATTGGGGTTGAACTCCTGAACCCTGCTGTACTATTATTGGGTGGCAAACATGGAGAAGGTGAGATGCTTGGGGGGGGGGGGGGGGGGGGTAAAGTGTACGCACTGGAGCTGGCAGAGGGAAGGGTTAGAGCAGGCTAAGGATCTGTTCATAGAGGGGAGGTATGTGATGCTTGGGGTGGATGGGGAGGGGGGGGGGGGGGGGGGCGGTGAGAATGTCACTGTGCCCTCTGGTGATGGTTTGTGGTGTATTGGACCTGCCGGAGGAGAGGAGGGGGCTGATGTTGGGGCGAATCTCATTCGGTTGGCGGTCGATAGTGCCGCCGAGGGTCTGGGGGATTTGTATGAATCTTTAAGACTGGAGAAAATCAAGTTCGCTCTCAGGGGGTTCTATCTAAGATGGAGGCTCTTTCTGTCCTTATTATTTTATTATTAGGGGATCTATTTGCCGCCAGTGGGTAGGGGTCAGAGCTGGGGGGGAAAGGGGTGTTGGTGTAGTTTAGGGGAGAAAGGGGGGGGGGAATTGACAAACTGTTTAAATCATGTTTATATTTGATTGTTGTTTGTGTACATTCTGATTGTGTTTCGAATACAATATATTTTTAGAAAAAGTCTGTGGACGCAGATTTAGGGTGGCCCGTTTCAGGCTGCCATTGCTGCAGTACCTGATTTAAACTTGGTGCTACGTACAGGCTCCTGGCTGCTCACATTGCTGACTGCCCACTGAGTCTTGTAAATACTCAGAGGGCCTCTGGTTATCTGGTAACCAACCGTGGTCGCCCCTCGTACCTCAGCTGTATCATCAAAGGGATGAGCGTGGCCAAGTTCAATCAGTGGCTTACCAGGTGTTGGCACTCACTCAGAAGCGTTGCCCCATTGCTGAGGAAGCAGGGGGTTAGCAGATCTCACCCTAAGCAAAGGACATGTGCACCATTGCCTTTGGGGCCCTCTCTGGTTCTCTGCCCCTCGAAGGGCAGAGGCCTCACCAATAACCTCCAGCCCTCAGGGTCACAAGTTGTCTCCTCCTGGTGACGTTGGCAGCATTGACTGCCTCTGCCACCACCGGCCAGGACCTGTTCATGAGGCCCACCCTGGGGGAGAGGGTGTCCCTCCTCTCCTCACTGACTTGGAGCAGTGAGTCCACTTCGCCGTCCCGACCTCGGGCGGTAGGTCTTCACTGAGCCATCTTCATGGTTGCAGTGAGTGTGTGGTATGTGTAGCGCTTAAAAACAGGTCCAGCTATCAGACTCTTTCACACTAAATGTGGCCCCAGTGGTTACAATGCTTGCTGGGCAAGGAATTGATTTCAATTCGCACCGCCAGAGTGCTGGTTCATTTGCATGTCCTGACTCGCTTACCGAATAACGCCCCAATGGAAACGCAAATCGCATGCTATTCAGTCCCAGTGGGAATACGGAGAATTCCAGACAATATTTTATATTTGATCTGCACCACCCAAGTAGTTTATAGTAAGCGAAAACAACTTCTCTTCTTTGCACATAGCTTTGAATAAAACAAAGACTACATGGCAAAAGATTCGTCATATGAATCACTCATTCATCATAGGGGGCTGGTTTAGCACAGCGAGCTAAACAGCTGGCTTGTAATGCAAAACAATGCCAGCAGCCGGGTTCAATTCCCATACCTGCCTAGCGGCTTTTCACAGTAACTTCATTGAAGCCTACTTGTGACATAAGCGATAATTATTATTATGTACACATGTAAAATCAACTCATGATTCGTTTCTTAAAATGTTGTAATTTTACATAAATCTCTTGGAAAAGTGAACCTTAGTTTTGTTGGGAATCAAAGCCATTTGGCTGTCTGGCTCCCCTCCCTGATCCACCTGAACCCCCTCAACACACCTGCTGATAAAAGGCAGCAAGTAGGAGACACTGGCCAGGAAAGCCCTGGCTTCTCTGCCGGAGCTATTTGAATTGACAGTCTGGTAACATCATCACAGATATCCCTAATTCACAAGGCTTCCCAAGGAGGCACAACTGTGACCTGACCTGGCAATCTGACAATCTGATCCCACTGCACAAGGGCTCAGAACAGCTCCTTCTGCAGCACATAGTACAGCCGTTTGCAAATGGTCAAGAGCAGCCTCCCACTCAGCCAACTCATCCAGAGAGCCAAGTCATGTGAAGAGCAGAGAGACTATGTAGAATAAACAGTATAGTTCGAAAGGGGATGCAGGAACAGAGGGGCCTGGTATATTTATGCATAAATCATTGTAGGTTGCGAGAGGGGTTAATAAAGCATACGCCATCCTGAAATTTATAATAGGGGCATACAATACAAAACTGCAGTTACATTAAAACTGTTAAAATATGGGCTCGGCCTCAAATGGAGTACTGCGTCCAGGTGGGGAGAATTTGTTCCCATTGGTGGAAGGATAGAAATGAAATGAAAATCGCTTATTGTCACAAGTAGGCTTCAAATGAAGTTACTGTGAAAAGCCCCTAGTCGCCACATTCCGGCGCCTGTTCGGGGAGGCTGTTACGGAATTGAACCGTGCTGCTGGCCTGCCTTGGTCTGCTTTCAAAGCCAGCGATTTAAACCTGAGAGCACAGATTTAAGATGACTAAGAAGTCGACGATGCTGAAACAAGAGCCGACATTAAACTTATGGACCTCCCATAAGCCTCCATTTGAACAGAAGCGCGCTTCCACAAATATACTAACATGAATTTTAATTGGATACAATCCTTGACCGAACTAGATTTATGTAAAAGGATATATCTTATAGAAATTCTTACAACTTGAAACCAGGCTGACTTTTAGGTCCGACAGGCAAATTATTATTTCTTTTTTAAGCCCCATAATGACTGAACTGAAGCAGCAAAAGCGACGTCACAAAAAACTTGTTCACACAACAAATGGTTAGGATCTGAACCCATTGCCTGAGAATAGTGGTGGTGGGGGGTCAATTACGGCTTTCAAAAGTTAGTTGTGCCATGATCTGAAAACAAAAATTTGCAAGGCTACAGGAAAAAGGTAGGGGAGTGTCACCCAGTGAATTGTTCCTTCAGAAGGCCAGCAGACATAGGAATCATAGAATTTACAGTGCAGGAGGCCATTCGGCCCATTGAGTCTGCACCGGCCCTTGGAAAGAGCAACCTACTTAAGCCCGTGCCTCAAACCTATCCCCATAAACCTAGCAACCCTAACTAACCTTTTTGGACACTAAGGGGCAATTTAGCATGGCCAAACAACATAACCTGCACATCTTTGGACTGTGGGAGGAAACCGGAGCACCCGGAGGAAACCCACGCACACACAGGGAGAAAGTGCAAACTCCATAGACAGTCACCCGAGGCCGGAAGTGAACCTGGGACCCTGGAGCTGTGAGGCAGCAGTGCTAACCACTGTGCCACCTTGCCCTCCTTCCCCCCCCCCCCCCCCCCCCCATGACAGTCCAAATAGACCGAACCATTCCATGATTCTAGCCAATGTCTTTCTGATTGCCAGCACATGTCATGGGCTGAATGGTGTGTATTTCTACAAGCTAGAGATTAATGCCTTGATCTCTGAACATCGAGGAAAGGAAGACATCAATCAAGTGAGGAGAAACATTGCACTTTATTTCTTCAACTTGAAAAGTAGTGTATTTGAACAGTGCATACCCCCCTTCTTCACAACTGCCCTTCACCCACAAAGTCCTAAACCTAGTAAAAAGCAAAGAAAAACACATTCACCCACTCCGCACCCATATTCATGAAATACAACAATCCACCTGTCATGTAAACCCACACTCCCCACATTAGCATCTCCAAAGTTCAGTGTCCTCACAAACCTCCCAGTCCATGGTCCCTCATAAATTCACTCACCTCGTCTGGCTTGTCGAAATAAAACTCCTGATTCCGGTGTATGACCCACAGACAAGCAGGATACAACACCTCAGACTTCACCCCTTCCTTGTAGAGGGCAGCCTTGATCCGATTACAACTGGCCCGCCGCTTGGCCAACTCCGCACCAAGGTCCTGGTAGATCCTCAGCATGTTTCCTTCCCAGGTGCACTTTTTCATTTCCTTCGCCCACCTCAGTATCTTCCCCTTATCAAGGAAACAATGCAGCGCCCTTGCCAGCTCCCTTGCCTTCAGCCTCAGTGCCTCATGCACTCGATCCACCTGGGGGGAAGGGGGGGGCTCACCACCAAACTCGCCACATACTTTTTGGCCTGCATTCCGTCGATCCCCTCAGGCAGCCCCACGATCCGGAGATTCCGCCTCCTGAAAGGTCCTCATGTTGCCCCACCGACTCCTCCACCTTCGGGAGTGCCAGACCCTGCACCTCCAGCCTCTGCTCCACTCTCTCGTTAGCTGCCCAAAGCGGCTCCACCACTTTCGCCAGGACTTTGGAGGCCTCTGCTGCTGGAACTTCGCATTCAACAAGCCCACAAGCTATTCAGAAGACCGCTGGGCAGGCAACATCACCCCAGCACCCTCTGCCATCTTTTCCTGTGTCGCACCTTATTGTTGAATGATAAAGCATATTAACATCCCTCGTTACACTCCCCAATATATTACTGACTAACTTAGTGGAAAGAAGGTAGAGGGAGAAGAATAAGACGAGCATTCCTACAGTGTTTTTCATGACCAACTGATGTCTCAAAGCCCTTTACACTCAATTAAGTATTTTTGAATATTGCTCACTGTTGTAATGTAGGGAAGAAACACGGCAGCCAATTTGCACACAGCAAGCTCCCATAAATGGCATGTGATAACACAAATATTAGAACAGAGCTCATACAACAGAGTGGATTCTTGTCAAATAAAACTTTTCATTTGCCAGATGAGTGACTCCTATATCACCTAGCTTTGCACACCTTCCCACATGAATAGGCATCTCCTGAAGACCTACTTTAATAAAATACTGACAATCTTTCATGGAAATGCAAACATGAGTTGGATTTTACCTGCTGGGTTTTCGGCAGGGGAGCGTGTAAAATGGGTCAGATGGCTCGCCCACCACCTTCCTGCCCACCTCCAAGCTGATTCACATATTACGCTAAGTGGCAGATGGCAAAATAGCCTGCCATATGTAAATAAATAATTACAGATCCATTATGCTGGTTAGCAAGCGCATTCACCTGAATAATACACTGCTGATACCAATATACAGCTAGTGTGGGCAGGCTGATAGGAGAGGTCAGGCCATTTTAAAAAATAAGGTAAAAACGGGTAACAACAGGCGTATCTCATCCATGTTCATCGTGGACACCCTGTCTGAGATGTCATTCCCATGCTTCCTTCCGTGCTGCATGCTCTCGAAAACCTGGCCCCGCCCAACACTCTCCCTGGGATTTTGGATCTCTCCCCATGCTAAAACCCTGGGATTTACTTTTATGGGGCAGCCATCCACCTTCTTGCAGTCTTGGCAGCATATCCAACTGAACTCTGGCACTACTCAGACTATTGAAAATGCCAGCCAGATTGGCCAGCCGCTCCCGAGGGCAGGATTTCCTAGAGTTTGGAGAGCAGTCCCACCCTCCCCCTGAAATGTATCCCCTTAGGACCTCCACAAAGCAGAATTTCGACATCAATCAACATTTCAGATCTAATTCTTCGTGAGTCATTTGTTCCTCTCTCCTTATCTCAAATCCTGCTTGCTTACACAAATGACTCATGCACTAAGCACAATGATAAGGTTTACCAGAAGATCAGGTCTATTTTCTGACCATCAATTTTATTATTATGTAATTAAGAATAGTCAACCCTCAACTATTTAGTTGTTTGTTGGGTGTGGGCATCGCTGGCTGGGCCAGCATTTATTGCTGAGGGCATTTAACAGTCAACCACATTGCCGTGGGTCGGGTGTCACACGTAGGCCAGGCAAGGTAAGGATGGCAGATTTCCTTCCCTAAAGGACATTAGTGAACCAGTAAGGCTTTTACGACAATTGGACTGTTAATTCCAGATTTTTTATTGAATTCAAATTCCAATATCTGCCCTGGTGGGATTCGAACCCAGGTCCCCAGAGCATTACCCTGGGTCTCTGGATTACTAGAACAGCAACAATACCACTGCCTCCCCTGGATTGCGAGAAGAGTCTCCAATGATCAACTGAGGTATTCTTTGTTTTTTTAAATATTTCTTTATTTTCCTCCTTTTTTGCATTTTCTCCCAAATTTACACCCACCAATAAACAATAATCAGTAATAAACAATAATCAGTAACAAATATGTCAATCCACATATCAATAACAACGATCCCATCCTCCCACCAAACCCAAAACATTCATCCACATGTTCACATAAACAACTGACAAAAAAGGAATCAGGAATCATCCATGGCCACCATTGACACCCATTGCACCCCCCCCCCCCCCAACCTAATGTTCGATGCTATCCAGTTCTTGAAAGTGCACAATGAATAATGCCCATGAATCGTAGAACCCCTCCATCCTTCCCCTTTCACTCTCCCCACCAAACTAGAAATGTTGTACCTGCGGAGCCCCCCCCCCCCCCACTCCCGGGCAACCTGGACCCCAAGGTACCTAAAGTGAGTGCCTGTCCGACGGAATGGCAGCCCCCCCCCCCCACCCCTGCCCCCACAGCCGGCCGAGATACCACAAAATACTCATTCTTGTCTACATTCAGCTTGTACCCTGAGAAAGACCCGAATACTTGAAGCAGCTCCAATATTCCCCCTATCGACATACTTGGTTCCGACACGTAAAACATCAAGTCATCAGCATATAAGGACACCCTATCATCCCCGCACTATTCCTTTCCATACTCCCGAACTTCCTAATGCGATGGCCAACGGCTCAATCGCGAGTGCAAACAGCAGGGGGGGACACAAGACATCCTTGCCTAGTCCCACAGTGGAGAGAAAAGTATCTCGAGCTGATGTTGTTGGTGCGGACACTCGCCCTCGGCTCCTTAAATAGTAGCTTTACCCAATTCACAGATCTTGGTCCAATCCCAAACCGCTCCAGAACTGCCATCAAGTAGCCCCATTCTACCCGGACGAACGCCTTCTCAGCGTCCATTGCCACAATCACCTCTGTTTCCTTCCCCTCTGCCGGTGCCATAACGACGTTCAATACCCTTCTAATGTTTGAAAAGAGCTGCCTCCCTCTCACAAACCCCGTCTGATCTTCACCTATCACCTTCGGGAGGCACTCGTCCAGCCTACTGGCCTTTACCTTCGCCAATACTTTTGCGTCCACATTCAGCAGTGATATGGGCCGATACGACCCACACTCCATCGGACCCCTAATCATTTTTTAGCAACAGGGAAATCGATGCCTGCCCTAGGGTTTGTGGCAACACCCCCTTCCCTATCGCCTCCTCAAACATCCCCACCATCAGGGGTGCCAGCTTATTTTTTATAATATTCCACCGGAAACCCATCCGGCCCTGCCATCTTACCCGACTGCATCCTTCCAATCGCATCCTTTATCTCCTGCTCCACTATCACTCCTTCTAATGTGGCCCTGTCCCCCTCCACTATCCTCAGGTACTCCAACCCATCTAGAAATTCCTGCATCTCACAATCTCCCCCGGGTGGCTCTGACCTGTACAACTTCTCAGAAAATTCCTCAAAAAACCTTGTTAATATGATCCGGCGCCATCACCAACTTCCCTGCCCTATCCCTCACCTGCACAATTTCCATTGCCGCTGCTTCCCTACGGAGCTGACCTGCTAATCTCCATGTTCGTAAACTGCACCCCTTGCTCGTCTCAGTTGGCGCACCGCCTTCCTGGTGGACAGTCGGTCGAAGCACGCCTGTAGTTCCTTCCTCTTTTCCAGCTTTGCTGGGTCCCCATCTTCTGCATAACTCCTATCTACCTCCAACATTTCATCTATTACCCTCTGCTGCTCCAATCTCTGGTTAGCAGTTTCAAATTCCTAGGGGTGCACATCTCCAAAAATCTGTCCTGGTCCACCCACGTCGACGCTACCACCAAGAAAGCACAACAGCGCCTATACTTCCTCAGGAAACTAAGGAAATTCGGCATGTCCACATGAACTCTTACCAACTTTTACAGATGCACCATAGAAAGCATCCTATCAGGCTGCATCACAGCCTGGTACGGCAACTGCTCGACCCAGGACCGCAAGAAACTTCAGAGAGTCGTGAACACCGCCCAGTCCATCACACGAACCTGCCTCCCATCCATTGACTCCATCTACACCTCCCGCTGCCTGGGGAAAGCGGGCAGTATAATCAAAGATCCCTCCCACCCGGCTTACTCACTCTTCCAACTTCTTCCATCGGGCAGGAGATACAGAAGTCTGAGAACACGCACGAACAGACTCAAAAACAGCTTCTTCCCCACTGTCACCAGACTCCTAAACGACCCTCTTATGGACTGATTTCATTAACACTACACCCTGTATGCTTCATCCGATTCCAGTGCTTATGGAGTTACATTGTATATGTTGTGTTGCCCTATTATGTATTTTCTTTTATTCCCTTTTCTTCTCATGTACTTAATGATCTGTTGAGCTGCTCGCAGAAAAATACTTTTCACTGTACCTCGGTACACGTGACAATAAACAAATCCAATCCAATCCTCTTTGTACACCCTGGCCTTAAACAAGATCACCTCCCCCCTCACCACCACCTGTAGAGCCTCGCAGACTACCGCCTTCGACACCTCACCCGTACAGTTGAAACCTACATATTCCTTAGTTACCTTTTCAATTTTGTCACAGAACACTTGGTCCCAACAAAAGTCCCACAGCTAATTTCCACCCCGGAATCTGCGCTACCCCCTTCTCCAGCACCATATCCACCCAATGCGGAGCATGATCTTACACTGCAATTGCCAAGTATTCCGACCCCTTAACCCCAGCCAACAAAGCCTTCCCCACCACAAAAAAGGTGGTCCGCGAATATACCTTATGGACTGCTGAAAAAAGCGAATACTCCCGTTCCCTCGGGTGCAGAAACCTCCAAGGGTCCACCCCCCCCCCCCATTTCCACCATTAGCCCAGCCAACGCCTTCGCCCCACCCCTGATGGGACCAGTGAGCGCGGCCGTGACCTGTCCAACCTTGGCTCCTGCACCAAGTTCCAGTCCCCCCCCACTATCAGTTTGTGTGTGTCCAAGTCGGGAATAGCCCCAAACACCTTCTTTGCGAATCCCACATCGTCCCAATTGGGGGCGTATACACTTAATAGCGCCACTAACCTCCCCTCCAGCGCCCCTGTCACAATCACCTATCTACCCCCCTGATCTGCCACCACCTCTCCATCTGGAAGCGTACTCTTTTGCTGACCATTACTGCGACCCCTCGAGCCCTTCCGTCAAGTCCAGAGTGAAACAACTGACTAACCCAGCCCTTTTTAAGTCTCACCTGGTCCTTCACCCTCAAGTGAGTCTCCTGCAGCATTGCTACTTTTCAAACTTTTAAGATGCGCAAGCACCCTTGACCCCTTGACCGGACCACCTAACCCCCTCAAGTTCCACGTAACTATCGTAACCCCCCCCCCACACCCCCACCCTTCTTATCCACCATCATCATACCACCGGGCCCTGCCCCATAAGCCTGACCCGTTAACATCGAACCCCTTCCCCCCTCCCGGAAAAACCCCCTACATTTCTTCTCGAAAAAACAACTCCCAGCATCAATCCCTTCCCCGCTCCTCCCCCCCCCCCCGCTCGCAGGCCCATCAAAACCTGCCAACCAGGCTCCAATGACCACAGCCCTCCTCTCACCTCACCTCCGTTCACTAGCCGACTTTAGTTAGCTAGCGCAGGTGGCTCCCCCGCCACGCTATACCGTCCTCTCCCACCCAGTCCCACAGAAAGAAAAAACAAAAACAACAATCCAACCCATACAATTCATTAAACTAAGATATAACCGTCGCAACACAGAATGCCAATCAAGCCAACTAATAACTTGAACTCTGTAACAATGTGAAGAGAAGTAAATTACAATACACGTCAGTAAAAAGAAAGTTATAACATTTATACATTTTCCAGCTCCCCAATCACAGTCCACAGTCTCTCTTCCAACTCCGCTCCTCACGTCTGTCCCAAGCCTTCTGACTTCACGAACGCCTCAGCCACCTCCGCTGTCTCGAAATAAAAGTCTTTGGCACCATACGTCACCCTCAGCTTCGCCGGGTATACCATACCAAATCGCACCCCCTTCTTGTACAGTGCCGCCTTCACTCGCCCGAACGCCACTCGTCTTTTTGCCAACTCCACCGTCAAGTCCTGGTAGATCCGAACTCCGGCACCATCCCACTGCACCTCGCGCTTCTGCTTCGCCCAGCTTAACGCCTTCTCCTTCATGCAGTACTTATGGAAACAGATGATTACTGCTCTTGGCGGCTCATTCACTTTGGGCTTCGGCCTTAACGACCGATGAGCTCGGTCCAATTCGTACTGAGGGGGGTTCTCACCCTCCCCCATCAGCTCTGCCAACTTCTTAGCAAAGTACTCTGTTGGTCTTGGACCCTCTATCCCTTCGGGCAAGCCCACAATTCTTAGATTGTACTGCCTTGAGCGGTTCTCCAAGTCCTCAAGCTTTGCCCGGAGCCCTCTGTTAACCTCCACCACCCTCCGCAGCTCGTCCCCCATCGAGGTGAGCTGGTTGCTATGCTGCGACGCGGCCTCCTCCACTTCCTTCATCTTCTCGCCCAGCTCTCTCACCTCGGCCGATGTCTTTGCCACAGCTACTCTCACCGGGGCGACTGCCTCTTCCACCAATGTGACCGCCATCTTCTTCCTCAAAGCCTCCATGTGCTTCGCAAACTGCTTTTCTAGCTCCACCGTCATCACCTCGGTCATCTTCTCCACTGTAAGTAGTGCGGCCGCATTATGCGGTCTGGCCTCCACCATCTTGTCAGCACTTTTGCTCGTCTTCTCATTCAACGGCGAGCCTGCGTTTCCTCCCTTCCTCGACGCTGCTTTTCGCATCCGTTAACGGCTTATTATTTTTCCTTTTTCTCACTCTTCCTTCCTTCTTCAATCTCAAATTTCTTTAAAACTTCTTTCTCTCCTTTTTTTGTTGCATATCTCCAGAATTTCCCTGAGACCGGGCATCAGTCTTCTCACCACATTCTCGGCGGGAGCCATCCGATGTGGGACATCTCACCTACATCGCGCCCTGGCTTCGGACCTGCAGCCTCGGCCTCCATTTGGCTCCACTCCCGCTGCTTCCCTCAAGTTTTCAGGAGAGAGAAAAAACAGAAAAAAATGTTTTCCTTTCCTCTCCGTGCTCTTTGAGCCCTTCAGCTTACAGGATACTCCTTGGGGAACAAATCACGATTCCCGCTCCTCCTCCACGTTCAGCCGCCCCACCGAATCCACCGGGCTCAACTGAAGTATTTTGCCTGTGCTTTCCAGATTTACTCGAATCCTGTCCCCTGCCAAATCAGATGGTCAGATGGCATCTCTAACAGAAGCCACAAATTAGACCAAGATTCAAACCATCCTACCCTTCTGTATGGAGGAGGGCGGCCAGCAGTCAGCACTTAGTAAGATTAAGAAATGTAATAGCTTTTTTAATTAAAGACTTAACATAAAACATACATGCTGCAATACTAGCAGGCCCACTTAAATTATGACCTCCCTTTAAATTAAGCAAATAACTGCAATTAATTTCAACCTTCCCCGTTTTTTTCTTTCTGTGATCAAATATTGACGTATATAAAACAAGATAATGCGAATAACAACATTCTGACCAAACAAGTAAATTAGTGCTTTCATATTCATTCGGGAAATGAACTTGAAGGAATCTGTAACCTAGGCAATATGGCACTGGAGAATAAAAGCACAGACTGCTAGAATTAAAGCAACCACTGAGTCATCCAAAATAATGGTCATCTCTATCCATGGTATTTCATTCCGTCAATGTCAAACTACTTTCCTGAAAACATTTGCACTTCACTTTTCTCATTTTCTTTAAAAATCACAATAAAACGTTGCAATTCATTCAGTTTTCAAAACCATTTCTTGAAGTAGGTGATTGCTGCCGATCCTCAGGCATTGTTTGCTCTCCAATATCTCACACAAGTTACCATTCTTTAGGCAGACGGGGGGGAGGGGGGTTTAACCGACCACCCCGTCACATGTTTTTAGGCGTTGGAGGGGGCCCGCCAGTGGGATCTACCGCCCCCACCGTTGTCAATGGGATTTCCTGCCGACAGCACCCCTCGTCGCTGGGAAACCCGTGCGCCGTCATGGGGCCGGAATTTTCCGTCGCGGTGAACAACCGGTAAATCCCGCCCTTTATGTGTGAGTCTAAGTGGTGAATATTGTTGAATTATTTGACTATGGGGTCGGGGCATTTCACATCATCATGTGCATGCAGACAAATACTGAATTTATATTATTTAAATTTACAATTTAAACAGCTGTGTGTAGAATTTCAATGAAGCTGAGCTGCTGAACATTCAATATTAAAATACTGCCCCATTTCTTCCTGAATAATAAAAGTAGCTCAGTCCAGCCATAGACCGGACCACTTCACAACCATATCAATAGCATCAGAAACATTCACTAAAAACCTTGGGTTCTTCAGCAAAGTAAACATCAAAATTCATGTGAGGACCTGACACAAAGCTAACCATTTCAAATTGAAATAAGTGGATCAAAAATATAATTATGAAGACCACAGCATTATATATGTCATGAAATATGTAACTGCCAAGATGACCTGTGATTTTGAACTACAGGGTGGTTGCTTTACGACTACACCATCCAATTGTTCTATTTTTGGTTTTGTCTCAGGCTTTACTGGTGACATTTTCAACATGACTGAGTCTATTTCTTCTCAGTAAGCAATGTTTGAGACTTTTATTTACTTCAGCAATGAGTTTTAAAAGGCCAGTAAACCTTTCATGTTTTATTGAAGCATATTCAGAAACATTTACAGCACAGAAGGTTTTTTTGCACTGAGTGCTGAATTTGGTGCATTTGAGTGCGATAGTGAGAGTTTGGTGACTGAGGGAGTATAAGGGTTCATTTTTATCTAAAGTCTAGTCTTTCTTTTATTTAGTTAATTAACGTAAAAGTTGCTGTTTGGTTTAGAAGAAGGTGAATTTTCAATCAGCTTTAAACAAAGGTTCTACTTGTAGGTACTTGCAGCTGGAGCTTGTTAATTAGTTAATTGGATTAGGCCAGTTTTCAGAGGCTAGATTCACAGTATAAAAGTGATCCACCTGCAGTGCAGACTTTGTTTGCACTGAGTGCTGAATTTGGTGCATTTGAGAGCTACAGTGAGAGTTTTGGTGACTGAGGGAGTATAAGGGTTCATTTTTATCTAAAGTCTAGTCTTTCTTTTATTTAGTTAATTAACGTAAAAGTTGCTGTTTGGTTTAGAAGAAGGTGAATTTTCAACCAGCTTTAAACAAAGGTTCTACTTGTAGGTACGTGCAGCTGGAGCTTGTTAATTAGTTAATTTGATTAGGTCAGTTTTCAGAGGCTAGATTCACAGTATAAAAGTGATCCACCTGCAGTGCAGACTTTGTTTGCACTGAGTGCTGAATTTGGTGCATTTGAGTGTTACAGTGAGAGTTTTGGTGACTGAGGGAGTATAAGGGTTCATTTTTATCTAAAGTCTAGTCTTTCTTTTATTTAGTTAATTAACATAAAAGTTTCTGTTTGGTTTAGAAGATGAATTTTCAACCAGCTTTAAACAAAGGTTCTACTTGTAGGTACGTGCAGCTGGAGCTTGTTAATTAGTTAATTTGATTAGGCCAGTTTTCAGAGGCTAGATTCACAGTATAAAAGTGATCCACCTACAGTGCAGACTTTGTTTGCACTGAGTGCTGAATTTGGTGCATTTGAGTGCTATAGTGAGAGTTTGGTGACTGAGGGAGATAGGTGAGGAGGGAGTAAGGTGCTCCTTTCATTTTGTTTCCTACATTTCCGCAAAGAGTGAGAAGAGAGCCAGGAGTTTACAGAGAGTGCAGCTGACTGGGAGCAGAGTCGGAGGGCGGAGATCCAGTTGGTCCACAGGGCAGCTATATTCTGTAAGGTAAGAGGGGATGGAGGCTCTGCCAGTTGCATGCTCCTCCTGTAGGATGTGGGTGGGGAGGGATACCACCCGTGTCCCCGCAGACTATACCCGCAGGAAGTGCACCCAACTCCAGCTCCTCAGAGACCGTGTTAGGGAACTGGAGCTGAATGAACTCCATGGGGCCGGATCATCCAGGAGGAGAGGGGGTTATAGAGAAGAGTTACAGGGAGGTAACCACACCCAAGGTACAGGACAAGAGTAGCTGGGTTACCGTCAGGGGGAAAAAAACAAACAGGCAGACAGTGCAGGGATCCCTCGTGGCCATTCCCCTTCAAAACAAGTATACCGTTTTGGATGCTGTTGGGGGGGATGACCTACCGGGGGAAGGCCCTAGCGGCCAGGTCTCTGGCACTGAGTCTGGCTCTGGGGCTCAGAAGGGAAGGGGGGATAATTGGAGCACATTCTGGGGAAGGTGGGACCTGTACAAGCAGGACGGGTTGCATCTGAACCAGAGGGGCACCAACATTCTGGGAGGGAGGTTTTCATTCCTGAAAAGTGTGAGGTTGTCCATTTTGGAAGGACAAATATGAATGCGGAACACAGGGTTCTTGGCAATGTGGAGGAGCAGAGAGATCTTGGGGTCTATGTTCATACATCTTTGAAAGTTGGCTCAATAAGGCCTATGGTGTGCTAGCGTTCATTAACAGAGGGATTGAATTTAAGAGCTGTGAGGTGATGATGCAGC
This sequence comes from Scyliorhinus torazame, assembly GCF_047496885.1. Taxonomy (NCBI): domain Eukaryota; kingdom Metazoa; phylum Chordata; class Chondrichthyes; order Carcharhiniformes; family Scyliorhinidae; genus Scyliorhinus; species Scyliorhinus torazame. Next base: position 120,472,759 of record NC_092723.1, read on the forward strand.
TGTACAAAGCCTTGGTAAGGCCACATTTGGAGTACTGTGTACAGTTCTGGTCGCCTCATTTTAGGAAGGATGTGGAAGCTTTGGAAAAGGAGCAAAGGAGATTTAACAGGATGTTGCCTGGAATGGAGAGTAGGTCTTACGAGGAAAGGTTGAGGGTGCTAGGCCTTTTCTCATTAGAACGGAGAAGGATGAGGGACGACTTGATAGAGGTTTATAAGGTGATATGGGGAATAGATAGAGTAGACAGTCGGAGACTTTTTCGCCGGGTGGAACAAACCATTACAAGGGGACATAAATTTAAGGTGAATGGTGGAAGATATAGGGGGGATGTCAGAGGTAGGTTCTTTACCCAGAGAGTGGGGGCATGGAATGCACTGCCTGTGGAAGTAGCTGAGTCGGAAACATTAGGGACCTACAAGCAGCTATTGGATAGGTACATGGATCACGGTAGAATTATATAGTGTTCTTAATGATTTAATTTGTTCTTAAGGGCAGCACGGTAGCATTGTGGATAGCACAATTGCTTCACAGCTCCAGGGTCCCAGGTTCAATTCCGGCTTGGGTCACTGTCTGTGCGGAGTCTGCACTTCCTCCCCGTGTGTGCGTGGGTTTCCTCCGGGTGCTCCGGTTTCCTCCCACAGTCCAAAGATGTGCAGGTTATGTGGATTGGCCATGATAAATTGCCCTTAGTGTCCAAAATTGCCCTTAGTGTTGGGTGCGGTTACTGGGTTATGGGGATAGGTTGGAGGTGTTGACCTTGGGTAGGGTGCTCTTTCCAAGAGCCGGTGCAGACTCGATGGGCCGAATGGCCTCCTTCTGCACTGTAAATTCTATGATAATCTATGATTAATCTAGGACAAATGTTCGGCACAACATCGTGGGCCGAAGGGCCAGTTCTGTGCTGTATTTTTCTATGTTCTAGAAGGGGCCATTCGGCCCATCCTGTCCACGTCGGTCAACAAAGATTAGACTATACTAATTCCCTTTTCCAGCGCTGGGCCATTGCCCTGGAGGTTACAGTAAGTGAATTTCTAAATACTTCTAAAATGTTACTGGAGTTCCTGACTCAACCACCCTTTCAGGTGGTCAGTTCCAGACTCCCACCACACTTGGGAGTGAAAACATTTTTCAATTCCTCTCTTAGCCTTCCACCTTTTCTTACATCTATTGCGCCCTGATAACTGACCCCTCTATTAATGGAAAAAATGCCTTCCTATGTTCCTCATAATCTTAGAGGCCTCTATCAAATCCGCTCTCAACCTTCGCTGCTCCAAGGAAAACAGTCCCGACCAATTCAATCTTTCCTCATAGCTCAGACCGTCCAGCCCAGACAGCATCCTGGTAAATCTCATCGGCATCCTCTCTAGTGCAATCACGTCCTTCTTATAATGTGGGGACCAGAATTGCACGCAGCACTCCAGTCATGGTCTAACAGAGCTTTATACAATTCCAGCATGACCTCCCTGCTCTTTTTTACAGAAACTGTTGAAAGCTTCACAGTGTAACAAGAAGCATTAAACGAAACAAAAGGTTGAGAATGAAGCAGCAAATCACAGCAATACCAGTGATTTATACATCAGAGAAGTTGTTCATGTATCATTTTCTTATCCTCAATTTTCTTCTTGCTTTGCTTTTTAAACTAATGCATTTTTGTTATTTTTCTTGCTCTCATTTTTATTCCAGAGATTTTTCAATCAGGTGTTGTTGGAGCAGCACTCACCCAGGCAAGTAGCAAGAATGGCATCATATTCCTTCCTGACTAGTGCCTTATAGGTGATGGACAGGCTTTCCGGAAGTCAGGAGGCGAGTTACTCTCCGCAGAAATCTCAGTCTCTGACCCACGGCTCTTGTAGCTGCAGTATTTATATGGCTGGGCCAGTTCTTTTTTGATCACCAGGAGTGTTAACTGGGCTCACAGTGAATCGGCCTCCTTTTTACATCATGCATAATTTTCCTTGCTGCTGAATTAGCAAAAATACTTTTCAAAATATAACATGGACGACACCAGAGGTTTTCAGTGGTAAACCCAGTAGATTAATTTGCACAAATGTGTCAGAGAACTCCTGCTTCAATACATTAATGAGGCTCCTTCCTGCTTCAAACATGAGGGTTGTCTGTCTAAATTGAGATCTGTTCAATAATTACAACAGGCCAAGGCACTATTAAGTTTCATTAAAATACTTTCTTGTTAACATCTCATTCATGATGCAAGATGAGACACTGGTGAGATGAAAATTGTGCATAGTAAACACAACTTAGACTACTGAATGATTTTTAAAATGCACTAGCAATACAGGAATTGTGCAGAAAAGGTGTGAAATTGGTCAATGCCAGGAGTCTAAACTGGGCTCACACTGGCTCTCTTCAGGCACCCCCCACATTCCCTTACAGGACCCCCACCAGTCACTCCCCAAACTCCCAGAGACCCCTACTTACCTGCCATGCATCCGACCCACCTTTCAAACCTCCCCACTCCACCCTCCTTTCATGGGCGTGGCCCCCCTCAGCCCCTGACCCTTGGCAGTGCCACCCAGGCAGTGCTCCTACCAGCTTGGCACTGCCAACCAGTGTCATGGTGCCAGCTGGGCAGTGCGAAGGTGCCCGGGGGAGCCCCCCTGCATGGACCCTGACCAACCAGGAGTCTCTGATAGCCCGGGGGACCCCCCTCCCCCTTACCCTCCCGGGTGCCGTTCCGCCTGGTCCACATTTGTGTGGAGCAGTGTTGAAAGGTGCCCGGCTGTGGCCTCACTGGGAAGGCCGGTAGATCCCGGGATGTCGGTAGATCCTGGGTACGCTCGCCGATGTCAGTTTTCATGTCCCGTTTGGGGATGATTCTGACTCCAATGCCTCGCGGGAATTGGGTTGATCCTGTGAGGCGTGAAGGCTGCCGGGAAGCTCACTGGAGGCCTCTCCCAGCATCCACTGGCCGCACCGCGCTTGAACGGGAGCGCAACATGTCCGATAAGTCACACCCATGAGGTTAGGCATTTATAAACCATGAGATTTCTTGTCTGGTAAATTAATTTATGTATCAAGCACTTATAAAAGTTAAAATAAAATGGATCCCTTATGATCGTTGCGAACTTTGACAGTAACTTTTCAGCAGTATCTCAAAGGTCCAAAGTCCAGGGCATGTATAGATTCTGAAAGAATAAGTAACTTGCCAAGGCAGGCAGGCAGAAAAGAAAAAGTGATCAATGACATTTGCAAATAACAGGTAGCTAGCTCCCTCTGTGTCACACATACATCCTGGAGGAGTACAGTAGATTCACAAATACTCAGCAGTGCACATAAAAAAAAAAATCAATATTTTACTGGGATTCTTCAAAAGGCGAAACATATTAAATTTCTGCTGTTGTAAAGTTGTGTTTTTTATTCCAAAGTAAACACCATTTTAGCTAAGTGAATGGGCAAGAACATGACAGATGGAATATAACGTGAATAAGTGTGAAGTTATCCACTTCAGTAGAAAAATAATAAAAGACAGGCTATTTCTTAAATGGTGAGTGCTTGGAAAGTGTTGATGTCCAAAGGGACCGGGGTGTCCTAGTTTCTGAGTCACTAAAAGCTAGCAAGCAGGTGCAGTGAGCAATTAGTAAGGCAAATGGTACGTTGGCCTTCATCACAAGAGCATTTGAGTACAGGAGTAAAGTTGGCTGGCTGCAATTGTTTCCAGCTTTGGTGAAGCGGCACCTGGAGTAGTGTATACAGTTTTCATCTCCTTATCTGAGGAAGGATATACTCGCCACAGAGGGAATGCAACAAAATTCACCTTACTAATCCCTGGGATGGTGGGATATCCTTACGAGGGGATTGAAGAAACTGGGCCTGCATTCTCTTGAGTTTCAAAGGATGAGGTGCTCTCATTGAAACTTACAAAATTCTTACTAGGCATTGTCATGATATGTACTCATGCACATAATGAGATACAGACAGGCAGTGACAGACACCCAGTACAGCCAATCAACACACAGGACAGAACACAACCTATCACCAGGCAGAACACTAGAGGGTGGTCTCCCACTATAAAACACACGAGGCATGAGCACTCTGCCTCTTTCCACTGGTGACAACTGTAGTGACAGTCAGGGTGTATATATCAGTTAGCACCTTCTACACGTGGCTCAGAGCTAGTCTGGTCTAGTTTATAGTAAGCACACTTAAATTAGTAGAGTATCAAACACACAGCGAACTGTGTGCACTGCTTAGGAAGTTCAATAAAGGGTATTGAACCAACATCACAGTTTGGAGTCTACTTTCAAGTACAACTGCATCCAGTTGCAGTCCGTGTTACCCCAAAATAAATAACACGACATGGTACCAGTAGTCTACTTTCTCTAAGTGGTTTATCTCGAGTGATTCCGTGACGACCTGCGAGTGCCTTCCAGCGGCATGGAGAAGATCCAGGCCCCTCCACAGCTACGGATCTCCGGCAATCTCGGCGCCATCTGGTGGGTCTTCAAGCAAAGGTTCCTTCTCTACATTGAGGCCTCAGGCCTCGAGGATGTGTCCGATGCCAGAAAAATCGCGCTGCTCCTATCAACTACGGGGGACCAAGCCATCCAGATTTTCAACTCACTGAATTTTATCGACGGCCAGGACAAGACCAAATTCAACACCATTTTAGGGAAGTTCGACAGTCACTGTGAAATCTAAACAAACGAGAGCCTGGAGCGCTATATCTTCCAGCAACGCCTTCAGCGTAAGGATGAACCTTTCCAATCCTTTCTAACTCATCTCCGTATATTAGCGCAGTCCTGCAATTATTGTGACACCGCTGATTCCATCATCAGCGAACAGATCGTGTTTGGGGTGCACTCCGATTCCTTGCGGGAGCAACTCCTCAAAATTACGCACATGATCCTGCCAGTCGCAATCGAGACGTGTATAGTGCATGAGCATGCAAGAAATCGGTACTCCAGTCTCAAATCAGCAGAATACAAAAAAACGTGCCTCCCACGAGGCAGAGAGTGTACAGGCCATCGCCTGGATGCAGCCCCACAGTATCAACGAACGCGGCCATTTTGCGCGCTTTTCTTGGGGCCCCACGCATGCGCAACACGAACGGGAGAACGAAGTGGCCGAAAACCAGACTGCGCAGGTGCGAACGTCGGCTGACTGCACTGCGCATGTGCGACGACGCATGGAGCGTAACGACATCAATGTCATGACGTGCCCGAACTGCGGCACCGCCCACTTAAAATGGCAATGCCCTGCAAAAGGCAGGCGATGTTTAAATTGCGAGAAGCCAGGACATTATACAGCCTTGTGCAGGTCTGCACCACCAGTCACGAGCCAGCGATCCCAATTTCAACGATGTGTTGAGCAAGGTTTACTGGATTCTGATCCTGGTAGCACTACAGATCCAGAGGACGACTGCCTGGAGTCCCCCTATCGTGTGGGCATCATCACTACGTGTGAGTATACCTCCTCAAATTCAGCAAGACGCCTATCTATCCTCGATGTGGATTTCGCAGACGAATGGCGTGCTGTCATACACGTAAATCAATGCAGCATACAGTTCAAGCTGGACACTGGTGCTTCTGCCAATCTCATCACTCAAGCTGGTTTTGATCGCATTAAAAAGCAACCCAAAATTCTTCCGCCAGCCTTCCAGCTTCTCGATTATAATGGCAATGCCATAACTGCACTAGGATCTTGTCATCTCTTCGTCCCCAACAAGACCATCAATGCCACACTGCAAATCAAAACTGTCAAGCCTGATAAGGCATCCCTGCTTGGTGCCCATGCATGCCAGCTACTCAACCTCCAACAGCGAGTCCATGCCATGTCCTGTTCCAATGTGGATCTTCAGGCTGACATTGATGACATCCTTGCTCAATATCCGGATGTGTTTGATGGAATGGGTACGCTGCCATACTGCCACAAGATCCTACTCAGGCCTGATGCCACGCCTGTAATCCATGCACCACGCCGGGGGCCAGCTCCTCTGAAGGAACGTTTAAAGGCACAGCTACAGGAGCTCCAAGACCAGGGCATCATATCCAAAGTGACAGAACCGACTGACTGGGTCAGCTCGATGGTCTGTGTGAAGAAGCCCTCAGGAGAGTTGCGGATATGCATAGATTCCAAAGATCTTAACCAGAACATAATGCGGGAACACTACCCGATCCCGAAGCGGGAGGAGCTGACCAGTGAGATGGCACATGCCAAATTCTTCACGAAGCTAGATGCATCGCCTGGTTACTGGCAGACACAACTGGAGGAGTCCAGCAGGAAGCTCTGTACGTTCAACACACCATTTGGCAGGTACGGTTATAACCGTATGCCGTTCGGCATTGTCTCAGCCTCTGAAATCTTCCACACGATAATGGAGCAAATGATGGTGGGCATTGAGGGTGTGCGTGTCTACGTAGATGATGTAATCATATGGTCCATGACCCCTGAGGAACACATATCTCGTCTCAAACAAGTCTTTCGACGTGTCCATGCAAACGGCCTCAAGCTGAACAAGGCCAAGTGCTCCTTTGGCATGTCATCCATCAAGTTCTTGGGCGACCAGATATCCCAACAGGGTGTGCGATCGGATTCGGACAAGGTCAAGGCCATTAACGCCATGAAGACCCCGGAAGACAAAAAGGCGGTACTACGCTTCCTCGGAATGGTGAACTTCCTGGGAAAATTCATTCCCAACTTGGCCTCACACACCACGGCTCTAAGGCATCTGGTGAAGAAGTCCACTGCATTCCAGTGGCTACCCACACATCAAGCAGAGTGGCTCGAGCTCAAAGCAAAGCTCACCACTGCTCCAGTACTAGCGTTTTTTGACCCGGACAGGGAAACAAATATCTCCATGGACGCAAGCCAGGTGCGGTGCTCCTCCAGAGGGGTGGCTCCTCGTCCTGGGCCCCAGTTGCTTATGCGTCAAGGGCCATGACTCCTACTGAACAGAGGTACGCCCAGATAGAAAAGGAGTGTCTGGGCCTCCTAACCAGCATTGGAAAGTTCCATGACTACGTCTACGGTCTACCTAATTCACAGTGGAGACTGACCACAGACCCTTGGTCCATATCATTCATAAGGATTTGAATGACATGACGCCCAGGCTTCAGCACATTCTCCTTTGACTCCGAATGTACGATTTTGAGTTAGTATTCACACCAGGCAGGGAGCTGATAATTGCGGTTGATCTGTCCCGCTCCATCACCTCGCCCTGTGAACAGGTTGACTTCTTCCGCCAGATTGCGGCACAGGTGCAGCTGTGTGCCAGCAACCTCCCGGCCTCAGATGAAAGAGTGATCAACATTCATGAAGAGACTGCCAAAGACCCTCTTCTGCAGCGTGTAATGCACCACCTTGCAAATGGCTGGCAAAAAGGGCAATGCCCTCAGTTTTTCAATGTGAAGGACGACCTGACAGTCGTCGAGGGGATCCTCCTCAAGCTAGATCGTATCGTTATTCCTCACAGTCTCCAGAGCTTAAGTGCTCAAACGAATCCACGAGGGACACCTACGTGTCAAAAAATGTAGGCGCAGGGCCCGACAGGCTGTCTACTGGCCTGGAATCAGCCAGGACATATCCAACATGGTCCTCAATTGTACGACCTGCCAGCGGTTCCAGCCTGCTCAAACAAAAGAATCACTCCAGCAACACGAGATCGTGACCTCTCCGTGGTCCAAGGTGGGAATCGACCTTTTTCACGCCAATGGGCGTGACTATGTGCTCATCATAGATTACCTCACAAATTACCCGGAGGTTGTGAAGCTGTCAGACCTCCCATCAAGGACAGTCATCAAGGCCTGCAAAGAGACATTTGCCAGGCATGGTATTCCACTCACTGTCATGAGTGACAATGGTCCCTGCTTCCACAGCCAAGAGTGGTCCAATTTCGCCAAGTTGTACCAATTCACCCACATTACCTCAAGCCCACACTACCCGCAGTCCAATGGGAAGGTTGAGAAAGGGGTCCATATAGTGAAGCAACTGCTCTGCAAGGCTGCGGACTCTGCTTCTGACTTCAACCCTGCGCTGTTGGCGAACAGGGCAACCCCTCTGTCCACCGGTCTGTCCGGCTCAACTCCTCATGAATAGAAACCTGCGAACGACTGTTCCAGCCATACACTTACCAGGCCTGGATCACCTCCCAGTGCTGCAAAAGGTGCAGCAACTCAGGAACCGGCAAAAGCTGACTTACGATGCTCATTCTACCGATTTGCCAGTGCTATCTCCAGAAGATGCTGTTCGGATCAAGCTACCTGATGGAGGCTGGTCAACCCCAGCTGTTGTTGTTCGACAGGCTGCTCCCAGATCGTTTGTAGTTCGTATGGCTGATGGCTCCATTGTCAGGCGCAACAGAAGGGCACTGCGCAAAGTTGCCTGCCCACCACCGGATCCTACTTTTCCATATGTTGTTATGCCTCCTCCGGACATCTGGCAGCAATCCCGCCTGTCAAGGCACCGGCGTCCCAACCTCCACCTCTCAGGTGGTCGACAAGGATCAGACGCAAGCCCCAAAGACATTTACCTTGTAAACACTGTTCTGTATCTACATGCTAGAAACCTATGTATATATTCATCCACTCGCCATTTAATGTAAATAGTCATACATGTAAATACAGTCGCATATGCTCGAAGCAACCAACATTTTTTTTAAAAGTGGGGATGTCATGATATGCACTCATGCACTAATGAGATACAGGCAGGCAGTGACAGACACCCAGTACAGCCAATCAACACACAGGACAGAACACAACCAATCACCAGGTAGAACACGAGAGGGTGGTCTCCCACTATAAAAAACACGAGGCATCAACACTGCCTCTTTCCACTGGTGACAACTGTAGTGACAGTCAGGGTGTATATATCAGTTAGCATCTTCTACACGTGGCTCAGAGCTAGTCTGGTCTAGTTAGTTATAGTAAGCACACTGAGATTAGTAGAGTGTCAAACCCACAGCGAACTGTGTGCACTGCTCAGCAAGTTCAATAAAGCGTATTGAACCAACATCACAGTTTGGAGTCTACTTTCAAGTACAACTGCATCCAGTTGCAGTCCGTGTTACCCCAAGATGAATAACACGGCTGGCATGACAGGGTAGATGTAGATAGAATGCGTCTCCTGGCTGGTGAGTCCAGATCTAGAAGACACAATCTCAGAATAAGGGGCAGGCCACTTAAGACTGAGATGAGGAAGAATTTCTTCAAGGAGCACATTTCATCAACTGTCAGGGATTCCACTCTCTCAATGTTCAGCTCGTCAGCGGGCACATGAAGCGAATCCTCGTGTGCTCGGTGTGTGCTCGGATCGTACGACTAATACTTCCTGAGCCGCTCTCAGATCCCTGACATTTTTGAGGGTCCTTAGCGGCTAAAGGATTTATTCCTCGGGGACAAGGGCTACCCACTGAAGGTGTTACTGATGGTGCCTGTGCGGAGCCCAGAGAATGCAGATGAGACTAGATAGGGTAAGGATGGAGGAGACCATAGGGTTGCTGAAGAGGAGGTCCCGGTCCCTGGACCATTCTGGTGGAGCCCTGCAGTACAGTCCGCAGAAGCTGTCATGCATCGTGATTATCTGCTCTACCCTGCACAACCTAGTGCTTCAATGGGGGAGGAACTACTTTAGGAAAGAGATGGAGGAGAGCCACATTCCTTGCCTAAGGAAGGCGTCGAAGTGGACATGGAAGAAGAGGTCCTGGAGAGAGAGAGGATTTCGGTCATGAGGCAGTGGTGACAGCCTGATGGGACAGACGAGTTTGGGGTGCACTCATTGCTTTCAGATTCATCAACGGTGCTGAGGCCATCCAGTGAAAACATCCCTCATCCTCACATCCTTTCTGTGAGCATTGCTTTCCCGTGTGACTGATGGCAGGGTACAACCTCAGTGAAATGGCATGCGTCATGGGGAGGAAGTGGTTGCCCATAATCCCTACTTGCAGGAGTAAAATGATGACTTGAAGCTGAGGCAGTGCCTTGATCCTCAAAAAGGTACTGTCAATGCAGCTGAATCCTGTCTGGCTGGTGGCAGCTCCCTTACTCTCAATGAGCAGGATCATACCATGGCGATGTCAACCAGAGAGTTTCACTTCTCCTGATCCAAGGTTATCCTTGGGGACCTGTACACTTGAGGTTTGGTGTCACCGGAGGTTGAAGCTAATGGCATATGGGAGCAAGCAGCAGGGCAAAATGTTCAGAAAGCACACATTGACAAGGATTGGAATGAGTAACGGTAGCCCTGTACATTGTGGGAGATATCCTCACTCCCTACGAACAACAGGCATGACTGATGTGTTCAGTCACTGTGAGGGCATGCCACTAATGTGCGGCAACGTTGCACAAAGCACACGGAGGAAGATCTGGACTGAGCACCCAGCCTTCTTCTGGTACAGGAATCAAGTTTTCTGGTCGGCACTCCAGGATGTGAGCTCATCAGATCAAGGGGCCATAGAAAGGGTGCAATAGGTGAGAGTTTATTTGCAGAGATGTATACTATCTACAAATGCTTGACACCCAGGCCCATGGTTGGCAACTAGACGATCTTAATATTTCTAACCCTGCTGCTACATCTTGGTGCATCCTCAACATCCACAATGAAGGTGGAGACTGCCTGTTGTCTGCCATGCACAGTTTTCTGTGATATCTTCTGGAGGGTCACAACCTGGAGGACCCCGGCCTGCACTCAAGGTTCTGCTCTGTGGCTGTGCCACCCTCCTTGGAGCTGAGGCAGTCACAGGAAGACGGGATTTGGCTGGGCGGCATAATCCCGGAGACACCTAGGTGGATAGCCCCGTGGTACGCACAAGCTGCTCCTACTCCCTGTGTGCCTGAAGGCCCCTGGCTTTCTCCTCAGGGTAGAGGTGCAGCTGGAGTGAGCTCAAGAATCCCACCGTCCTCTGGCATTGGCATTCATGGATCACCACGAGTGCCTGCACCATGTAGTACATGTCCTGTAGCAGTGCAGGACAAAGGTCTCACAGCAAGGTCTCTAGCAGCCGCCACCCTCAGCGTGCCCCTTGGTGCATCGGAGTGTGAACATTATCTCCTCAAACAGAAGGCGGTAGGACCACCATTCTGCCTTTCGAACCGAGGAGTGTAGCTGACATCCTCACTGATAGTCCCAACTTTGCCTTCGGAGCTGCAGCAAATGAGGCATGACCAAGTCCAGAGGCGCCTCAGCAGATTCCTGGCCTCCAGCAATTCTCCCAAGTGTCAGGATCCTGGATGTCCTCACCTCTGCCTGCCGTGGTTCAGAAAGAGTGAGGTGCTTCCCAGAGTGTGACCCTGAGACTTCTCTAAAATTAGGTCCCACTGAGGTGTGTGTCACTATGCTGGTAGGGGGTGTGGGTGAAAGCTGTGACGGTTCTTAAATCTCTATATAAGAGATACAATTTGTGCTAACACCTTCACCAACAACTGTGCATCCACATTTAACAGTGGCACAATTTTTGACCAAAAAGAAAATGTCGAGAAAAAAGTCCCCAACTGAAGCTTCCAGATCATGCAGTCAGAATGCAAAAACAAATGTGAATTGTCTACAATCATAGAACATACAGTGCAGAAGGAGGCCATTCGGCCCATCGAGTTTGCACCGACCCACTTAACCCCTCACTTCCACCCTATCCCCGTAACCCAATAACCCCTCCTAACCTTTTTGGTCACAAAGGACAATTTATCATGACCAATCCACCTAACCTGCACGTCTTTGGACTGTGGGAGGAAACCGGAGCACCCGGAGGAAACCCACGCAGACACGGGGAGAACGTGCAGACTGAGCACAGACAGTGACCCAGCAGGGAATCGAACCTAGACTCTGGCGCTGTGAAGCCACAGTGCTAGTCACTTGTGCTACTGTGCTGCCCAATGCACAATAAGGGCTAATGTGCTGAAACAAATGCTGACAGTGTAATTTTCAAGGTAAGAAGCTTGAATTCACACTGTTACAATCCTTGTAGAGACCAATCACATTTTAAAAAGGAATCTCCACCATTAATAACAAGTGAAGGATACGTCAAATAAAAAGGTACATTTTGCTTTAAATAGTTGATGCAACAAAGGTAGCCTCATATTACATGCACTCACATTACTTGCCTTGCAAATGAGGTTTCAGTTGTAATCCCACTGTCTTTCCAATTTGGCCTTTGTTTTGTAGGAACTATCACTTTCCATTTAATCATTCCAGCCTAATTTGCATTCACCAGCAGCCATATCCTATCTCAAGTCCCAGGACACAGTCACCATTAACAAGGCCCATGAAGACAAACCCTCTCCCACTTGGGTGAAGACCATCCTGATGGCACAGAATTACCCAGAGACTCCCTTCTCTGATCTAGTAGGCTATGGCACCACCTTAATAGCAGCAATGGATATTGTCCAATCCACAATCCCTCCCTTTTTCTGACTTCAGTCTTCTGTCCTTTAAACGGTGTAGCACAGACAGTTACTCAGTTTCTGCATTATATTCAGAAGCTATTTCAACACCAAGATCGGTTCAAAGAGTGTTAAACAGAAAGCTGTTCTATTCAGAGTCAGCATAGCTTGTTATCTCTCGGCACAAATTCCCAGTCTTCTGAATTTCCCAACAGCAAAAAACAGAATAAACAACCCTTCTGCAATTAGCTTTCAATTTACCCATTGCTTCTTAGCTGTTCATTACCATGGCAACGCCAGGGTATTTATTGGAATCTGATCAAGACACCAATTAACACTCTTTCAAAATACTGCCCAGCATATTTTGTTCTTAAAGGGACATCACACAAAAGAAAATACAGGTTTTTCTCAACAGAAAGATCATGGGTGCTACGGTAGCAGAGTGGTTAGCACTGTTGCGCCAGGGACCCCGGTTCAACTCCCGGCTTGGATCACTGTCTGTGCGGAGTCTGCGCGTTCTCCCGTGTCTGCGTGGGTTTCCTCCTGGCACTCCACATGTCCCAAAAGACATGCTGTTAGGTGATTTGGACATTCTGAATTCTCCCTCAGTGTACCCCAACAGGCACCGGAGTGGCAACTAGGGGATTTTTACAGTAACTTCACAGCAGTGTTAATGTAAGCCTACTTGTGACACTAATAAAGATTATCACAACATAATCAAAGAGGTTTAAGGAATGAACTTAGTATGTAAAATAAAATTAAAGTACCAATTGAGAACCTGTGAGGGCTTAACTGAACAACATTTCTGAACAGCATGCGTAAAACAGGATAATAAAGAATAATGTCCTCTTGCAATGGGTGATGGAAGATTCAAATATCTACAAAGTGCCCCAAAAAAATAGTTTTTGAACCAATATAATGCAGACGATTGCATGACTTAGATATAAGTTGGTAGTAATACAAACGTTTCCTATTTTGCATTGCAGACCTATAGCATATCCAGTAATAATTAAACTATCTGCCAGCTGGGGCAGAACAACCTGCTTCAACTCATCAGCTGCCGAAACCCTCATTTCAACCTTTATTGCCTCTAGGCTTGACTACACCAATGGTCTCTTGGCAGGCCTTCCAACCTGCATAAACCGGAGCTCATTCAAAACTTGTCATCCAGACTTCATGACTTTAATGTGACACCCGAGTAGAAGATTATGTGGCACTGCTCATCTGTAAAATCACAATGATGTTTTCATGCATGGTTTTCCCAGAATCTATCAAGTTAGATTACACTGCTGTATGCGCAGAATGTGGGTTGAAGAAGAATTACTTATACTGAATTACTTACTCAAATGGAGGACTCTTAAATAGACTTAAATGGAAATTCTATTGTTTGCTAGTTCCATCTATTATGACATAGACAAAGATGATGCATCTACTTGAAGTATCAATGCAATCCCTGAACTACTTTATAAGAGGACCATTTCAGATAAATAGATTTAGATTGGTCGACAAATATAGACATAGATGGACAGACAGATGTAGAAATAGGTTTTCTTAAACCTATTTTCCCTTCCCTCCCTAATTAGTCACAGATTCTGTCTTTCAGAGAGTTGACAAACATGTAGTGGATTTGTGCTGTAATCTCCAGCAGCAGGATTGCTGACTGTGGGTAGTGTTTTGCTATGAGTTAACATCGCAATAAGTTTGGCTGAGAAGCTACAAAACTCTTCAGATCAGCAGCAAGTGTGACACAGACTTAATTTAACTCCAGCTATGAAATATTTTAAATAAGTACTGGACTGAACAGATTCAATAAATCAGATTTCATGCACTAGTTACAACAGTAAAGTCTATAAGCTTCAACTTAAGTCAAAATGATCTGCATTTCTAATCAATGTCAATGATTTAATTTTGCTTGACCCTGGACTCCAAATAATTACAATATAATGACGAGTAATGAGCTAACCTTAGAATGTGTAGAGGTCATATTATTGTAAGAAATTCCATTCAAAACAGAGGGCATTTTTTGTAGGTGGAGGAATTGACGTCTGGTGGCGACATGTAGGTGGAGGTGGCACGTTGGGTGGCACCCACTAGAGTCTTCGGTTTTTGGTCCTTTTCACCCAATGTTTGGGGGAAATTTGTGTGTAAACTTATCCTACTAGAGATTGTTGAAATCCCAAAGAAAGAATAATGGGAGAAAGGGAGCAAACGGTATTCCACCGGCAATCAACTACAGTGCAGAGGGCGGTTGGAGGAAAGATGGCGGGAGCAAGCTCGCCGGGTTGGGCTACGCCCATAACAGTGGATTCACTGGCCGAAGTGATGACAGTGGAGTTTGAGCTGCAATTTACCTAACAGTTTGAGAGGCAAGGGAGGCCGATGATGGACACTCTTTAAAAAAAAAATCAGTGGGGGAGTTTCTGGCCCGATAAAGGAGGCTCTTGGAAGACATTGGAGACGGTGCGGGAGCATGGTGAGGTGCGAAAGCGGGTAGAGGAAGCACTTTCGCGACACAATGACCAGCTCACCTCATTGGAAGTGGAGATGCTGAAGGTGGAGGACAGAAATAAGGACCTAAGGGCCAAAGTTGAAGACCTTGAGAACAGGTCGTGACAGCAGAACCTCAGGACCGTGGGGCTGTCTGAAGATGTGGAGGACCCAACACTGACGGAGTACTTTGCAAAGATGTTTGCGAAGCTGTTGGAGGATGACCACAGCAGCCCCCCCTCCCATCCGAGCTGGATAGGGCCACCAGCACTCCAGCGGAAGCAACGGGCGAACGACCCACCAAGAGCTGTGATGGTCTGCTTTCAATTTTCAAAACTAATTTAGAGTACCCAATTATTATTTTTTTCCAATTAAGGGGCAATTTAGCATGGGCAATTCACCTACCCTGCACATCATTTTGAGTTGTGGGGGTGAAACCCAAGCAGACATGGGGAGAATGTGCAAACTCCACACGGACAGTGACCCAGGGCCGGGATTCGAACCCGGGTCCTCAGCGCCGTAGTCCCAGTGCTAACCACTGAACCACATGCCACCCTTTGGCCTGCTTTCATAGCTACCAGATGAAGAAGCAGTATTGAGATGAACCAAGCAGAATCGGGAGGGGAGGTGGGAAGGCAGTGGTATTCGCACATACCAGGATGTCACGGTGGAACTGGCTAGAAAGTGTACGGCCTTTAACAGGGCGAAGGCAATGCTTTTCAAGAGAGGAGTGCACTTTGGGGTGGTCTACCCGGTGAGGCTGAGGGTCACGTACAACTCCAGGGACCATTTCTTTGAGACGGCAGAGGAGGCGGAGGCGTTCGTTAAGGCGGAAGGATTGGGACTGAACTGAAATGGACACTGGTGTTGTGGTTGGGATGAAGGGGATATGTTTTGTTGTTGGTGCCCGTTAATTTCTTTGTACATAAGTGACCATTAAAGTTTAAAGTTGTTAGGCCAGCATGGTGGGGCAGTGGTTAGCACTGCTGCCTCACGGCACCGAGGTCCCAGGTTCAATCCTGGCTCTGGGTCATTGTCCGTGTGGAATTTACATATTCTCCCCCCCTGTTGCGTGGGTTTCACCCCCACAACTCAAAAGATGTGCAGGGTAAGTGGATTGGCCACATTAAATCGCCCCTTAATTGGAAAACAAAAATGAATTGGGTACTCTAAATTTATTCTTAAAAAGTTTAAAGTTGTTTGGGGTGTGTTTTCATGGTGTGGGTTGCCATGCTCCTCTCCAGGGTTTGTTTTGGGTTGGAGAGGGTACGCAGGTGGGGGGGGGGGGAAGCGGCAGAGGAGGAGAGTGGTAGTTTTGGGATGAGTTGGGGTGGGGTGTTTCGATACGTGAGGTAGATGATTTTGGTGTGGGGTATTTGCTTTAAGTTCCTTTTGTTATGGATGCGGGGGGATTGAGGGCTCTGGTGGGGGCCACCTCACTGGACAGCACGGTAGCACAGTGGTTAGTACTGTCACCTCACAGCGCCAGGGTCCCAGGTTCGATTCCTGGCTTGAGTCACTGTCTGTGTGTTGGAGTCTGCACTTTCTCCCCGTGTCTGCCTGGGTTTCCTCATGGTGCTCCGGTTTCCTACAAGTCCCGAAAGTCGTGCTGTTAGGGAATTTGGAGATTCTGAATTCTCCTGCCGTGTACCCTAAAAGGCGGCGGAATGTGGAGACTGGGGGCTTTTCACAGTAACTTCATTGCAGTGTTAATGGAAGCCTACTGGTGACAATAAAGATTATTTAAAAATTAAAAAACTGGAGTTGGGTAGTGAATGGGTGCGAGGTGGGGGGAGGGGCTGCGGTCGGCTTACCTCAAAGGTATGAATGGGGGACGGAGGACAGGTAGCTGGCTGACGGTGACTGGGAGTAGTTCTTGGTCCCATTCATGGGGAGGGACTGGGGACCATCTTGGGATTGGGAGGGCCAGTAATGCGGGCGAGTGTTTTCGCCCACTTGAAGGGTTTGAGGGCCGATGTGGTGCTGTTGCAGGAGACCGATTTGCAGGTGAAAGACCAGGCAAGGCTTTGTTAAGGCTGGTTTGGTCAGCTATTTTACTGAGGCTTTAAGAGTAGGCGCCAGGGCAGGGGGCGCAGGAGGGGAGCGGGTAGCAATAATGATGAACAAAAGAGTGCGGTTCCAGACGGAGACGGTGGTGGCCGATCGGGGGGTGGTGGAGTGGATATGTTATAGCTATGGGTACTTCGGAGGGGAGGTTGGTGGTCTTGGTTACGTGTATGCGCCCAATTGGGCTGATGTAAGGTTCGCGATGAAGGTGTTAGCGACCATTCCCAATATGGACACACATCAGTTGATTCTTGTGGGGGCGGCGACCTTGAACATGGTTTTGAACCCGAGAGCGGATCGTTCTAAGCAAAGGTCTTTGGTCCCAACAGTGGGTGGAAGGTGTCGGCGGCATTTATGAAGGAGATGGGAGGTGTAGACCTGTGGAAGTTTCTAAATCCGGGAGGCAGAGAGTATTCTTTCTTTTCTTCGGTACGCAACGTGTATTCTCAGATCGACTTTTTCATCATGAGGAGGTCCCTGTTGGTGTGGATAAAGAGGGTGGAGTATTCAGCGATCATCATTTCTGATCATGCCCTACACCTGGTGGATATGGTACTGGACAGGGGACCGGGATGGCAGCCGGCGTGAAGTTTGGATGTGGCATGGTTAATAGGTGAGTATGTGGAGTTAATAAAAATGGGGAGGTCTTGCCATCAGTGCTGTGGGAGGCATTCACATAAGGTACAGGTTGAGATGGAGGCAAGGGATGAGCGCCAGAGACTGGTAAATGAAATATTGGAGGCTGACGGCTAGAAGATCCCACCCTGGAGCTTCTGGAAGGTATTGCAGACAGTTCAATCTGTTGTCCACATTTTAGGATGTGCACCAACTGAGGCGGACGAAAGGTGCAATGTATGAATATGGGGAGAAGGCCAGCCATTTGTTAGCTGGCCAGATTAGGCGGCAGACGGTCTGCCGGGAGATTGTTCAGATATGGGCGGCGAGTGAGTGGTTGGTTTCCGCCCTGGAGAAGGTGAGTAGGGCATTTGAAGAATTTTATCAAAAGCTGTACAGGTCGGAGCTGCTGGGAGATGAGTCAGATATGGTGGAGTTTTTGGAGGGATTGGAGTGCCCTATGGTGGAGGAAGAGGATAGGGAAGGGTTGGAGGAGTCACTGGGGATTGTAGAGGTTCGGACATAGGGAAAGTGCAGGCAGATAAGGCGCCGAGGCCAGATGGGTTCCCGGTGGAATTTTTTCAGACGTTTGCGGACCGGCTGGTACCACTGTTGATGGAGAGTTCCAGAATTTTGACTTAACAACAG
Source organism: Scyliorhinus torazame (assembly GCF_047496885.1). Classification (NCBI taxonomy): domain Eukaryota; kingdom Metazoa; phylum Chordata; class Chondrichthyes; order Carcharhiniformes; family Scyliorhinidae; genus Scyliorhinus; species Scyliorhinus torazame. Next base: position 120,490,902 of record NC_092723.1, read on the forward strand.
TGAAGTAATGGCAATATATTGGTTTGCAACTCAGAGGGGAGCGTTCCCATACATTTACTGCCCTTGATGATTTATTTGATTCGCTTCTGGGATGTGAGCATCACTGGCAAGACCAGCATTTGTTGCCCACTATTTAAAGCGCTCAGAAAGAGGTCAATTACGAAAGATTGAACTTGGAACTCAAAATGAAGAGCTGGAATAAAACGGGAAATGAAAGAGGGAAAAACAGACCCATCCAAAGCATGCAAGGCAACTCAGTATAAAGTTGAATATAACATTACAAATTCTGCTGCAATTCCAGTTTGTACTTCCATTACATTGGTTGACAAGACCAGCAGAATTTAATTTTCATATATTCTGAAGAAGTCAAGTGTTTAATACACATGGGATGTCATCATGAAGAAAGGTTACGGTGAATATTTTTACTCCTTCACTGCTAATGCCTGCCTTACAACTCTTCTGGTTACATTCCTTAGCTTGACCCTGATTCTGTATCTTCGGAAAAACAGTCAATTCAGAAACTCATTTAATGTTGAACCCTATCCCTGACAGAGAGTTAGAAATAGTTACAGAATCTTGTGCTAAAATCGCTCTCTAAGGGGCACCGAAAACAAAAATAAGGGTCAGGACCTTCTGAAATACAACAGAAAATGCTGGATAAACTCAGCAGGTCTGGCAGAATCTGTGGAGAGAGAAACACAGTTCATGTTTCAAGCCCATATGGTCCTTCTACAATTCTGTCACCCTTCAGATTTCCAGTCTCCGCAGTATTTTGATTTTATGTCATGATTGTTTGGTTCTATTGGTTACTTTACTAAAATCTTTGCAAATATAAGTGGACAATTGGAGCAACTTGAAAATGTCTTACTACTTCATACTGGTGATAATTCTGGCATATAACTGCTGGTCAAACATGTGCCTCATTTTCGATTTCTAACAAGTTTAGAATCGTATGGAGACACACCAATATACAGCAAATATGTGAAATCTCAGTTTCACCACACACCTCAACACATACTTCCAAAAACATTAGCCAGTGGTTCATCTTATTACTCTCTGTAGGGCATTGCGAGAGCATTTGTTGCAGGCACTATTAATCACTAACTCTTCTATGTTGCAGGACTGCAAGTACAATGGACAAACACAATAATCAGTGTGCACCCAGGGAACACAGACCGTAAGTATAAAGTTAGGGAGTCCCAACACTGCGAATCCAAAGCTACAAGGGCCATTCCTAATGTAATCCTTTTCATGGTTTATTTTAAAGCAAGATGAAAGGGTGTAGTTGAATACTTTCAGTACAAATTCTCTGCCATTCAGTACAATTTTCTACCTGCACTCTTCATCATAAGTCTCCTGTTCTATGTTCCAAAATACTGTCTCATCCTTTCTTTGAACTACATTAAATCAAATATACCATGCTGGGGAGAGAGGGAACTAATAGGGTGTAGCACAATCAATCAGGACCCAGTACTGGTCTGTCCACCAATAGCCTCTCACAGGGTACCGTAATACCCCTAATACATACCACCCAAGTGGTCCCCCAAGTACAGGAAATTTCAATCGCTTGCTGCTAAAGGCCTTTAGTTTTCTGAAAATTTCTGCCATTGAAGACCTTAAAGTGGGGTGAAGGGTCATTTATGCAGGGCCTGCTTTGGCTGTAAGTAGAAACTGCCCCCAAAATACGAACTAGCATTCACAAGAAGGTAAATCACTCATTTTCTTTTCAAAAATGCAATCTATTTTTGTCCCTAAATGACAGCTCCAAACAACTAAATGGGCTGTCCCATTTTGATTGACCGTGTAAATGCCACATCTAAAGCTGGCTTGATATTGGTAGCTTTGCATTCGCAATGCTGTTCTTAATTCAGCATTCTTCGTATTGAGTGCATTAGATCTTGCAAATAAATTATAAGTGGGTACATTTGTTTTCTCCAAACCTCTGGTAGGTTAGCTACAATAATATCTGGAATCCAAAGGAAAACTTTTAATATTTCATTACTTCATGAATGTTTTTCTGATGCCAACATTGGCCATGTACCAAAAGTCGTGAATTAATGAAAACATATGTATACATTAAATGTTATTCTAGTCCTCTTCATCCTTTAAGTATTGCAATTAAATGATTTACAAAGGTTCGGCACTGCCCTCAGACTGATAATTGCAATGAACACTGATTTGATGTAGTAATGGCAACTGCCATTGTAATGATCATTATAGCAGATATAGTTGAGTACTAGGAGAGTCCTGTGTAATTGCCTTAATTACCCCACACCTATTCTGACGAGAGTAAGCGTTCTTAACAAAAAACAATACTGTGCCCATAAATTGAAAATAGATAAATTGAATGAACAGCACGTCATGCAGCAAACATGGTGAAAGAGAAATGAAGGAAGTGTCAACTAGACAAATAAACAAAAGTTTAAAAAGTTTCCCTTGCAAATACAAAGCAAATATATCAATTCTATGTATCTAAAAATATTGCATCTGTTGCATTTCACAATTTTTTGTAAATGTTTTTATTTCAGCAATTCGCTTTGAACATCAGGGGCTGGTTTAGCTCAGTGGGCTAGACAGCTGGTTTGTGATGCAGAACAAGGCCAGCAACGCGGGTTCGATTCCCATACCAGCTGAGAATTTTGAATTCTCCGTGTACCCGAGCAAGCGCCGGAATGTGGCGACTAGGGGTTTTTCCACAGTAACTTCATTGCAGTGTTAATGTGAGCCTACTTGTGACAATAGAAAGATTATTATTATTAAATTGTAGTTATATATAGCAGCAATCCTGTATGTAAACAGTTGCCTGCCATACTGTTGTTACAGAATTCACCACTAGGTGGTGGTGCGATATACCGTGAGTCACCCAGTTCTGCTCATCATTTTTCAACTTTGTTTCCCAGCGATGTGCAAACCACTTCTCCCAACAGTTTTTAAAAATACTACAACCTCAATGTAGTACAATGGCCTCAACGATTGTTGCTGCCACCTTATATTGTGTCCCACTCCTTCAGCCCGATTACTATGGTCAATGCATGGTAGCACAGTGGTTAGCACTGCTGCTTCACAGCGCCAGGGACCTGGGTTTGATTCCTGGCTTGGGTCAATTGCACAATCTCCCAGTGTCTGCGTGGGTTTTCTCCAGGTGCTCTGAATTCTACCTCGGTGTACCCAAACAGGCGCCGGAGTGTGGCAACTAGGGGCTTTTCACAGTAACTTCATTGCAATATTAATGTAAGCCTACCTGTGATACTAATAAAGATTATTAGATTATTAAAAACTTCAGCTGCACATTCGATACCTATCGCTTCCCATTCAAACACCATGCTGACATGGCAATTGTCACAAAAAGGCACACATCAAGAACAGACTGGTAAGCATGAGGTCATGCAGAGAAGAAACAGAAATGGTAAGAAAAATAACAAGCAAGAGTTCTTATTTATTTGTTCCTGGGACATGGACGATACAGACAAGTTATTGTCTCTAAATAGCTGTCCTGAAAGCATTGAGTAAAGCACATAATGGGATATTCTTTCCTTTGGGGTATTAGCAAAACAACAGGGTTTTTACAAGACGGGCAGTTTTCATAGCTATTTTCTGGTGCTAGTCCACAAATGACCAGATTTATTGAATTCAATTTCCCAAATTGCCCTGTTTCAGTTTGAAATCATAGCTTTAAATTGCTAGCCCAGGACCATAAACATTAGGCTACAGTATATAGCGCACACAGACATAGTTTGAGATGGGAGGAAAGTCTAACAGGAACAAAATTATAGGAGCACCAAAAAAACTGAAAATAATTCATATACAAGGGCAGCACGCTAGCGCAGTGATTAGCACTGCTGCCTCACGGTGCCGAGGACCCGGGGTTGATCCCGGGCCCGGGTCATTGTCCATGTGGACCTTGCACATTCTCCCCGTGCCTGTGTGGGTCTCACCCCCACAACCCAAGGATGTGCAGGGTAGGTGGACTGGCCACGCTAAGTTACCCCTTAAGTGGAAAAAAAGAATTGGATACTTTAAATTAATTTTTTTTAAGATTAATTGCTTCATTAAATATATTTTACATTCTCTAAACCAAAATTCTTGCATTCATGCCAATGAATTACTCATTGTACTTCTGAGATGTTACAAGAGTGAGAAATTACCATTCGAACTACAGACAACCAAAGGAAACTATACACAAAGAGAATCAAAAGTCTAAAAACCTGTCATAATATGCACCCATGCACATCATGAGGTAAAAACAGGCAGTGACAGACACCCAGGTTAGCCAATCAACATACAGGAAATAACACAACCAATCACCAGGCAGAACATCAAAGGGGGGCTTCCAACAATAAAACACACGAGGCATCAGCACTCCGCCTCTTTCCACTGGTGACAACTGTAGTGACAGTCAGGGTGTATGTATCAGTCAGCACCTTTTACACGTGGATCAAAGCTAGCCTGGTCTAGTAAGTTAGAGTTAGTACACTTAGAGTAGTAGAATGTCAACCCACAGCCAGCTGTGTGCATTGTTACAGAAGTTCAATAAATCGTATTGAACCAACGCCTCCATTTGGTGCATGCTTTACCGTTCATCTGCATCCTGTTCCAGTCCGTGTTACCCCCAGGTTGAATAGCACGACAAAACTAACCATGTAGTTTGCTCTGAACAAACCCAGAAGAAGGCTGTTACAATCCATCAGGCTCAAAAACAGCAAGTAAACGGTACTGGAAGAAGTCCCAGAATCAACTTGTCTCAATTTGTTCAAGCAGTCATTGGCAACACGAGGACAAAACTATTCACAACTGCCTCAAACAAAGCTAATCAAACCAAATGCAAAGGGGGTCTGATTATAAAAACTAAATCAAAAATGTGTCAGTATTGTATCCTGTAAAATGCCAAGAGTACCCAAAGAATCCCTGCTTTGGAGAAAAGGAAATAAGAGCATTGGCTGATCACCTGAGAATCAATCAACATGAAACACACTTGGAATTTGGGGAATTAAAGGCGACTGGAGGAAAACGGTTCCTAGAAAACTTAAAAACCTCATCCTTGCATAAACATCCCTGCTGCAAGAAACACTGACTGCCAAAGGGGATTCACATCATGAGGTGAAATGGACCACACTCGTCATGTAGCGGACATGCTGTTCATTTCATGTGTGGGACTTTCTTATACTCAGTGAAATCTGATGCTGTTTGAGGCTCAGAAAGGGTCAACATGCAGTGCATTCATCTCAAGGCGTGGCACGACAAGAGCAGGGAGTTCAACTGTAAGGGCCAATGTGGGAGTTTCTAGAAGGTTGGTTCAGGCCTTTATTATTCGAGTTTTATTCCAGAGTAGCACGTCACGCAAAGGGATCCATGATGTTAAGTATCTAGGAGTGGGAAGGGGGGGGTTTCGATACCACTGTACCGCTAAGAAATTTAACTTACTTTCACCCCTGTATACAACACAATGAGGGAACCAGAGAGCTAAACAAACAAGTCATGAGAAAAAACGTTTCTGAAAAATATCATAGACTGGTGTACAAAAATAGGAACAAAGGAAGAGATTACTTCAACAAACGAGAAAGATTAGCGACAGGCACTAGAGTATAGAAGTAAACATTAAGCCAACAAATTAATACACAGACATTGCAAAGAAAATGATCTGGTAAAGAAAAAAGACATAGATGTGGGTAGGATAAAATGGACAGAAAGACAAACAAAGATCACGGGAGCACAAGTTGCACAATGAGCAACACCACTAGACATTTACTCGGATGTAAAATGATAGAATCACAGGAGTCCTACAGTGCAGAAGGAGGCCATTTGGCCCATCCGCTCTGCACCACCCCTCTGAAAGACCCTCATTGATCTAGGCTCACTCCCCTGCCCTATCCCCATAATCCCACCTAACCTGCACGTTGGGTCACGAAAGGGCAATTTTAACATGGCCAATCCATCTAACCTGCACATCTTTGGACTGTGGGAGGAAACCCACACAGACATGTGCAAATTCCACATAGACAGTGGCCCAAGGCCGGAATTGAACCCAGGTCCCTGGCGCTGTAAGGCAACAGTGCTAACCACTGTGCCACCGTGCCGCCCCAATTATGCCTATAAAATGTTATAAAATAATATGCATTGCAAAAATAACAGAAGGTCGAACTTATATTAAGTTGATCACCAGATATCTTTATCACATAGAAAAATCACATTGGGACACGGCTCCAGAATTCACATTTTGTCAAAGGTAGATGATGCAAGCCATAAGTAAACAAGCTATTTTGCAGAGTTTGGAATTTGGAATTGCTTTTACAAGGAAGAGATCCTTTGCAAGTCACCAACGTTAGATCGTTTGCTATTTCCTGGTTTGGGCAATTCAAATCCTTATTTACTTTATAATTTGTATCTAAGGAAATAAAACACATCTTAGAATAGTTCCAAACTTCTACAACCACACTACTTCACATATGGTAGTTACTCAGATCTGCTCATATTTAGTACCAGCACCCTTTACTTTTGTTAAACTAATTGTTCATGAAACTTTATTGGCATTAAGATTCTTAGCACACCAAATCTTAAAAATATGGAGCAGATCACAAACAACTCATAACCCTTAACCCGCAGAACAAAATTACAATCAAATTCCATCAATCATACTGCAGAAGTGAAAGTAGCACTCTATTCGATAAACACCTTAAATCATATCTTACACACTACTCACTCATTAGATTAGTCTATGATTAGTTGGTCCCTTAGCGGAGTTCATCGACAGGCACACTGCATGGCAATAAGTCAAATTAAATTAATCCTACGATTGATAATACAACGGCACTGTTCATAGGACATGCCAACACAGTCTTCGGCATAATAATTTTGATAGCACGATTAAATATACCAGTGAAAAACAAGAAATGTGGAATATAGTTGAAATAAAACACATTAAGTTATCTCTTTTCAATGTAAACTGACACATTATGTTACTGTGGTAGGCATTCTTCAAGAATACTTAGATGTGTTTAATATTAGCTGGAATGAATTGTGGTGGAGCAAAGCAGCAATAAAGCATTTATTTAAAGCATCATGAGCTTTATAAATACAGTCGAGGCGGGGCAGCACGATGGTGCAGTGGTTAGCACTGCTTCCTCACGGCGCCGAGGACCTGGGTGAGACCCTGGCCCCAGGTCACTATCCGTGCGGCATTTGAACATTCTCCCCGTGTCTGCGCGGGTCTCACCCCCACAATCCAAAGATGTGCAGGGTAGGTGGATTGGCCACGCTAAATTGCCACTTAATAGGAAAAATATATAATTGGGTACTCTAAATTTATTGTAATAAATAAATAAATATATACAGACAGTAGAGGCACAGGGCAGGATTCTCTGATCGCAGATGCCAAAATCGCGTTTGCTGATCGGCCGAGAACCGGGGGCGGCGCTGTTATTGCAATGCTCCGCCCCCTCAGAAACCGCATACTCAGGGAATACGCTGCACGGCGTATGGATGGCCTCAGGACGTCACCCACGGCCCTGCCCCGATGGGGTGAGTTCCCGACGGCGTGGGGAGCGTGTCCTCACACCATTCGGGAATCTCGCGTGGCGGCTGCGGACTGAGACCAGCGCTGCCACAGTCGGGGGGGGGGGGGGGAGCCGTTCCGCGGGCAGGGGGCTTTGGCGGGGCTGGGGTCACTGGTGGGGGTGGTCCGGGGGTGGCGAGGCTGGCTGGAGTGGGCAGTTTTTGGCAGGCCGGGTCCGCGCGCGGCCGACGCCATGTTACACGCGCGGTCGCCACAGTGCTCATGCGCAGGCACGATCTCGCCCATTCTCCGGCCGTATCCGCAGATAAAGCCGAGGGCTTTATGCGGGCGCGGCCGTTAGCTCCCTACCGGACGGAGGATCGGAGAATCCAGCCCATAGAGTGCAGAACACGGAAGATATGGTGAACCTTTATAAAACTCATTCAGCCTCAATTGTCAGTCAATTTTGGACATCAGACTTTAGGAAGGATGTGTAGACATTAGAGAATGTACAAAAAAGATTTACAAGAATGGTTTCTGGGGTAAGCAATTTCATTACAAGGATAGATTAGAGAAGCTGAGATTGTTCTCCCTGAAAAGGTTAAGAGGAGATTTGATAAAGGGGCTCAAAAACATGGGAGGACAGGAAAGAATTAATAGGGATAAACTATTTCCACTAGCGAAGGATTGAAAGAGACAACAATTTAAGATGGAATAGTGAAAAATAAGGCAACATGATGGAGAGACGTAAACAGCGTGGCTTCAATTCCTGTACCGACTGATGTTATTCATGAAGGCCCATCTTTCTCCTTAAAGGGGGTGGCACGGTGGCACTGGCACAGTACCAGGGACCCGCGTTCAATTCTGGCCTTGGGTGACTGTATGGGGTATTTACTTCTTCCCCATGTCTGCATAGATTTCCCCCACAGTCCAAAGATGTGCAGGTTAGGTGGTTTGGCCATGCTAAATTGTCCCTTCGTGTCCAATGATGTGCTGGTTATAGGGATAGAGCAGGGAGTGACCTGGGTAGGGTACTCTTTTATAGGGTCGGTTCAGAATTAATGGGCTGAATGGCCTCTTTCTGTACTGTACGAATTCCATGGTTCTCAACCTTGCCCCTATCTGAGGTGCGGTGAAGCTCAGGTTAAATCACCACTAGTCAGCTCTCACTCAAAGGGGAGAGAAGCCGATATTCCTCTGGGAGTATGGCTACTTTCAGGTTACAGTGTGCAAAACTTTTTTTAAATACCACCGTGACCACCAACAGGACGCTGCCGGTTAAATACTTTTGAAATCAATGCACTTCAGTGAAGAGAATATTTGACGCACAAATCCATCAACAAATTCATCTGGCAGCACATTCACTGATTTTGGCCATTGTATTTGATTACTGGCATTTTTCCTTTATTCGTTCCTTATTCATTCATGGGATGTGGGCATCGCTGGCTGGGCCAGCATTTGTTGCCCATCCCTGAGGGCATTTAAGAGTCAACCACATGGCTGTGGATCTGGAGTTACATGTAGACCAGACCAGGTAAGGACGGCAGATTTCCTTCCCTAAAGGACATTAGTGAACCAGATGGGTTTTTACAGCAATCAACAATAGCTTCATTGTCGTCATCAGACTTTTAAATCCATTTTTTTTATTGAATTCAAATTCCACCATCTGCCCTGGTTGGATTTGAACCCATGTCCCTAAAGCTGGGTCTCTGGATTACTAGTCCAGTGACAATACCACTACGCCATTGCCTCCCCAAATTGCAAAATCTCCATGCTAAATTTTAATAAACATATTTGTAATTTATAAACTATAACTAGAAAAATTAAACAATTGTTTTGCAGACATGAACATTTAAATCAAATTGCAATACAAGTAAATTTATTGAGGTATTGGGATGAGGGAATAGCTTAATAATGAGCTACAAAACTAAGGCAAAACATATTTCATCAAAATGGGGGGTTGATCTTAACAGAGGAATTTTAAATGATGAAGAATGCAGTATATTAAAAACCATGAATGCACATAATGGAACGGAGCCTCAGTCAACAACTGGGTCCATCAGGAATTTGTAAAATTAGCACTGTAGTTTTCAGATTGAGCAAGATTTTAATCTCATCAGAGAATATTTTAGCTGGTTGCAGCATATTGTACAGTGCTAAAATTCTAGGTTTGAAATCTATTAACCACTTGTGAACTACATTAAAAAACATACAAAAAAATCTGAAAGCTCACCACTTGCCTCTGATTCCAAAACCAATTTTGCCAATCATAGACATTTCTGTTGTGATGAATGGAAGAAGTTATTATATTTTATATTTGTTGCAGTAATGCTATTTAAAATACAGGTATAAGATGCATTCAGCCGGTATGTCTGATAAAGCTGTGGTTAAGGGGTGTAAAAGTGAGGTAATCATTGATTTTAACCATTTACCTCTTTACAGGTAGTGGGCTAATGGAATATTGTTTTGGATTTTGGAGAATCCCCTGGGGTGTAGATAATTTATGAGGGATGTGTTTAGGTCCTGGCTAACCAGGGCATGGGACATCTTGTGGGAGGATACAGTAGAATGCCTTATGCTTTGGGGAGATTATGTTATTAAGGAGAGGAACCAAGTCTGTCTGCAGTTTCAGTTTGCCATAGGATTTCAAGTTGAACAAAAATGTCTTAAGTTCGCTCCTGAAAGTTTCTCTCCAAGGTTTTGGCAGAGAAAAGTGAATAAACCTGCTTGTTAACTTTATTTATAAGTGGTCTTTGAAGAATATGGGTTTGCTTAATTAGAATAAATATAGTTGCAGGTATAGGGAGCAAGTTAAAATTTTTCTTTTTATTTAAGAACTGCTTTAACTGTTAAGCTATTACTTTGTTGCTAATGTAATTGATTCTGTTTTTTAATTAAAGTTTGTTATAACATAAAAGATCCACATTGGTCGGTGTTATCATTCCTGCGGAGTCACCTTTCCTCACAGTTTTACAAATTGGAAGTAATTGGGTTCTCATCCCGGACCCTAACATAGCTGCTGACCTGCATGATTTGTGATTTGTTTCCTTGTGCATGCCGTACTTCAATGGACAGCCCATCAGTAATAGTTCAGACAGATCTGAATACACCTTCCTGACCATATTTCTTCAGTTTTCTGTGTTATCGTAGAGATCATACATTATCATAGAATTTACAGTGCAGAAGGAGGCCATTCGGCCCATCGAGTCTGCACCGGCTCTTGGAAAGAGCACCCTACCCAAGGTCAACACCTCCACCCTATCCCCATAACCTAGTAACCCCACCCAACACTAAGGGGAATTTTGGACACTAAGGGCAATTTATCATGGCCAATCCACCTGCACATCTTTGGACTGTGGGAGGACCCGGAGGAAACCCACGCACACACGGGAAGGATATGCAGACTCTGCACAGACCGTGACCCAAGCCGGAATCGAACCTGGGACCCTGGAGCTGTGAAGCAATTGTGCTATCCACAATACTACCGTGTTGATCAATGTTTATCTCCGATGATGTGTAAAGAGGTGCTCATCAAGAACAGAGAGGCAGTCAGCACCCACTGGGAAGAGCACTTCGAAGACCTCCTTTAACAAGATTCTGCCTTCACAGTGAGTGTCCTCAACTCCATCCTGTAGCATGCTACCCGCCATCACCTCAGCACAATCTTAACCCGGCATGAGGTAGAAAAGGCCACCTAACAGCTAAAGAACAACAAGCTATCAGGAATAGATGGAATCCCCGCCAAAGTAGTCAAATATGGCAGACAGCAACTATTAGCGTTAATACAAGACCTCATTTCCCTTATCAGGAAGTAGATGATGCCAGGAGGTCTCAAAGATGCAGGAAATGTGACCATCTTCAAGAAAGATGCGGTAAGTCTGAATGCCTTAACTGCAGATGAATTTCCCTGCTGTCGGTTACAGGGAAGGTCATCCATCGCAAGAGCCTTTCTTAGTCACTTTCTTCCTTTGTCTGAAGAACTCCTGCCAGAGTCCCAATGCGGATTCCACCCACTAAGGTGCAAAACGGACATGATCTTCACCATGCAGCAACTATAAAAGAAATGCAGGTAACAGCACCAACCTTTGTACTTGACCTTCTTTTACATCACAAAGGCCTTCAACACTGTCAGCCTCAAAGGATTATGGAGCACCCTCCTCAGTTTTGGCTGCCCCAAATGTTTGTTACCATCCTCCGCCTGCTCCACGATGACATGCACGCCATGATCTTGACCAATGGACCCACCACAGGTCCAATTCACATTCGTACTAGGGTCAAGCAAGGCTGCGTCATCACACCAACACTCTTCTTGATCTTCCTTATTGCAATACTCCATCTCACCCTCAGCAAGCTCTCCGGTGGAGTGGGGCTAAACTACAGAACAAACAGGAATCTGATCAACCTCCGCTGCCTGCAGGCCAGATCCAAGGTCATGCCATCCTCGGCCATTGAACTACAGCATGCAAACTCGGAAACCGGGCTCCAAGCCATTGTCAACACCTTCACCCAGGCATACGAGAGCGTGGGTTTTCACTAAACATCTGCAACTACTGAACGCACTCTGAATTCTACTCCAGTGTTGGCTAATGCGACACATCAAATGTATGAATTTCGATAAATGCCGTATCACTGCCATGGACATTGCAAGTTCTGATATTATTCAGTGATTCATACACTATTTCAAATTGACTTTAATAATCACAGGTTGAAATATTTCTTAGTTGGTAAATTACCTTTACGACAAAAGGTGAGCACATTCAGGTGTTCAGATCCTGAAGCAAATTGTACAAGCCTATTCACTATTTCTTCTTGTGTCACATCAACAGCGTGAAGAGAGATAGTGAACGTTAACTATGTTCTTGTAGCAGAAACAGAGTAATGCAGAAACCTTGGGCTAAACTTACCTCACATGCACTAAGCAGCTTATCATCAACAACGGTTGCTTTGACAACAAATTAGTCAATAAATCCACGATTCTCTAAGATGATTCCCACTGCATTTAAGACCACCTGGTGCTGTGAGGCTTCAGAAAACCATGTCAACACTTCTAAGGTCCCATTTCCTACCAATGTGGAATTTGAAGTAGATATTATCCAGACATTTAAAAATGTAATTAGATTTGATTAGATAATTAAATTACTATGTATATAATTTTCAACTCTCAATATAATGCCACCTTAACGTCAGAAGTTATTCCATCTTGAAATCATTTCTGTTGGATCTGCCAAGAGGTAGCATCATCTGGCAGCAGGCAGTAGCCAAGGACTTCATGACAACCCATGTTATCTGTTGCAACAAGTACCATCCAAAATTTATTTAGATAGCCATTGAGGAGCGGACACCACAAGTGAGATGGGGCAAATGAAGATGGTAGCCAAGGAACAGCAAACTGTCGAATGTGACATCCCTCAACATCACTCTGCTGTATGGGAAAGGACTGATGCATTACCAGGCTGGCTTCTAGAAGAGGAAAAATTAGAAAATGCCTTCACAAAATATGAGAACATTCAAAACATCTCACAAGTTAGGGAATGGGTAGCATGCACCTCTGTGACAACTGACCTGTCAGTGATTGATGAATTGGACAGCACAAAAATGGAGCACTATAGCTTTCCACAATCAGTAGAAATCATCTCTGTGGTTGTTTCCTGAGGGTTAGCCTGGAATAGATGGGATTGAGCAGTGACAGCCACTCCAGCCTAGCAGAGGCAGTAGAGTCTGATCGTTGAGGATACTCTAAAGTAGGAGTCCCAGGATCCAAACATACAGGACCTTGGAACGGACACGTTTGGATCTTACACCACAGCTATCAACCCAGCTACATTTAGCACCATGGGAGCACCTTCACCACATGGGCTACAGAGTTTGAAGGTGGCAGCTCATTACCACCTTGACACGGTAAACTAAGGATGGTCAATAAATGTTAGAGACACTGAGGTGCCCCCAAAATGAGTTTCTGTAAAATGTCAGAGACATAACGAGAAACAATTAGCATCAAAACAAATTTAGTATATTGTGGTGTATATTTCTTTCCTGTAAAATTCAACAAGTCACACAAAATGGGATCAATGGTGTAAACAAAGGCTATCCATAAAAGGGACGGTTATATCAAATCACAAATTATAATTTTGCAAGTTGGCAATACACAGCAATAATCTGCAAAACAAAATTGCCACAGACATTTCCATTTGGCCAATAATTTAGAATATCGTCAACATTATTATTATTTAAATTATAAATAAAAAGCATTATTTAACATGAAACCAAGACATTTAGATTTGCTTGATTTTTTTTTGGAAGGAGATTACGCAGAGGAATTTTACGGGCGTGAATTTAACTCTGGAAGAGAATGGGTTTTGAGTGAGATAAATCACATCCAATGTCTCCTATTTACTCCTCTTCTCCATTTTCATATGCTTTGTTTAAAAGAAATGCAGACATTTGCCACACCATTAATTACTTTTAGATTGCAATCTAATTCCTTGCCAGCAGTCATTAAAATCTGCAACAGTAGCGTTGAATATACTAAGAACAAAATCTTAACTTGTTGTGCACCTGTCAATGTTACAAATATGTGAATATCACACAAATGAATATCTCACGTGAAAGTACAGGTGTACGTGGCATTAACATTCTGCAAGTATGCTTGCCCCCTTCTTCTAAACTGCATTAAGGCATGTTAATAAAAAGTCTAAAAAGGAAATAAAGTCATTTTACTTTTGGAACATTTTGGTCTCTTCTTGCGCTCAAGATGAGGGATCCTTAATACTTCAAAATGGAACATTTTGCCATTTCACACAAAGTTACAGCCGAAGTTCAGTTTGCTTTATTGCAGCTTCAGAAAGCGAACTCCTGTCAGACTAAAGCATCAGTTTGCACATTCTCCCCATGTCTGCGTGGGTGTCACCCCCACAACCCAAAAATAGATGTGCAGGTTAGGTGGATTGGCCATGCTAAATTACCCCTTTATTGGAAAAAAATAATTGGGTACTCCAAATTTTTTTTTTTTTTTTTTAATCATTTGTCTTTTTCTACTAGCCATCCTGTGCCAAATACTGTTCATTGGGGATAGTTTTGCTTTGCAGAAACTTTGCAGAATTCTAATAGTCCAAAACAGACTTTCATTTTGGCAATGTGCAATCAATTCAATCTGCATCTCAGTGAACTTCCTTCCGCAGCGGAACAATACAGTATACTAGATTTTGGAAACACCTCAAAAAGTTGATTATATGGGAGGGATGTACAAGAGGCAGTTAAATTGAAATCTCAGGGCTGGGAGATTACAAATATGGGGAAAGGAAATGCCATGAAGGAATTTAAACATCTCCATAAGAATTTGAGCTGTCGGGGGACTTGCAGCCAATGTTGATTAGCACGAACAAGGGTAATGGATTAGTAGGGCTTGTTGTGGGATGGTTTTGCATGAACTGAAATTTAACTACGGTTCATCCACGGCTATAGAAACAACTTTAATCCTGTCCGTCCAGCAACAGTTACAAAGAGCTGGAGATTTGCCCACCAATATTCCCACAAAATTTTAATCTGCTCTAATGAGTGTGTGAGAAAGACAGCTGCCTAAATCTGATAAAGTTCTTATTTAATAATGTATACCCGGTGGCCTTACTGCACTCTTTAATTTGCATTGTCATTTGCTGCCATTCTTCTTACAAACCCATTGGTGGTCAATTTGTAGGAAACATGTAAATCTTCAGGGATCAGGAGGAAAATCTTTACTAGTTGGAATCATACCTTGCAAAAAAAAGGTTGTGGTTATTGGAGGCCAACTGTGGTAGTCCCAGGGCATCACAAGAGATCCTCAGGGTAATGTCATAGGCCCAACCATCTTCAGCTGCTTCATCAACGGCCTTGCCTCCAACATAAGGTCAGAAGTGGTGGTCAGATGTACGGTGATGATTACCTGAAAGTTCCCCTCCAGGTCATAGATTTTGTGGTGATATACATCACTGTAAGTTCACAAAGGGTTAATGTACATACACTACACCTAGCTAGACACTAGAGGGAGCACAAGAGACATGACACACTGACATTCAACCAATAGGTCAGTAAGATAGGACACGACCAATGGACATTCACGATACACACAGAGGTGACACTACCACAGGAGGGCATTACACCAACCCAAATAAAAGGACACATCACACATGCTCAGGCTCTTTCCAGTGGAGACACTCAGTCAGTACAGACACCGAGTTGATAGAACATCACACCCACCACGTGGATTGTAGCAGACTGGTTCGTCAGTCTGAGTAGCTATAGAAGGATTAACAGGAGAGTCAAATCCAAGTAGGAGAATTGTTAATAGTTTAATAAACGTGTTAAAGCTATCTCCAAGTCAGAACCTTCCTTTGTCAGAGTGCACATCAAGGACGCAGCTTATGCTACGTCAAGAGCATAATAAAACAGATTTCATGGAAACTCTACAATGCAGGAGACGACAATTCGACCCACCGAGTCTGCACCAACACTCTGAAAGAGCACCCTACCTCGGCCCACTCCTCCACCCTATCCCGCAATCCCACCTTACCTTTGGTCACTAACGGGCAATCTAGGGTGGCCAATCCACCTCACATGCACATCTTTGGACTGTGGGAAGAAACCGGAGCATCCAGAGGAAACACACAGACACGGGGAAAATGTGCAAACTCCACTCAGACCTGGGTCCCTGGCACTGTGAGGCAGCAGTGCTAACCACTATGCAACCGGACCGCCCTATGAAAAACATGAATTCTCCAGCTCTTCGAATTGATGCCAAGGGCTGATTTCATCCCCACCTGAGAGGGGCAGATGAGACACTTCATACAATGTCGTCTTTCCTAAACTATTGGTACTGTAGTGTCAGTCTGGATTTTGATTCTCATCATCCTGTCTTGTTAATTAATACATTGCCATTCCTTCACTGTCTCTGGGTCAAAATCCTGGATCTGCATCCCTCCTAACAGTACTGTGGATATACCTACACCACAGACTGCAACGATTCAGGAAAGTGGTTCACCGCCAACTTCATAAGGGCAATTAGGGATCGGAGATAAACGCTGGCCTTGCCAGAAATGCTCACATCCTAAGAATGAACAAAAAATCCTTAGAGTCAGGTTGAAAAATACAAGCAGGGTTGGCCTGGGTACTAACAGTGGCTTGCTTTGCAGTTTAGATAATAATGCATCAGTGTTTACAAAGTCAGAATGAGTGTAAACGTAGTGTGTGCCTGGAAGTCAATGCAAATCTAGTTCCGTGGGGAAGAATCCTGGAGGCACACCACAGTCCGAAGGGCTAGTCACCCACCAATTCTCTTGACCTCAGATCAGGTATGGCCTGAGAGACCAAAATAGTGGAAAGGGAGGATGAGAGAATCTAAGAATCTCACCCCTTCTTCATAAAGTAAGTGGCTCAGCTGAAGAGACAACTGCTGTCTCTGCACAATCCACTGCTTTTAACTTTTGTCATGATATGCAGACATGCAGATAATGATATACAGACAGGCAGCAACTTAACACAGAGAACAGGACATGACCAATGACCAGGCAGGACACTCAGGGGTGGTATCTCACTATAAAAGGCACGGGGCTCTCACACTCCGCCTCTTTCCACTGATGAACATCTACAGAGTGAGTCAGGGTGTATTCAGGTATCACACCTCCAGCACGTGGCTAAGAGCTAGTCTGGTTCAGTCAGACAGAGTAACCACACTTAGGTTAGCAGAGAGTCGAACTCATAGAGAACTGTGCTACTGGTTCAATAAATCAGATTGAACTAACTTCAAGGTCTGGAGTATCTTTTGGTTAAAGCTGCATCCAGTTGCAGCCTGTGTTATCCCAGAGTACATAACACAACATGCTACCACGAGGCTGCTTAATCTAGGTGGTTTACCTCAGTCCATTCCATGACGACCAGCGAATGTATCCCGGCACTATGGAGAAGATTCAGGCTCTTCACCAGCTCAGGACCTCCAGCAATCTCAGTGCCAACTGGCGGACATTCAAGCAAAAGTTTCTGCTGTACATCGAAGCTTCAGACCTCGTGGGTGCATCTGATGCAAGGAAGATCGCGCTTCTTCTCTCAACAGCGGGTGATCAAGCCATTGAACTCTTCAACTCTTTTCACTTCACCGAAGGCCAGGACAAGACAAAGTTTCAGACCATTCTGGACAAGTTTGACAGTCACAGTGAAGTGGACACCAATAAAATCTTTGAGCGCTACATATTCAAACAGCGCCTACAAGGTAAAGATGAATCTTTCAACTCCTTCTTAACTAACCTCTACCTGCAAGCGCTGTCCTGCAACTTTGGTGATATTGCTGACTCCATGATCAGAGACCAAATCGTTTTTGGAGTTCACTCTGATCCTCTGAGAGAGCAGCTACTGAAAATCAAGCCAGTCGCGATTGCAACATGCACAGTGCATGAGCACGCCCAAAATCGTTATGCCCCATACAAATCGGCTGAAAATGAGAAACTTGCCTCCCACGAGCCAGAGAATGTGCAGGCCATCTCCCGGATGCAGGGCCGCAGCATTGATGAAAGTGGCCATTTTGTGTGCTTTTCCCATGGCCCCACGCATGCACGATGTAAACGGGATAACGAAGCAGCCGACACCCGCACTGCGCATGTGCGACGACGCGCGGAGCGTCAGGACACCGATGTCATGACATGTGCGGCAACGCCGACTTAAAGAAACACTGCCCTGCAAGAGGCAGACGATGTTTAGACTGCGGGAAGCCTGGACACTATGCAGCCTTGTGCAGGTCTGCAGCACCAGTCAGGGGCCAGCGCTCCCAATTCCGACGACGGCGCGTTCAGGGTGTGCAACAACGATTACAGGATTCTGATCCTGGCAGCACAATGGATCCAGAGGAAGAATGTCTGGACTCCGCCTACTGTGTGGGCATCATTACCAAATGTGAACATGCCACATCCAACTCATCACAAAGTCAATCCATCCTCGCTGTGCATTCTGCGTACGAATGGCGTGCGGTGATGCAGGTCAACCACTGCTCCATCCAGTTTAAGCTGGACACAGGTGCTTCTGCCAACCTCCTTTCACAGGCAGATTTTAAATGCATCAAGAAGCCCCCCAAACGTCCTTCCAGCAGCCTGCAGGCTCCTGGACTACAATGGAAATGCCATCACGGCACTCGGATCCTGCCATCTACTCGTCTCCAACCGGAGCACCCATGCACGGTTATGTTTTGAAACTGTCAAGCCAGACAAGGCATCCCTACTTGGCGCGCATGCCTGCAAGCAGCTGAACCTGGTGCAGCGGGTTTACACAACGACATCCTCCAATGTGGATCTTCAGGCCGGCATTGACGATATCCTCGCTCAGTATCCGGATGTGTTCGACGGGATGGGCACGCTGCCATATCGATTACAAGATTCTGCTCCGACCTGATGCCAAGCCAGTGGTCCACGCACCATGCCGGGTCCCGGCTCCGCTGTGGGAGCGCCTGAAGGAACAGCTCAAGGATCGTCAGCAACAGGGCATCATTTTCAAGGTAATCGAACTGACTGACTGGGTCAGCTCGATGGTATGTGTGAGAAAGCCTTCGGGAGACCTGCGCATCTGCATTGATCTCAATAAGAATATAATGCGTGAACACTACTCCATCCCGAAGCGGGAAGAACTCACCAGTGAGATGGCACACACACGTTTTTTTCACCAAGTTAGATGCGTCACATCGATTTTGGCAAATCCAGCTGGATGAGTGCAGCAGAAGGCTCTGCACCTTCAACACACCGTTTGGCAGATACTGCTATAATCGCATGCCGTTTGGCATTGTCTCGGCATCGGAGATCTTCGATCGCATCATGGAGCAGATGGTGGAGGGCATTGAAGGGGTTCGTGTGTACGTGGACGACATCATCATATGCTCCACGATCCCTGAAGAGAATGTTTCCCGTCTCCAGCAGGTATTCCGCCGTGTCCATGCCAATAGCCTGAAGCTGAACAGGTCCAAATGTTGCTTTGGCATGTCGACACTCAAGTTCCTAGGTGACCAGATCTCTCAGCAGGGCGTGCGCCCGGTCACAGACAAAGTCAAGGCCATTAAAGCCATGAAGGTCCCTGAAGACAAGAAGGTGGTGTTGTGCTTCCTGGGCATGGTCAATTCTCTGGGCAAGTTCATCCCAAACCTGGCCTCACACACCACGGCCCTACGTAACCTGGTGAAAAAGTCCACTGCCTTTGAGTGGAAGGCAGCACATCAGGCAGAGTGGTTGGAGCTGAAAGCCAAGCTCACCACTGCATCAGTCTTGGCATTTTTCGACCCAGACAGGGAGACGAAGATCTCGACAGATGCGAGCCAGGATGGCATCGGTGCGGTGCTGCTTCAACGCGATGACTCCTGGGCACCGGTAGCCTACGCATCAAGAGCCATGACGCCCACCGAAACAAGGTATGCGCAAATAGAGAAGGAATGCCAGGGTCTTCTCACTGGCATTCTCAAGTTTCACGACTATGTCTACGGCCTGCTGACATTCACTGTCGAGGCGGATCATAGGCCTCTGGTCTACATTATCCACAAGGGCCTGAACGACATGACGCCTCGGTTGCAGCACATCCTCCTCAAACTCAGAAGGTACAGCTTTGACTTAGTGTACACACCTGGCAAGGAGCTCATCATCGCTGATTCATTATCCCGCTCCATCACATTGCCTAGTGAACCGCTGGAAATCATCCGGCAGATTGAATCGCAGGTACAGCTGTGTGCTAGCACCCTCCCGGCGTCTGATGAGAAGGTGGTTCATATCCGTGAGGAGACAGCCAAAGACCCCCTCTTGCAGTGTGTCATGCACCACCTCGCCACTGGCTGGCAGAAAGGGCAGTGCCCTCAATTTTACAATGTAAAGGACGACCTGACGGTGATTGATGGTATCCTCCTCAGGCTGGACCGGATTGTCATTCCACTCAGTCTCCAGAGCTTGGTGCTCCGCCAAATCCATGAGGGACATCTGGGCATCGAGAAGTGCAGACGCAGAGCCAGGCAGGTTGTCTACTGGCCCGGGATCAGCCAGGACATCTCGAATATGGTCCTCAACTGTGCCACCTGTCAACACTTCCAGCCAGTGCAGAGCAAGGAGACGCTCCAGCAGCATGAAATCGAGACCTCCCCGTGGTCCAAGGTTGGCATCGACCTCTTTCGTGCGAATGGCTGTGACTACGCGTTGATTATTGACTATTTCTCCAATTACCCTGAAGTCGTGAAGCTTTCAGACCTCACATCTCGGACTGTCATCGAGGCCTGTAAGGAGACCTTCTCCAGGCATGGTATCCCACTCACTGTCATGAATGACAATGGCCCGTGTTTCAACAGCCACGAGTGGTCAATGTTTGCCAAGTCATACCATTTCAAACATGTCACTTCCAGCCCACACCATCCACAGTCCAATGGGAAGGTTGAAAAAGGGGTGCACATTGTGAAACAACTCATCTGCAAGGCCGCGGATTCTGCTTCTGACATCTATCTCACGCTGCTTGCGTACAGGGCGACCCCACTGTCCATTGGCATGTCGCCGGCTCAACTTCTGATGAACAGGGACCTGCGGACGACACTTCCAGCCATACACTTGCCCAACCTGGATCACCTCCTGGTGCTGCAGAAGGTGCAGCAGCTCCGAAACCAGCAAAAGCAGGGCTATGATGCTCATGCCACCGATTTGCCCGTGTTATCCCCGGCAGACACTGTCAGGATCAAGATACCAGATGGTGGCTGGTCTGCTCCAGCTGTCGCCGTTCGACAGGCTGCGCTCCGCTCGTATGTTGTACGTATGGCTGATGGTTCTGTTGTGCGACAAAACAGACGGGGCACTGCGCAAAGTTGCCTGCCCGCAACCACTTTCTTCTCCGTTTCAGTCCGTTGTTTTGCCATCTCCTGATACCTCAAGCTACGAGGCCACCAGTCAGGCTTCCATCCCGCCTGTCAAGGCACCGTCGTCCCCACCACCACCTCTGCGGCGGTCGACAAGGATCAGACGCAAGCCACAGAGACTGGACTTATGAACATTTGTTTTGCTTGCTATGTTCTGTTTTCTCACATTAGACAGCTGTCTTCACATGTAAATACGTTCACATATGCCACCGCTTGTAAATATGTTAATATATGCCACCACATGTAAATACGTTCCCATATGCCAACAAAACGTTAAAAAAAAAAGGGGGAAATGTCATGATATGCAGACATGCAAATAATGATATACAGACAGGCAGCTAATGAACACAGAGAACAGGACATGACCAATGAGCAGGCAGGACACTCAGGGGTGGTATCTCACTATAAAAGGCACGAGGCACTCACACTCTGCCTCTTTCCACTGATGAACATCTACAGAGTGAGTCAGGGTGTATGTACAGTATCATACCTCCAGCACGTGGCTAAGAGCTAGTCTGGTTCAGTCAGACAGAGTAACCACACTTAGGTTAGCAGAGAGTCGAACTCATAAAGAACTGTGCTAACTGTGCTACTGGTTCAATAAATCAGATTGAACTAACTTCAAGGTCGGGAGTATCTTTTGGTTAAAGCTGCATCCAGTTGCAGTCTGTGTTATCCCAGAGTACATAACACAACAGCTTTCACCACCCCAATTGTTCAAAATGGCTCGTTATTGCAATTTCTGATGCAAAAAATTGAATTATAGCTAGGGATTCTCCATGAGGTAACCTGCAGAAATCAAGTCTCCCAGAGTAAACAGGAGTCTGCAAAGTGCAAAAACATGTGAGTTGCGATGCTGCTCAAGTCTGACAGACATGCAATGTTCGTTAAGCAGCAAAGAAAATAATTAAATGAACAGGACAAAATGCAGAAGCAGTGGCAAAATCGCTACTCGGCTTTACTTTAGTAAGATAAGTTTCAGCCAGAACCAAGTGGGGAATGTGATTCTGAGGTTTCATTTTTTTTTTTTCTTTAAACTGGTGTTGGACAACAATGCACTTTGAAAGAGGGCACACAACGCAAAGCTGTGTAATACAGCAGCTTCACACTTGGCAAATGCAATATAATGTGGGTAAATGTGAGGTTATCCACTTTGGTGGCAAAAACAGGAAGGCAGATTAATATCTGAATGATGGCAGTTTCGGAAAAGGGGAAGTGCCACGAGACTGGGTGGCATGGTGGAACAGTTACTGAAGGTTGGCATGCAGGTACAACAGGAGGCGAGGAAAGCTAATGGCATACTAGCCTTCATAGCGAAAGAAGAAAATGCTGGAAAAGCTTTGACAAAGGGTCATTTGGACTCAAAACGTTAGCTCTTTTCTCTTCCTACAGATGCTGCCAGATCTGCTGAGATTTTCCAGCATTTTCTCTTTTGCTTTCAGACTCCTGCATCTGCAGTAATTTGCTTTTATTCATAGCAAAAGGATTCGAGTACAGGAGTAGGGATGTCGTGCTGCAGTTCTATAGGGCCTTGGTGAGGCCACACCTTGAGTATTGTGTGCAGTTTTGGTCTCCTAGTTTGATGGAGGACATTCTTGCTATTGAGGGTGTACAGAGAAGGTTCACCAGACTAACTCCCGGGATGGCAGGACTGGCATATAAAGAGAGACTGGATCGACTGGGCCTGTACTCACTGGAGTTTAGAAGAATGAGAGGGGATCTCACAGAAACATATAAAATCCTGATGGGACTGAAGAGGCTAGATGCGGGAAGAATGTTCCCGATGTTGGAGACGTCCAGAACTAGGGGGTCACAGCCTAAGAATAAGGGGTAAGCCATTCAGGACCGAGATGAAGAAGAACTTCTTCTCTCAGAGTTGTGACCTTGTGGAATTCTCTACCACAGAAAGCTGTTGGGGCCAGTTTGTTGGATATGTTCAAGAGGGAGCTGGACATGGCCCTCGCGGCTAAAGGGATCAAGGGATATGGAGAGAAAGCCGGAGTGGAACACTGAATTTGCATGATCAGCCATGATCATATTGAATGGGGGTGCAGGCTTGAAGGGCCAAATGGCCTACTCCTGCACCTATTTTCTATCTTTCTAATTACTTTATGGAGCTCCATAATAATTCTTGAACCTTTAGAATTGGGTTAAAAATAAGTGCATGTGTTGGCTCCTGGGATCTTGCGAAAGGGTTTCATGAATATAAGCGATAGGAGGGGACTTTAATACGGTCATTGAACCTAAATTGGATCGCTCAAAATCCAGGACAGGGAAGAGGCCGGCGGCGGCAAGGGAGCTGAAGGGCTTTATGGAACAGATGGGGGGCGTAGACCCCTGGAGGTTTACACGGCCGAGGGTAAAGAAGTTTTCCTTCTTCTCCCACGTCCACAAAGTTTATTCCCGTAATGATTTTTTTGTTCTGGGCAGGGCGTTGATCCCAAACGTGACAGGGACAGAATACTCGGCGATTACAGTTTCGGTCTAGGCCCTGCGCTGGGTAGATTTGCGGCTTGGGGAGGAGAGAGGACAGTGCCCGCTGTGGAGACTGGACATGGGGTTGCTGGCGGATGAGGTGGTTTGCGGGTGGGTGAATAAGAGTATCCAGAACTATTTAGAGACAAACGACACGGGAGAGGTATCGGCAGTGACGGTCTGGGAAGTCCTGAAGGCAGTTATTAGAGGGGAACTTATATTGATACGGTCTCACAGAGAAAAGAGGGAAAGGGCGGAGAGGGAGAGATTAGTAGAGGAGATACTTCGGATGGATAGGAAATATGCGGAGGCCCCGGACGCGGGACTCCTGAGGGAGCGGCACAAGCTTCAGGCGGAGTTTGAATTGTTTACCACAGGGAAAGCGGTAGAACAGTTGAGGAAAGCTAGGGGTGCGGTGCATGAATATGGGGAGAAGGCGAGCAGGATGCTGGTGCACCAGCTTAGGAAGAGAGAGGCGGCCAGGGAGATTGTGGGAGTAAAGAATAAGGAGGGCAACTTGGTCTCAAACCCGGAGGGGGTGAATTAAGTTTTTAAGGAACTCTACAGCAAACTATATGAGTCAGAACCCCTGCCGGGAGCGGAAGGGATGAGGCAATTTCTGGACCAGTTGAGGTTCCCGAGGGTGGAGGAGGACCTGGTGGAGGGGCTGGTGGCGCCGATCGAGATAGAATAAATTATTAAGGGGCTGGAGGGCATGCAGTCGGGCAAAGCTCCGGGGCCAGATGGCTTCCCCGTGGAATTTTTTTTTTTTTTTTTTAAATTCAAAGGCGTTGAGCACACTACTGTTGAGGACCTTTAATGAGGCGAGAGAGAAGGGAATCCTCCCCCCTACAATGTCACAGGCCTCAATCTCACTTATTTTCAAACGGGAGAAGGACCCTGAACAGTATGGGTGTTACAGGCCAATCTCGTTGCTAAATGTGGATGCCAAGCTATTGGCGAAGATCTTGGCCATTAGGATCGAGGATTGTGTCCCGGGAGTGATAGGGGAAGACCAGACTGGATTCGTTAAGGGCAATCAACTTAATGCTAATGTGTGGAGGCTTTTAAATATTGTTATGATGCCCTCAGAAGGAGAGGAAGCGGTGGTTGTGAATGCAATGAATGCAGAGAAAGCTTTTGATCGGGTGGACTGGGAGTACCCGTGGGAAGCGCTGGATAGGTTTGGGTTTGGTGAGGGCTTTATCTGATGGGTGCGATTGCTGTACCAGGCGCCTGTGGCAAGCATGCGCACGAACCGGCTTAGGTCGGAGTATTTTAAATTGCACCGGGGGACGAGGCAAGGATGTCCCCTCTCCCCGTTATTATTTGCTCTGGCCATTGAGCCGCTGGCCATAGCGTTGAGAGCTTCAAGGAACTGGCAGGGGCTGGTCTGGGGGGGGGGGGGGAGGTGGGGGGCATTGGGTCTCACTCTACGCGGATGATCTCCTCCTGTATATCTCGGACCCACTGGAGGGGATGGGAGAGGTCATCCGGATCTTAAGGGAATTTGGCAGTTTCTCGGGGTATAAATTGAACTTGGGGAAGAGCGAGCTTTTTGTGATCCAGGCTTAAGGACAGGAGAAGAGACTGAGGGAGCTGCCGCTGAGGAGGGTAGAGAAGAACTTTCATTACCTGGGTATACAGGTGGCCCGGAAGTAGGATTTGTTGCACAAGCTTAATCTGACCCGGCTGGTGGAACAGATGGAAGGGGACTTTAAAAGATGGGACGTGTTCCCGCTGTCACTGGCGGGGAGGGTACAGACCGTGAAAATGACGGTCCTCCCAGGTTCTTATTTGTATTCCAGTGCCTTCCCATCTTCATCCCCAAGGCCTTTTTCAAGCAGGTGAATAAGAACATCTCGGGATTTGTGTGGGGGAACGGGACCCCGCGAGTAAAGAGAGAGCTGCTGGAACGCAGTCGGGGGGAGGGTGGGCTGGCGCTGCCGAACTTTTGTAACTACTACTGGGCGGCCAATATAGCCATGATCAGGAAGTGGGTATTGGAGGCGGCATCGTGCAAAGGCGCCAGTTTGGGAGCGCTGGTAACGGCCGTTCTCGCCGGCCCGTTACTCCACAAGCCCGGTGGTGGTGGCGACATTGATGATCTGGGGCAGTGGAGGAGACACAAGAGGGTGGAGGGCGCGTCGGTCTGGACCCCGTTATGTAATAACCACAGGTTTCTACCGGGCAGGATGGATGGCGGGTTCCAGAGCTGGCAGAGGGTGGGTATTAGAAGGATGGGTGACCTGTTTATAGATGGGAGCTTTCCCAGCCTGCAGGCGCTGGAGGACAAATTTAAACTGCCACCAGGGAACGGTTTTAAGTATCCCCAAGTGCGGGCCTTCCTGAGGAAGCAGGTGGTGGCCTTCCCGCTGCTGCCGCCACGGGGGATACAGGATAGAGTAGTTTTCGGTACCTGGGTGGGGGAGGGGAAGGTGTCGGATATCTACCAGGAGTTGTTGGAGGCGGAGGAAACCCCAGTGGAGGAACTTAATGGCAAGTGGGAGGAGGAATTAGGAGGG
The DNA here is from genome assembly GCF_047496885.1 of Scyliorhinus torazame. Taxonomy (NCBI): domain Eukaryota; kingdom Metazoa; phylum Chordata; class Chondrichthyes; order Carcharhiniformes; family Scyliorhinidae; genus Scyliorhinus; species Scyliorhinus torazame. The sequence goes on from NC_092723.1 coordinate 120,517,273, forward strand.
GAGTTAGAGCCGGGACTGTGGGCGGAAGCCCCAAGTAGGGTCAATTCCTCGTCATGTGCCAGGCTCAGTCTAATACAGTTTAAGGTGGTGCACTGGGCACACATGACGGCGGAGAGGATGAGCAAGCTTTTTGGGGTGGAAGTCAGATGTGAGAGGTACCCAGTAAACCATGTCCACATGTTTTGGGCGTGCCCGAAGCTTGAAGGGTTCTGGCAGGGGTTTGCCAGGGCAATGTCCAAGGTGCTAGGAGCACGGGTGGTGCCGAGTCCAGAGGGGGCGATCTTTGGGGTGTCAGAAGACCCGGGGGTTCAGGGAGTGAAAGAAGCCGACATCTTGGCCTTTGCCTCCGTGGTAAAATGATCTTGAAAGCAAATTTCTGAAAGACTGCTCCTTGGCAAATTATGGTAAACGTATAGATTGATGCCGATATAGAATCATAGAATCATGGAATTTACAGTGCAGAAGGAGGCCATTCGGCCCATCGAGTCTGCACCAGCCCTTAAAAAGAGCATCCCACTTAAGCCCACACTTCCAACCTATCCCCGTAACCCAGTGACCCCACCTAACCTTTTTTTTTTGGACACTTAGGGCAATTTAGCATAGCTAATCCACCTAACCTGCACATCTTTGGACTGTGGGAGGAAACCGGAGCACCCGGAGGAAACCCATGCAGACACGGAGACAATGTGCAGACTCCACACAGACAGTGACCCAAACTGGGCAAAGTTGCAGAATAAGGTTGGAACAAGGTTTTGACACTAACTTTCACATAGTGTACATTTTGGTTCCCAGTCTCTGACTTATAATTTTGAAGAAGATTGGGATCCATGTTTACAGCTGATCAATTATTCTCCACTTGGCAAGTTCACTATTTCTGTTGGCTAGCAGGGAAAATATGGAACAGAACTGTTTCCCCAGACAACAACAACAACTTCTAGAGATAATAAGCATTGTACCGAGTGTTCCCAAGTCTAGAAATTATATATTCCATTTCTAAGGCCCCCCCCCAAACAGTCTACCTCTAAAAGTACCATAACACGGAATCCAGATTCATTTTCTGCCTCCCACACAAATGAGTAATGATATCTGAATTTGACTTGATGGTGTGATGCCAGGTATGTAGGCTGCATGCCCCAATGTCTGGTGGATCCAATCAAATAGCACGTCCCTGTGGCTGTTTGCAACAGGCAAATTCTGACCATACTCAACTATCCCATGTTTGAAAAACTCAGAACATGGGGCGAAATTCTCCAGTATCGGCGCGATGTCCGCCGACTGGCGCCCAAAACGGCGCAAATCAGTCGGGCATCGCGCCGCCCCAAAGGTGCGGAATGCTCCGCATCTTTGGGGGCCGAGCCCCAACCTTGAGGGGCTAGGCCTGCGCCGGACGAATTTCCGCCCCACCAGTTGGCGGAAAAGGCCTTTGGTGCCCCGCCAGCTGGCGTGGAAATGACATCTCCGGGCGGCGCATGCGTGGGAGCGTTAGCGGCCGCTGACGGCATTCCCGCGCATGCGCAGTGGAGGGAGTCTCTTCCGCCTCCGCCATGGTGGAGACCGTGGCGAAGGCGGAAGGAAAAGAGTGCCCCCACGGCACAGGCCCGCCTGCGGATTGGTGGGCCCCGATCGCGGGCCAGGCCACCGTGGGGGCACCCCCCGGGGCCAGGTCCCCCCGCGTCCCCCCCAGGACCTCAGAGCCCGCCTGCACCACCTTGTCCCGCCGGTAAGGTAGGTGGTTTAATCTACGCCAGCGGGACAGGCATTTTAGCTGCGGGACTTCGGCCCATCCGGGCCGGAGAATTGCGGGGGGGGGGGGGGGCGCCAACCGGTGATTCCCGCCCCCCCCCCCCCCCCCCCCCCCCGAATATCCGGTGCCGGAGAATTCGGCAACCGGCGGGGGCGGGATTCACGCCAGCCCCCAGCGATTCTCCGACCCGGCGGGGGGTCGGAGAATCTCGCCCCAGGTGTGCAACACTAGCTGTGATTCCACGATTGGGCAACGCTTACTAAAAATCCCAATTGTGTTAATAATTATACTAATAGCCAATTTAAGATTATCCGTTGGGCTTCAATGTGGTTCATTTATGCGTGATAGAAGTTACATTCACACACAAGGCCCTGTTCTTTGCAAACAATAAGAACATATCCATCACACATTGCATCTTTTTCAACTGAACAAATGCATGATGACAGCTATTTCCTGTTCAGTCCCAATGGCAATGCCTTCGGCTTACCTGGTTTGAATTTTAAACAAATGCTTGTGAGTTACCCATTCCTTGGTGCATTCGCCATGGCAACGCCTCTATCAATCATAGTCCACTTGCCAACCAATCAGCATCCTCTTCTCGTGCAATAGAAATTGTTGTTTCTATTTCAGATTTAGTATTCTTGCATCTGCTCAGATCAATCCACGGTGAAAAGCTTCAAGAAACCGTCTTTTTATTTGAGTGATAACTTACATTTAACAAAGAATAATGTCCCAAGACACTTTGCAGGTGTAAGGAAAATAGATGATGAGCAAAAAATGAAGAGATAGATAAGGGTAACCAAAATATTGATCAGATTATGAAAGGGAATTAGGGAGAGAATTTCAGATAGTGGAACCTAGGCAGCAGCAGGCACGGTGATGTTGGTGTACATGTTCCATGTCCATGTCCCAAGCGGTGAGGGAGGGGAGTTAGAAGAATTGAGATTTTGGAGAAAGGGGTATTCTAAGGCTAACTACCAAGTGCCACATCCTAGCCCATTCCTCAGTTCTCACCGCTCCATGTACCAAGTCAAGACAGAACTTGTGATATGGCCACGTAAACAAAAGCAGTTAAAAGCAAGAGGTTTGATGACAATATAGAGGGTCATCTAAACCCACAAAAATGTAAATCTGAGAAAGTATTTTTCTTATACACCAAAAGTTTCAGTCCCTGTAGTCAATCTCACGTTCAATGAACACATAGTGCCAAGCAGCATAATTCCTCAGAATTACTTCTGCACAGATGTAAGAGCTTAAAAAGTAAAATATATTTAAAAGTGAGGCTAAAAGGGAGAGAGGCTGAAATGCTGAGAGAAGATCTTTGACCATTTTAGCATGTTTGAGTTCTCGTTTCTGTAGTTTATCAGTTGGTACTCAGTGAAGTTAATTGGGGAGAAATTTGTTCGCATAACTTCACTTCTTGGTGGGCTCTGCAGACTAACTTTGATTCTGCAGGGTCAGCAGCTTTATAGGCCTCACAGGTGGAGGTTCTCCACACTGCCGGCCTCCAGGGGAATCAAGATGGTCAGTCTGTGTCGAGTCACTTAAAGCAGAAGCATGCAAAAAAATTCCTCCCCTATATATTTTCCAATACAAAGCAGGAAAGTATCCTTATAGGGGAATTATAAGATAATAATTATAAGGCAATAGAAGAGCAAAAGATAGTGGGAGTAGTTCCGGATTTTGCTCTTTCAATTTTGAGCACAGAACAGCCTCGCCCTGTGCTGTAAGCCTCTATATTTCTCAAAGATCCTGAAATATTTTGAAGTACAGAGCACACCGGTCGCTGCACCCAAAGACCAGGGCAGGGGATCTCCCGAGGGCAGTTATAGCTAAACTGCACCGGTACCAAGACAGGGAAACAATCCTGCGCTGGGCCAGACAAAACAGAACCTGCAAATGAAAAGGACACTTCATCAGAGTTTACGAGGACATTGGGGCAGACCTAGCCAGGAGACGGGCCGAATTCAATAGAGTGAAAGCAGCTCTTCACAAGAACGACGTGGTGTTTTGGTATGCTGTACCCAGCGACACTCTGGGTCACATACCAAGAAAGAGAGTATGTCTTCACAGCCCCCGCCGAAGCAAACATGTTTATCGAGGAACACGGGCTGGAAAACCAACAGCTAGGGTAGAAATAAGGGCCCCCTGCAACAACACGCCGATGGGGGGGGTGGGGGGGGGTGAGGCAATGCCAGGCCCCCACCCCCACCACGGCGAGCGCACTCTGAACAAAAAGCGAACCACTACCCGAGGGACCGCCACAGGTGGGAAACCAGGCCCCAGCACGAGATTAGCGGAGAAGAGAGAGCAAACGGGGGAGCGCAGGGTAGGATGGGGGAAGAGCGGGCAGAAAACTGCAGAGACCGGGCAAGTGAGAAGCAAGACAGTAATTCCCGAGAGGGGGGACACCGCACTAGCAGGAAAGCTAGCGCCGGGGGCATGCAACAAAGCAGGGCCGCAACGTGCCCCCAACAGGGGGGGAAGGCGCCAGGCGGGGGGACGGACCACTCAACAGAGGCGGGAGAGCAAACGGGGATAGGAGCAGGGGAAAGAGGGACAAAGGGGGGGGCACATGGAGGGAGGGACCGGGGGGGGGAGGGGGACAGGGAAGGAGGGACAAACAAGGCTAGAAAAGGAATATCAATAGGGCTACAAAGTGCCATATCCAAGAGCTCGGAACAAGGAATGGCTGCAAGCATCCACCCAGTATGGTCTCTGGGCGAATGGAGACCCCAGAGTGCAGGGGGCTACCCGCGTGGCGGACGCACAGTGGGCAGCCATGTCGGGTGCCCCCTGGACAAAGGGAAACCCCGGAGCGCAGGGACCCGACTGCATGGAGAGAGCAGTGACAGCAGCCACCCTGGACGGCCCCCTAATGAAGAGAAACCCCGGAGGGCAGGGGTGCGTCCACCAGGTAAGTATGGTTAATCCCACAGGAGCGAGGGGACAGAAGCCCCCCCCACCAGGATAGTCACCTGGAACGTAAGGGGACTCAACGGCCCAGTGAAAAGATCCAGAGTCCTCACCCACCTAAGAAATATGAAGGCCGATATAGTCTTCCTCCAAGAGACACAACTGAGAGAGCAGGACCGGCTGCGGGTAAGAAAGGGCTGGGTGGGACAGACCTACCATTCCTACTATGGAACAAGGGCCAGGGGGGTGGCAATACCGATCAGTAAAAGGACGATGTTTAGGGCGACAAAGATGGTTACGGACCCAGGGGGACGGTACAGACAGTTGATCTTTTCTGAATTGACAAAGAAAAAATATACGTCTCTAAGAATAGCTAATGCCTATAAAATCAATCATTGGAAATTGACTTAAATGTGTGCTAATTATAGCCCCCTCCCAGGGGATGTTTTGTTGCTTCCAAAATACTCTTATGGTGCATCTTTGTCAGCTTTGAAGCTTTGAGATTGCAGTCCCACCCAGCATAAATGGGGGATGGGTTCCCAATAATGATAATCATTTGAATGAAGGAAATGAGTCTCTCGAACATTGGTTAGCAAGTAGAGGGAAAGAGGCAATCATGCAAGGGGCCAAGGAGCATTTAACCCCCAGGAAGGATGTACCCCACCTAGCGACACCTTCCCCTATTAGGCAGGCAGACACTCTGCAAATTAGGAGCGGTAATACATTGCATTGATAATGGAATGTTTATAGAACTTCTCAAATACGAGCTCACCAGCTGCAAAATTTAATAACTTCTGAGCCTACGCCCGATCGCTCTGTGTCTGTGTTCTATGCTGGCAGCTGAACGTTAACCCTTACAGTACCACTGTTTAAAAAAAAGTTTAAAACTGCAGGAAGTCTTACAAAAGATTAATGATCCTTGGGCACAGCTATTAAAACAACTGATAAGAGTCCAGATGAGAGAATATAGTTATCCATTGCACGGCTTAGTATACTCGTGAGGATGAGCACGCATACAATTTATAAACGCAAAGTCACTTAGGACAGCAGACATCATTGCATGTCACTCCTTTTTATTTTTCGGTGTTGTGGGATTAGGAATGTTAGTACAGTTGATAGTCAGAGGGATCTTTTTAGGATGGGTTTAACTTCAGAACCCCATTTAACATCGGCCGTAAGACATCCCGCTAAGGCAAAGCAAATAGGAGAAGTGATCAAAGAGGCCAAAGGAAAAAAGTAATACATGGGATTTATATTGAAATGGACGGACAAAATTGCCTGATAGAATTTTATGGCAAACAGGAGGGCAAAGTGACCTGGAAAGAGGAGCAATGGCCCGCTACATTTGAAAGACAACAACCTCCCCGAGAGAGCCATCATTTACTCCCTCCAATCCTGGCCCAGGTACTGCCACATCTATAGGCCCAACATAAAATCATGTCGGAAAAGTACATTCTGCCCCAGCGCATAGGGTGCAGTTACAGAAGAGCGTTGCCCTGCCCTGCTTAAAACTACACAGGTTGGCACTGGAAGCAGAAAAAGGGATAGAGGGAGTGATCAATGCACTATTACAGCAAGGGGCTGAAGAGTACACAAAGCCCCTGTAACACCCCTATACTCCCCATTCCAAAGGTAGGAAGACCCAACGAGTGGTGGTTTGTGCAAGATCTTAGAGCCATAAAATTGTTATCATTATTGCTCCATTGGTGCCGGACACAAATGTCATTTTGTCTTCTATACCACCAACAACGGATACTTTCTCAGCCTTTTTCTCTGTAACATTGCACCCGGAAAGTCAATATCTATTTGCTTTACATATCGGAATTAACAGTATTAAAAGAGACTTGGATGAGTGCCAGTTGTCTGCAGGCTCAACATTCCCTCAATATGACGACAATTTATTGATAGCCTCAGAGGGATGGCTAGTTTGTCAACAGAATACCCTTTTGTTATTATCACATCTGGCAGAAAGAGGGCATGGGATCTCAATGGACAAACTGCAATTCTGTCAGGAGACAGTTTGGTATTTGGGATTTCAGCTGCAGTAAGGACAGCGGAGGCTTGGGTCTGAAAGAATACAGGCTGTAGCAAGGGTACCACCTCCACGCACGAAAAAGGAAACCTTTATCTTCCTCGGAATGGTGGGCTATTGCAGGCAGTAGATCCCGGACTATAGAGAGATGGACGCAGTACTGCGCAAGGCTACCCTACAGGACGCCCCTTCAGTTGTTACTGGATCCCAGAGAGGGAGCAAGCATTTCGTAATTTGAAACAAGCCATGATTAGCACTCCTGCCTTGGGACTTCCTAATTTCAGCAAGCCCTTTACTCTTTATGTGAATGAAGCAGGGAGATTTGCAACAGGGGTCCTGGTGCAAGAGCATTGAGGAGGGAAAAGACCCCTTGCCTATTACCCGGTGTGGTAAACGGTATGCCAAATTGCTTAAGAGCAGTAGCAGCCACAGCGGCCATAGTAGAAAAAAAAATCATCAGTTTTGCTGCTGCTTAATTCATCCACAATGCAGCATTTTACTGCGGCTCGACACACTGGGTATGAAGTAATTCTCTCTAAAACCAACTTTACCTACAAGCGAGCGCCAGCTGTCAACCCTGCAACACTCTTACCCGCGCACTCGGAAACAGAACATATGTATGATCATGACTGTTTACCATTGGTTGAAGCCACCACAACCTCTTGACCTGATTCACCCACGAGAAAATCCAGACATCATCTTTTTCACCAATGGGTCAGCAAACCAACCAAATGATATGACCGTCCTAGCCGGTGATGCAATAGTAACTCCATTCAAGGTAGTGGAAGCTTTTGCTCTGCCTTCGGGAACATTTGCTCAAGCGGACGAATAGTTTGCCCTTACTAAAGCATGTATTCTAGCTAAAAATAAAACAGTCAATATTTATACTGATTCCCGATCCGCTTTTAGGACAGTACATGATTTTGGCCAATTATGGAAAAACAAGGGATTCATAACTTCCTCCGGCCAACCTATTAAACATGCTAAATTGGTTTTAAATTTACTAGATGCTGTTCAGCTGCCCAGCAAGATAGCCGTTTTAAAGTGTGAAGCGCATACTACTGCAGACGATGAAGTCTCATTCGGCAATAGATTTGCTGATAAAATAGCAAAAAAGTGGCTCTCAAACAGCAGCCACAACTACAAGCTTCTGCAGTTGAACTTCTGTCCACCATAACAGAACCAAAGATAAAACAGGTACAGGAGCAAGCCTCCCTACAGGAGCATTACTCTTGGCTAAAAGCAGGTTGCTATCAAGACAATTTTGATAGGTGGATAAGGACTTTGAAAATAAACCAAACGTATGAAGCTCTCCGAGAAATTATACTTTTGGAGGAGTTTAAAAATTAAATTCCCGATGTTGTGAGAACTCATGTGGAAGAACAGAGAGTTAAAACTGCGAGACAAGCAGCAGAAATGATGATTATAAATTAGTTCATAAATCAAAGTTTGGTTTCCGACATCAGTTTCAGCCGGTGAGGGATAGAAACTGGGGACATGAGGAATACTCAAATGGTAAAGGTAAAGGTGATCTGATGGGAGATAATAAGGAGAGTGTCAAAAGTTTTCACTGTAATAAACTAGGCCATGTAAAGTCACCGTGTTGGTGGTTGAAGAAAAGCACTGGGAAGGCTGATGTTGGGTCTGTTAAAGTGGTAAAGGAAAGCCCAAGTGAAGCGAACGAGGTGCAAAAGATTGTACAGCCTGATCAAGAGGTGATTGATAACAAGGTGCCAGATTTTTTAAAGAATTTACTTGTGTCGGTAAAGTTTACTCATGTGTATCAGGAGGAGCAGGTAAAGAAGTCACAATTTTAAGAGATACGGGAGCTAGTCAATCTTTGATGGTAGGAGATGAGGAGTTATGTAGTCTGGGAAGAATGTTGCCAAAAAAGGTGGTAATATGTGGAATTCAGGGTGAGAGGAGTAGTGTTCAATTATATAAGGTACGGTTGGAAAGTCCAGTGAAGAGGTAGTAGGAGTAATAGAGAAACTATCTTGTCCAGGTATACAGGTTATCTTGGGTAACGATATAGCTGGATCGCAGGTGAGAGTGATGCCTACTGTGGTTGATAAGCCAGTGGAAAATCAGACAACTGAAGTGTTGAAGGACGAATATCCTGGGACTTTTCCGGATTGTATAGTAACAAGGTCGCAAAGTCACAGGTTAAGACAAGAGGAGAAATCAAAGAGTGAAGATGAAGTTGAAGTGCATGTATGATTTGTCAAAGGAATAATCGGTGATAGTGGACATGTTTTCACGGCGGGTAGAGGCTTTTCCAACCAAAAGAGATGATGCTACAACAATGGTAAATATTCTGGTAGCAGAGAATGGTTAAAGGAAATAATACCTAGGTTTGGGATAACAGTGACAGGGGAACTCATTTCACCAGCAAATTGACCAAAGCCCCAACAGAAGCCATGGGATTTGATTGGAAATTGCATATACAATATCAGCCACAATCCTCAGAAATGGTGGAAAGGGCGGATGGAATAATTAAAACTGCAGTTACAAAAGTGTGTCAACAAAATGGGCTGCTATGGCCAGATGCCATACCCATAGTAATGTATGCACTGCAAAATCAGAGAAATCAACGGTAGCACGGTAGCATAGTGGATAGCACAATTGCTTCACAGCTCCAGGGTCCCAGGTTCGATTCCTGGCTTGGGTCACTGTCTGTGCGGAGTCTGCACGTCCTCCCCGTGTGTGCGTGGGTTTCCTCCGGGTGCTCCGGTTTCCTCCCACAGTCCAAAGATGTGCAGGTTAGGTGGGTTGGCCATGTTAAAATTGTCCTTAGTGTCCAAAAGTGTTGGGTGTGGTTACTGGGTTAAGGGGTTATGGGGATAGGGTGGAGGTGTGGGCTTCGGTAGGGTGCTCTTTCCAAGAGCCGGTGCAGACTCGATGGGCCGAATGGCCTCCTCCTGCACTGTAAATTCTATGTAAAAAAAAAAAATTTTTTTAATCGTAATACGGGTTTAACCCCGTATGAGATATTAATGGAACGTCCCATGACAACTGAAACTAACCCCCAATGACTCCAGCGGCAGTAGCCTTAATATGGGCAGATGAGGCATCACTAAAATATGCCCAGGACATGTGTGAAACCGCTGGGGGAAAAAACACAGAAAAAAAAAACATGAAAAGGTGCAAAAGGCTCAGATGCATCCAAAAGAGGGAAATACCCACCCTTTAAACCTGGAGATCAAGTATACGTGAAAGCACTAAACAAAGATTATTTTTCTCCTAGGTGGAATGGACCCTACCAAGTACTGTTAACAACCCGAACAGCCATTAAAGTAAAAGAAAAGCCAGATGGGATCCACGCAACTCATGTAAACTACATCAGACGGAACTTTGAGAGTACTAGCGAAACGCTGACCTGAAGAGAATGTTTGTTGATGTTTTTATATTATCATATTAATCCAACATCATGTAGAGGGTAAACTGCATACTAACACCTTAATATACATGTCTCGCTCATACGCAGAGAGGGTAAATAAATTCAGTTGTTGGGTTTGTACACAAATTCCCAGATGCTTGGGGGAGGGCTTCCCTGTGCGACCTATCCCATTCACCAGTAAAGAGATAGCAGCATGGGCTCGAAGACAAAATAATACAGGGCATGGGTAAGATACACGGGATATGTTAGATTGGAGGTTAGCTGGATAAGATAGGAATACGTTTAAAGGATGGTGGGGGCCTAGGTTTAATGGAACATGTCCAACGCCCTGTTTGATCCTTCCCAATTACACTGGAGTCCCAAAGGGTAGCACGTGCTTTAGGAAACATAAAACATATGGGACCTACCCAGTCGGAACAAGTCAGTGCGACCAGACCTTGAATTGGCAACCCCCTATGTTCCACCTTACAGCTAAAGGACTATATATCTTTGATTGGTCAGGAGTTGAAAATCGAACTAGTGGAGGCTTCTGGGAAGGGGATCGATTAGACTAATGATGACTGATAGTAAAGGAAGCCTGACCGCATATAACGGCACGTATTTTATCTGTGGCCACACCAGAAAATTGGGACGGCTCCTGCTATTTGGGATAGGTAGTCCCTTATGTGCATCACATTCAGCAACTGCAGGACCATCCCCATCACAGGACGACATGAAGTGTTATGACGTGGGCACAAATGCTGGGAATAATGACACCACCATTAGGAATAGCCACTAATACATACGAACTACGCGAACTACGAGACATTCTTGAGCAGGTAGCTAATGACACTGCAGAAGCTGTAAATCAGATAGAAACTGAGATGGTCGCTATAAGAGCGGTTGCCCTGCAGAACAGAATGGCTCTTGATTTCTTGTTAGCTGGAAAGGGAGGCACTTGTGCCCTGATTGGAAGTGACTGTTGCACATACATCCCTGATAACTCAGACAAATTGACATCCCTGATAACTCAGACAAATTGATAATCTGGTGGATCACATTCGTAGAGAGGTAACAAGATTACACGAACAAGATTACTTTGGCTTTGGATGGTAGGATCGTCAGAACAGAGGATTGTGTTCTGGATTATAATCTCCATTGTAATCTTGATTGTCGTATGGTTACTATTTTAATATTGCGCAAGATATTTTTATTGTACTAACACGGGAACAGCCCTAGCTGCCTTGCCTCCTTGCTACCAGCTCATAACACGCAGGGAACTGTTTTCCGTCCGTTCCCCTTATCTTATAGCCCACCCTTCTCTACAGAGAACACAATTATTTACTAAAAGGTGTTGATCAAAAGATCAACAAGGAGGAAATTGTGGAAGGGAAGTTAATGAGTTACCAATTTAGAAGCATGCTGTGAATATTAACTATATTTTAACACTGCTTTTGAGCGAAAATAAGTAGGTCAAGTAATGTAAACTAAATACTGCTTAGTATTTTGTACTCTGCATTATTATGATAAGTTGTTCTTCCGAAGGACAACAAAATGCGTACTCAAATTGTTTTTAAACCAAGGGCAAGACATTCATTTTTCCTCTTGCGTATGTTCCCAAGCTTTATCTCTTCAAAGTTGTTTATTTCAACCTATAAATATAATGGTTTTTGACTGCATAACTCAGAGTGCAGTGACTTGGCTTTGCAGCTGAAACATTCTCTCTCCACAAGTATATTTGTGTAAATAAATTTCCTTAAATCGAACCTCGAGGAATTTGTCTTTATTATGACTTCCACGACAAGGACCGACTGCGGGTAAGAAAGGGCTGGGTGGGACAGACCTACTATTCCTGTTACGGGACGAGGGCCAGGGGGTGGCAATACTGATCAGCAAAAGGACGATGTTTAGGACGACAAAGATGGTTACTGACCCAGGGGGACGGTACGTCATGGTCAGCGGGGCCCTGGATGGGGCACCAGTAGTACTAGTTTTTTTAAAAAATTTAGAATACCCAATTCATTTTTTCCAAATAAGGGTCAATTTACTGTGGCCAATTCACCTAGCCTGCACATCTTTGGGTTGTGGGGGCGAAACCCACGCAAACACGGGGAGAATGTGCAAACTCCACACGGACAGTGACCCAGAGCCGGGATCAAACCTGGGACCTCAGCGCCGTGAGGCTGCAGGGCTAACCCACTGCACCACCGTGCTGCCTCCGGTAGTACTAGTTAATGTAACGCGCCCAACTGGGACGACACAAGCTTCATCAAGAAGACCATGGCAGAAATCCCTGACATAGCGGCGCACCGACTAATCATTGGGGGGGGGGGGAACACTTCAACTGTGTACAGGACCCAACGACTGACAGATCAAACCCCAAAACGGGGATAACCTCAAGCATGGCAAGGGAACTCAGTCACTTTATGGAGCAGATGGGAGCGGTGGACCCCTGGTGCTTCACCCATCCAGGGGAGAAGGAGTTCTCCTTCTTCTCCCCAGTACTCAATGTATACACCAGAATTGACTTCTTTGTGGTGGGGAAAACGGTGCTTCCGGGGATAGACAAAGTGGAATACTCCGCAATTGTGATATCAGACCACGCTCCACACGACATGAACGTGAGGCTGGAGACAGGCAGGGCCCAACGCCCCACATGGAGGTCGGACGTTGCCCTACCAGCTGACAAGAACTTCAAGAAAAAGATATCGCGGGCCATAGCAGAGTACACGGAGAACAACCAGAACGGGGAGGTCTCACCCTCCACGTTCTGGGAAGCGCTAAAGGCCGTACTAAGAGGGGAAATCATCGCTTTCAAAGCGCAAAGAGATAGGGCGGAAAGGGCGGCTAGGCAGCAGCTAGTCGACTCCATACTGGAGGTAGACCGTAAATATTCCGAGGCCCCGACCGTAGAGCTCCTGGTGGAGAGGAAAGAGTTACAAAGGAAAGCAGTGCTTCAACTCCGCCAAGCACATGGGATCCTATACAAACACGGAGACAAAGCCAGCCGCCTGCTGGCACACCGGCTGAGAAAGCAGGCAGCCACCAGAGAAATTGCACAAATCAGGGATACCAGAGGCACATCAGAAACAGAGTCAGAAAAGATCAACAAAGCCTTCAGGGCCTTTTACCAAGGGTTGTACACCTCACAGCCCCTAATGGGGGAGTCCGGGATGAAACGGTTCCTTGATGGACTGGACATTCCAGTCGAGGGGGAGGGCAAAAAACGGGGCTTGGAAGCACCACTAGCACTGGGAGAGATCATGGACAGCATTAGCTCCATGCAGGGTTCCCGGTGGACTTCTACAAAAAATTTGCGACGGCACTGGCCCCGCACCTGCAGGAGATGTTCACAGACTCGCTGGCTAAGGGCACACTGCTAGCACAGGCCTCAATTTCGCTGATACCTAAGAAAGATAAAGACCCAATGGAATGTTGGTCATATAGACCCATCTCACTGGTGAACGCAGATGCCAAAATACTGGCTATAATTCGAGCCAAATGACTAAAATACGGCATACCAGAGGTGGTCGCAGAGGACCAGACGGGCTTTGTCAAAGGTAGACAGCTTACTTCGAACATCAGGAACCTGCTGAACGTGATAATGACCCCATCGGGGGAGAACACCAGAGGTGATCGTCTCCCTAGACACAGAAGAGTCGAATGGAAATACCTCAGAGGTACTGGAGCGGTTCAGGCTCAGGATTCACCTCCTGTGTAAAGCTCCTATATAACGCTCCCATGGCGAGCGTACAGACCAACAACACCAACTCCCTCTACTTCCAGCTGCACAGGGGCACCAGACAAGGACGCCCACTGTCCCCGCTGCTGTTCGCTCTAGCGATCGAGCCACTAGCAATCGCACTCAGAGCAGCAAAAAGCTGGAGGGGGATCCAAAGGGGAGGCAGAGAGCACAGAGTCTCACTCTATGCAGAGGACCTGCTCCTCTACATTTCGGACCCACAAAGCAGCTTGGACGGAATCAGCGCGCTCGTGAAAGAGTTTGGCACCTTCTCGGGCTACAAACTCAACATGAGCAAAAGCGAGATCTTCCGGTACACCCACAAGTAGGGGGGGCAGCACTAACGGGACTGCCATTTAAACAAGCCCAACACAAATTCCGCTACCTGGGGATCCAAATAGCCCATGACTGGAAAGGGATCCACAAATGGAACCTCACCAGTCTGACAGAGGAAGTAAAAAAGGACCTGCAAAGATGGAGCACACTCCCACTCTCCCTCGCGGGGCGAGTCCAGATGATCAAAATGAACGTGCTGCCCAGGTACCTCTTCCTATTCAGATCCATCCCGATCTACATCCCCAAGGCCTTTTTCAAAGCAGTAGACAGACTAATCATGGCGTTCGTATTGGGGGGGGGGCCTACAAAAAGCAAAATCCGCTAGCCCTCCCAAACCTGAAATTCTACCACTGGGCGGCGACGGCCGAGCGAATAAGGGGATGGATCAAGGAGCCAGAAGCCGAATGGGTGCATGCGGAAGTGGCCTCCTGCATGGGGACCTCCCTCCGGGCCCTCGCCATGGCAGCACTCCCATCCCCACCCAAAAATCACTCCAGCACCCCGGTGGTGATAGCCACCCTCCAGTCCTGGAACCAACTACAGCAGCAATTTGGCCTGACCAAAATGTCGGACAAAGCTCCCATCTGCAACAACCATAGGTTCACACCAGCGCTGACTGACGCCACCTTCAAAAGGTGGAGACAGGGCGGAGGGACACTGACAGTCAGGGACCTATACACGGACGGCAGGAACGCAACAATGGACGAACTGACAGAGAAATTCCAGCTAGCCAGGGGGAACGAGCTAAGGTACCTGCAACTCAAAAACGTCCTACGAAAGGAGAAAAGGACATAGCTACAACCGCCACGACATATATTACTGGAAGCAATCATACCGGATAAAGGAAACTGTAGCGACATGTATGACCGACTGGTAGAAAGGGCCGAAACCATACTGGACGCAACAATAAAGAAATGGGAGGAGGACCTGGGGATTAAAATAGGGTGGGGACTCTGGAGCGAAGCACTGCATAGAGTCAACTCCACCTCCACTTGCGCAAGGCTCAGCCTGACGCAACTAAAAGTGGTACATAGAGCCCACTTAACAAGAACCCGTATGAGTAGGTTCTTCCCGGAGGTGGAGGATAGATGTGAAAGGTGCCAAGGAGGCCCGGCCAACCACGCCCACATGTTCTGGTCTTGCCCCAGACTTGTGGAGTACTGGACAGCCTTCTTCGAGGCAATGTCCAAAGTGATAGGAATGAGGGTGGAGCCATGCCCGAAAGTGGTGGTCTTTGGGGTTTCAGACCAGCCAGAAAAATACCTGGGCAGGAGGGCGGACGCCCTTGCCTCTGCCTCCCTGATCGCCCGCCGTAGAATCCTGTTCGGCTGGCGGTCAGCAGCATCACCCAAAGCTGCAGACTGGCTGTCCAACCTCTCAGAATCTCTCCAAATGGAGAAAATAAAATTCGCCATCCGAGGGTCAGATGACGACTTCCACAGAATGTGGGAGCCATTCACCCAATTGTTCTGGGACCTGTTTGTGGCCAATGAACAAGCAGAAGAATAGCCAGGCAGCCAAGAATCAGGGGAAAGTAGGCCAAAGCATGAGAGGGAGAGATAGTGGAGGGGGGGACAGCTAAACCTAAGCAGAAGGAAAGGCGAACCACAGGGGGAGGGGGGGGGGGGGGGGGGGGGGGAACAATAGAGGAGAACCAGAGAGTGAGGTGGGGGGGGGGCAGGGAAACGATGACAAACTTGGCCATCCACAGGAACAGAGAAAAAGGAGAATACAGGCGGAAGACGGGAGGGACGGCTGAAGCGGAGGTGAGCGCGAGACGACAACAAAATCCATCCAGGAGAAGCACGTGACAACACCAACACCAGACCCATTCGGGTATTGCCCTCTGTAATTGTTTCTCCAGCACCCAAATATATGTCTACCCCCCCCCCTCCCTCCCCCACCACCACACAAACAGATGCCTACTTATGTGTTGTCATTAATTTTGCCAAGTGTACAGAGTTTCTGCTGTTGAGCTGGTGCATAATACCTTACCAGTTATTTCATTTTTTATTTTTTTTCTTATTACTTTTTTTTTGTGATATGTTTGTGTGTGCCCTTCTCTTCTATATATATATATATATATATATATATTCCAGATCCTGTGTACATAACGGCAAATATACTTTGTTCAAAAACCCAATAAAAAACATTTATTTTTAAAAAAAGAAACATTTTGAAGTTAGAACAGAGAAGGTAATGTAATTGCAAAGTATGTAATTATGAGGGGCCTATATTGAATGGATAGGAAGGATCTATTTCCTTTAACAGTGGGGTCATTAACGAGGTGCACAGATTTTAAGTAATGGGTGGAAGAATCAAAAGGGATTTGAAGGAATCTCTTCCACCCAGAGGATTAAACAGTCTGGAACTGGATGCTGAGGAGGAAAAGGGCCAGACATTGCAATTTCTGTGATTGAAAGGTAGGTGCCGTGCGAAGAGGATGAAATGTTGGGAGCGATGGAGGAATGGACCAGAGAGTCACGAGGGGAGTGGTCCCTGTGGAATGCTGATCGGTGCTTTTGGGGGGGGGGGGGGGGGGGGGGGGGGTGTATTTCCGCCAACTGCAGAATGATGCCATCCCCTTTTTTATCATATTCTTTGTTTGTCCCAACCCCCTCACCCCCACACACACTGAGCACTGACCTTTCTGCTATCTTACCTTTATGCCATCTATCAACACCTTCTTTAGTTTTTTACGCTATCATTAACACTCCCTTTGTCTTGGATCCATGACGTCTTTGTCAAACTCTCCTTAGCTCCAATCTATCCCTGACATTCTGTTTTGCTTCACCTTCTCCAAACCCCTCCAACTATATGATCCTGCATATTTCTACCCCCCTTCAGCTCTGAAGAGTCAAATGGACTCGAAATGTTGGGCGGGATTTACTGACCAACCCGCTGCATGTTTTTCTGGTGGAGGAGACAGCCCGCCAGCGGGATTTTCTGGTCCCGGCGTTGTCAACGAGACTACCAGTTGACTGCACCTTCGTCGCCGGATCACTGTGCGCCGTCGGTGGGACCGGAATATCCCGCCGGTGTGAATAGCGGGTAAATTCCATCCATTCTCCACAGATGCTATCATTACTGTCCGGTTTATCCAGCATTTACTATTTATATTATAGCTAGAAAGTGGGATCCTTTACAGATGACACGGAAATGATGGACCAAATGGCCGATTCATGCCACAAAATTCTAGCATTCTAAACTCCATAATGCTAAATCAGATTACAAAGCAATGACCACAATATGAGTTTTCATAAATAATATATATGGTTTGACTCATCAATAATATCTTGCATGTATTCCAAGGTGATACTACATTGTGACATACAGGTTTCCCTTTGTGCTTTATGAATGAGATTACCATATCATGCTATAGTTTTGCTATATTTCAGAAATCCCGATCTCAAAAAGGCCAAAATCCTCTGAAAGCAGAGGTACTGTGCTCTCCAAATTGGCGCTAGTTTAAACCAAATCAACATTAGGCATATCTTTATGCAACCATAATTTTGGAATTATTCAATATAACTTGGCAGGACACATGATCCACTGCACTTAGCAGATTTCCACTCAATATCAAGTTTTACAGGTCACATCCTGCCCCATACAATCTGGCATATCATTCTGTTTTACTCGTTAAGTGAATTCAAATTTAACGAGGAAGAAAGCAAGCCAGAATTTTGTTAGCTCGATTTCGGCACAATTAAGAACCAAAAAGCGTTTTAGAAACGGTTCATAGAAACTGACCACAGAATCCCTACAGTGCAGCGGAGGCTATTCGGCCCATTGAGTTGCACCAACCCTCCTTAAAGAGGTGTGAATTGTCTCAAGCGGGATTTTGCAAGCTGGCTAGGTTCCGAACACATGAGTATGGCCTCAACCGGGACCTTGGATTCATGTCGCATTACATTCACCCCCCACCATCTGGCCTGCGAAATCCTACCAACTGTCCTGGCTTGAGACAATTCACACCTCTTTCACTTGTGATTATCCCACGCTCCAATCGCTCCGTCTGGACCTGTAAAGACTTCAATACCTGCAAAGACTCACATTCAAAGTATCGTCTTGCATCATTGACTTTGTCTATGTATATGTTTCTGGAACCCACCTTTTTATTCACTTGAGGAAGGAGCTGCGCTCCGAAAGCTAGTGATTCGAAAAACAAACCTGTTGGACTTTAACCTGGTGTTGTAATACTGTATCAATGGGATGCCATTCAAAAGCAACCAATAGAATGTGTTTATTATTCAGTTCCACCAAACACTGCAGTGTGAGCTGAAAGATAAGATTTTGAAAAGCAATTTAGCTTTTCTTCCACAAATTTATTGGAAATGTATTCATTCTCCTCAGATACAGCAAACTGACATGAAAGGTACAATTTAACAATTGAAGTCCTCATGTAATTTTCAGGAATTTGCCAGTTATACCTGTTTTATTGTAGCAAACCGGGACATTATGAAGCTTCCATTCATCATAATAAACAAAAAGCTAAAAACGACGAGGAGAATAAACTCCCTTAAAATTAGTTTTCAAAAGTTGGCAGAATAATTCACAACTGTTGACTTCACTTTCCTCCATTATCCTCTCCGGCAGCAATGAAACTTTGGTTAGCTGTGGCCAAAAGCACGAGCCACCAACCTTTCCTTTTCCTATTTGTTCCAACTCCTCATGCTATTTTAAGTTGCACTATTATGACAAGAGATTGTAGGCTACAGCACCACTATTGGGGCTTTACACCGGTACATATGTTCAGTAGAGAGTTTCCTTCAGATGAATTATTGAACTAAGTCATAAAAAATCCCTTTGCAATATTTGAACAATCGGCGAGGATGTCGCACAGCCTTCTCGTCACCTCATTTGTTGATTCTGGGAGCCTGACTGCAGAAATCGGGTATAGTCATGCCTTCCTACACTAAATTACAACATTTCAACAGTAATTCATTGGCTTTGTAGTGCATAGGGACATCCTGATAATGTGAAAGGCAAATCATTATTTATTTAAGGCCAGAAAGATTTATTTTAGGAGTTATACATGTCCAGTTTTAGATTGTCAAGAATCAGAACCATGTGTCAAGTAAAGATTGTTGAAACATTTTCAACCACAGGAGATGGAATGGAAGATAGTTGAATCATTTTTAAACATGTCACCTTCTCATTTCTGCTGGTTTCATCTTTGTACTCGAAACAGAAGGGCTTTATCACAAGACGTGGGGAAACTGCAAATGTACAGCCAATTTTTTTGAAAGAACCTCAATTCCGTATTGTAAAATTCAGATCAAACAGACCCAAATTTTCAACTGTTCCATCTGAGAAAATACTTTAGCTTTTAAACAGAAAAAGAGTTGGGGCCTCATTCATGAGATTGAGTTTGTACTTCAGTAATTCATCATTTACCTGGGGGCAATAAATACTTCTATTACATCAGTAAATCTTAGTGTTAAGACCGGATTTACCATTTTACATACTGTTAGTTTTACAAGTCTGCAAAAAATAATCATAAAATTTCAACAGGGAATTACAAGCACATTGTAAACTTCGAAAAAGACACTGATAAGTGTTCAATCGCTGACGCTTGATGTGTTATGGACTCTGGGATAACACAGGCTGCAACTCGATGCAGCTTTGAAAAAAAGATACTCCAGACTTTGAAGTAAGCTCAATGTGATTTATTGAACCAGTTCTCTACGAGTTCGACTCCCCTGCTAATCTTGCTATAGTAACTCAGTCTAACTAACCAGTCTGCTCTAAGCCACGTGGTGGGTGTGATGCTTCTGATCTGCCCCTGTCCTACTCTCTAACTGTCACCTGTGGAAAAGCCCGGAGTGCGAGTGCCTCGTGCCTTTTATAGTGAGATGCCACCCGAGTGTCTGCCTGCTCATTGATCATGTCCTGTTCTCTGTGTTCATTAGCTGCCTGTCTGTGCCTGTCTGTATATCATTATCTGCATATCATGACAACGCTCAAGTCCCACAACATTTTGACCATTGGCATCCGATTTTGCACCTGTCTCTATAATATTGACAACATAAGAGTTGTCTTGATAATTCAACTGTATTTGACACATCTACAACAAACTACTTCAACCCTACTTGATCCAATGATTTAGTTGATCGCTGAACAGTCACAAGCCCACCTTCATTTGCAGACTCTGACACTGTCTGATTTCATGACAGGAGTGCTGCTATTGCTTTCACTGTTCATAGAATTACTAGTGCAGGAGGAGGCCATTTGGCCCATCGAGTCTTCCCCACCCTTTCCCCGTAACTCCACCTAACCTGCATATATTTGGGTACTAAGGGGCAATTTAGCATGGCCAATCCATCTAACCCGCACATTTTTGGTCTGTGAGAGAAAATTGGAGCACCCAGAGGAAACCCACGCAGACACGGGGAGAACGTACAAAGTCCACACTGATATTCACCCAAGGCCGGAATTGAACCTGGGTCCCTGAGTGCTAACCACTGTGCCACCATGTCGCTCATGCAGGTACAGCATGTGATTTGGAAAGCAAAAGGAGTAAAGTATAATTAAATCTTATTACAATTAGACAGGATTTTAGTGGGAATGCATCTTTGAGTTCATTGCACAGGTTTGGTCGTCTTACCTAAGAAAGGATATACTTGCCATAGGGGGAGTGCAATGAAGGTTCACCAGACAGATTCCAACCACAGGGTAAGTGTAGGAAGGTGGAGTTCAGACAGAAGGTGGAGCATAGTATTGCCATTAACACTGGACCTCAGAAAACTTTAATTTGACCTATATCGAGTGGGTTTGTGTATGTGTGACCAACAAGAGAAAGTCTGGCTGTGGTGACAATTAAACAGGCAAAGTGTAATGGGACCTTTTATATGCCCCTGAGTATGCACACATGGCTTCAATTTATGAACCTACAAATTAGGAGTAGCCCAGTTGGCTCCACAAGCCATTCGTTAAGATAATCTTTGATCTGATTATGGCATCAACTCTACTTCCCTGTCTACCTCCTATAACCTTTGACTCTCTTGTCAATCAAGAAAATATCTAACGCAACCTTAAAAATATTAAATGACCCTGCTTCCACCACTCTCTAGGGAAAATCATTCCACAGACTAATAACCCTCTGAGAAAACAAAAATCTCATCTCTGTCTTCAATAAGAGACACCTTAGCTTAAATATGTCCCCTAGATTCAATCTGTCCCATCCTCTCAGGATCCACTCTGTCAAGTCCCCTCAGGATCGTATATGTTTCAATAAGATCACTTTTCATTCTTCTGAACTTCAAAGGACACAAGGGCAACCTGTCCAAACTTTCCTCATAAGACAACCCCTTTGAATCAGTCAAGGGAACCCTCTCAGAACCATTTGGTCTGAAGAAGACCAAAATTGTGCACAGTACTCCAGATGTGGTCTCACCGACTGTAGTCCCTACTTTCATATTCCATTCCCTTTGCATTAAACAACATTCCATTTGTCCTCATAACCACTGGCTGTACCTGCACATTAACTTGTTGTGATTCATATACCAGGCCACCCAGATCCCTCGGTACCACTGAGTTCTACAATCTCTCTCTATTTAAATAGTATACTGCTTTTCTATCCTTCCTATTCATATGGACAAGTTCACATTTTCCCACATTAAACTCCATCTGCCAAATTTTTGCCCATTCACTTAACCTGCCCTTGCCCGTTTGCACACTCTTTTATGTCATGCCATTCCACCTCGTGACCTTTCAGTCATTACCTGGTCTGTCAGGCTTCTCTATCCGGCCCGTTAGGCCAGCGTTCAAAATTTTGGTTGGAAATGTGGAAGAGAACCAGTCTCTGATTGGAGAGGCAGTTTTCTTCAGCCTGAAAATATGGTATGACAGCAATGTTGAGTCTGTTGAGGAGGGAGGGTGGTTTTCACAGAGGACAGGAACCAAAATGACTGCCAAGTGAAGAACATGGTTAGCGAGACAGGATGTGGCTGCCGAGTTTTTTTTTGGGGGGGGGGGGGGAGAGAGAGAGAGAAAGAGAGGCCATAGATGATGCCTCTTCTTTCTTTCTCACTTTATGTATCTTGCTGAGTATTATGAAATATCTCCTTAAATATCTTCCATTTCATCTCCGTTGACATAAACCTAATTTCCCAGTTCACTTTAGCCAGCCCTATTCTATCTTCATATCTTCATCATAATTGCTTTTATTTAAGTTCAAATTACCAGTCTTGGAACTACTCCTCTCTCTCAAACTGAGTGCAAAAGTGAATCATGTTGTGACGTGTTTACTAGGAGTTCATTAATCCTGTCTCAATACACATCATCATGTCTAGAACAGCCTGCCCTCTGGCTGGCCCTGCGAAATAGTCCAAAAACACTTATTAACTCATCTTCCAGGCTACGTTTGCCAATCTGAGTCATCCAATCTTTACGTAGATTAAAATCACCCATGCCTATTTCATTACCTTTCTTACAATCCCCATTATTTCTTCCTGCATTTTCCATCCTACAGTGTTGTTACTGTTTGTGGTCCTATAAACTAAACCCACAAGTGACTTCTTACCATTGCTATTTCGTATCTCGACCCAAACTAATTCGACATCTTGATCTTTAGAACGAAGGCCATCTCTCACTATTGTATTCATATCATCCTTAATGAACAGAGCTACCCCACCGTCTTTTCCTAGCTTCTTGTCCAACTGAAATGTTAAGTACACTTGAATATTCAGGTTCCTGCCTTGATCACCTTGCAGCCACCCTGCCTCTGGTAGGCCTGCTTGTTCTGCGAAATGGTTTACACAATGGTGGCTACAGCTTCAAAAAAAGGACTTGCAAGTATCTTATTTGCAATACGTGGCACAGCAAATGAACCAATTTTGCATTAGTTAAAGATGTCTAAACATAAATGGAATACAGACTTCAGTATCACTTCTAAGCTGATGTTAGTATTTTATTTTCCTATCCATATGGATCTAGCACCACCTACAAAGGCACCTCAGTTCCTGAACCAAATTAGGAGGTTACAATACTTTGCAAGATGGGCAGAGTACACAATAACAGTTGCTTTATTATGATTAAAGACCTTGACTGAAGGGTTGAAAAGTAACTGCTTAACTGATTTGTGTGAACAATTGTGCCTCTGTTCTCCTACCCCTCTTCATAATTTTCCTTTTTCTATAAAAACACAGGCAAAACAATACTGACTAATGAATATACAGAGGTATTGTTCCACAGATATTTATATCACCCCAGTGCCTATCCCAAAGCAGTTGTTTGAATCTTGACTCTAATTATTGACAGAAGGCATCATAGACATACCCAATTCTTACTACACCCAAAATCCAAATACACATACTTTGCTGCAGACAATAATAGGCTGTGATTATCAGTGGGTTCTCTAGCTGATTCTATGTCTTTCCAAAATATGGATACCAAGTCAATTGCAGCTCTTCGACTATAATGATATACAAGGACAAAAGCAAATTACTGCGGATGCTGGAATCGGAAACAAAAACAGAAAATACTGGACAATCTCAGCAGGACTGACAGCATATGTGGAGAGAGAAAGGAGCTAACCTTTCAAGTCTGCATCAAGAGGGGTAGATCCTAGCAGGTCTCTCAATCAGGCACTGTGTGCCTTAAAGGGACACACCACCCCCACCTCCGGGGAAGTCCACATGCAACTATGACAAGGTTTGCTTTTCAGCTTCTCCACGTGCAAACTGCCCCACCTGCCACCCACCACGAGTTGAATACTGGAGGCAGCAGAGTGAGGCCAACTTAATAGGCTCAATTGCAGCAGGAAGGTCATTCAAAAGCCGTGTCTCACTGGAGTAGAAATTTATACTTTACTGAAATGAGTCAATGTCATAATTTTCAATCAAAACGTTGCAAGCTGTTATTTCACTCAAGTCAGAACCAATTAATAGATATGAACTGCTGATGGGCATAATTTTATCTTCCCATAGGGTCGGGTTGGCAGGTGGGCAAGGGGCATAACATAAGACATATTACCAAGGGCACCACTATCAGCACCCACCTGCTGGCTCCAGATCCACCACAATTTTATATGCCGCCCACTTGAGCTAATTGAGGTCATTTAGGGCTAAATAATGGTCACCTAAGTTCCGTTTTCCCATCCCCACTGCAAGTTTTGTTTGGTGGGCAGAGGTTTGAAGCTCTGACCTCTCAGGCTATTAGCAAGAAGTCCCTTCCTGTTGTCCTGCCACACTGATGTTGACGTGGCTGCTAAAGAGGAAATTCTTGGTTCACGGTTCCAAGTTTGAACAATAGGACATCAATCAGAGGCATTGCTTTAGACATTAGGACTATGCTTGTTAGCTTCTCTTATGCCTTCACTCTCTTGCCGCTCCTACACTTACCAACATTTTTCAGAGATACATTTATTATAATTATTTTGGGTCCTCTTGGTTTCTGATATGCATTGAATCCTTTGCCATGTTCTTTTGCCTGCAAGCCAAAACATTGAGAAATCCTCATGTATAAAGATGCTTTGCTGGTAAATTTGGAGTGTGCACCCTCCCCTCATAAAACGCAAGCATAATTGAGTCAATGGTTTGGATCTGGGTCCAGACTCAGACTCACCCCACCCCCAAGCCAGTAAGAGTTGGGGTTTAACTCGGACAGCAAAGTAGAGCTCAAAGAAAAACAAAAAGTGCTGGATAATCTCAACAGGAACCCAAAGAGCAGTTATATCAGACTCAAAGTTTTAACTCTATTTGTCTCTCCACAGATGCTGCCAGACTTGCTGAGATTTTCTAGCACTTTTGTTTTTATTCCAGTTCTCCAGCAGCCACTGTATCTTTGTTTTAATTACATGTAGAGCTCACCGATACTTAGACTGCTAGAAACATCTATGAGTTACTTCAGTATCATGCAGGTTCATATAGACGACAGTGGAAAGGATCCCCAGTGTTACGGATAAGAAGACGGATAAGACGAAGGTTAATTTAAACATGGCTGATTCCTCCTCTCACCACCTGTCCATAAGGCCAGACATAGGAGCAGAATTAGGCCACTCGGTCCAATGCGTCTGCTCCGCCATTCAATTATGGCTGATATGTTCCTCATCCTCCTGCCTTCTCCCCATAATCCCTGGCCCCATTATTAATCACAATATTAAACCCATCTATCTGTCTTAAAGACACTCCACAGCCTTCTGCGGCAAAGAGTTCCACAGATTCACCACCCTCTGGCTGCAGAAATTCTTCCTCATCTCTGTTTTAAAGAATCGTCCCTTTAGTCTGAGATTCTGCCCTCCGGTTCTAGTTTTTCCTACAAATGGAAACATCCTATCCATGTCCACTCTATCCAGGCCTCGCAGTGTCCTGCAAGTTTCAATAAGAATTTGCAAGGTCAACAGAGCTGGGGGTGCCGACGTCGCTTCTGCTACCTAGATTGATGACAGGTGTTCTGTCCGGTTTCATTCCTTTTAAACATCATAGTAGTTTCTTACATTGGCTTGCGAGGCCATTTCAGAGGGCATCTTCGAGCCAACCATGTTGCTGTAAGTTTGGAGTAACATATAGGCCTGACTAGGTAAAGACAGCAGATTTCTCTCTCTGGAGTGAATAAGATTTGTTTTTACAGCAATTAACAATGGTTTTGTGGTCACCCTTAGGCTAGCTTTAAATTCCAGATTTATTAATTGCATTTAAATTCCACCAGCTACCTGGGCCTCTGCAGTACTAGTCCATTGACAGTACCACTATTTTTACTCTTATGTGAGAAATAAAAGAATGACCAGGGTGAGGGTAGGGCCAGTGAAGGACAGTAGTGGGAACTTGTGCATGGAGTCAGAAGAAATAGGAGAGGCGTTGAATGAATACTTTTCTTCAGTGTTCACAAAGGAGAGGGGCCATGTTTTTGAGGATGAGTGTGTGATTCAGGCAGGTAGGCTGGAGGAAGTAGATGTTCTGAGGAAGGATGTATTAGCAATTTTGAAAAACCTGAGGGTCGACAAGTCCCCTGGGCCAGATGGGATATCCCCAAGGATTCTTTGGGAGGCAAGGGATGAGATTGCAGAGCCTTTGGCTTTGATCTTTGGGTCCTCACTGTCCACAGGGATAGTGCCAGAGGACTGGAGAGTGGTGAATGTTGTTCCTCTGTTCAAGAAAGGGAATAGGAATGACCCTGGTAATTATAGGCCAGTTAGTCTGACTTCAGTGGTCGGGAAGATAATGGAAAAGGTCCTGAAGGATTGGATTTGTGACCATTTGGAAAGATGCAGCTTAATCCGGGATAGTCAACACGGATTGTGAAGGGCAAGTCTTGCCTCACAAATTTGATTGAATTCTTTGAGGAGGTAACTAAGTGTGTAGATGAAGGTAGAGCAGTTGATGTTGTATACATGGATTTCAGTAAGGCGTTTGATAAGGTTCCCCATGGTCAGCTCATGAAAAAAATAAGGAGGTGTGGGATAGAGCGAAATTTGGCCAATTGGCTAAGTAACTGGCGACCACATAGAAGACAGAGGGTGGTGGTGGATGGAACATTTTCAGACTGGAGACTAGTTACCAGCGGTGTACCACAGGGATCAGTGCTGGGTCCTCTGCTCTTTGTGATTTTTATCAATGACTTGGAGGGGACTGAAGGGTGGCTCAGTAAATTTGCTGATGACACCAAGACTGGTGGAGTAGTGGATGAGGTGGAGGGCTGTTGTAGGCTGCAAAGAGACATTGATAGGATGCAGAGCTGGGCCGAAAAGTGGCAGATGGAGTTTAACCCTGATAAGTGCGAGGTGATTCATTTTGGTAGAAAAAATTTGAATGTGGATTACAGGGTCAACGGCATGGTTCTGAGGAATATGGAGGAACAGAGAGATCTTGGGGTTCATGTCCACAGATCTCTGAAGGTTGCCACTCAAGTGGATAGAGCCGTGAAGAAGGCCTATAGTGTGTTAGCATTTATTAACAGGGGGCTTGAGTTTAAGAGCCGTGGGGTTATGCTGCAACTATACATGACCCTGGTGAGACCACATTTGGAGTATTGTGTGCAGTTCTGGTCACCTCATTATAGGAAGGATGTGGAAGCATTGGAAAGGGTGCAAAGGAGATTTACCTGGATGCTGCCTGGTTTGCAGGATGTCTCTTATGAGAAAGGTTGAGGGAGCTAGGGCTTTTCTCTTTGGAGCGGAGGAGGATGAGAGGTGACTTAATAGAGGTTTATAAGATAATGAGAGGGATAGATAGAGTGGACGTTCAGAGATTATTTCCTCGGGTGGATGTAGCTGTTACAAGGGGTCATAACTATAAGGTTCGGGGTGGGAGATATAGGAGGGATGTCCGAGGTAGGTTCTTTACTCAGAGAGTGGTTAGGGTGTGGAATGGACTGCCTGCTGTGATAGTGGAGTCGGACACTTTAGGAACTTTCAAGCGGTTATTGGATAGGCACATGGAGTACACCAGAATGACAGGGAGTGGGATAGCTTGATCTTGGTTTCGGACAATGCTCGGCACAACATCGAGGGTCGAAGGGCCTGTTCTGTGCTGTAATGTTCTATGTTCTATGTCTCCCCAGATATGCAGGATGAAGTCCATACGAAAAACAGAACATGACCTTGCTGGATTGTATACATGCAAAGCGAATTAAAGGACAACAGTAGTGGTCAGGGGAAATTAGGGTTGGGAAACAAAGGTTGATTTTACAGCGATGCCCACACCCCATGAACAAATCTTTACAGGTATTTTTTATTTTAACTCTTGAAATTTACATGACCAGTAAAAACAAAATAGTAATAAAACAGAACAGTAAGATTTGTAATATTAAAGTTTGCATATTGTACATCAACATCAGCATTATATAAATATTAAAATCTATATTTCTGAAGTACTTTGTAAAAACATCATCTTTTACGTACTCATGTAGGTTTCAGCGCCAGGGATCTGTGTGGGCCAAGTGAGAGGCAGCGTAAGGCGGCCACCGCTGCCAAGGACACGATTTGACTAGAGCTAGTTGGAATCCCCCTCCCTCACGATGTTATAGCCTGAAGCTGAGGGGTGGGCTGCAGTTGGGTCTGGGCTGGGTTGATCCATCGATAATGGGGTCTGAATTAAGGAAGATGTTCCAGCCACACCGTACCAGTCTCAGCAGCTCTCACAGTGGAGATGACACCAGGAGAACAGCCCAATGCAGAAAAGTTTTCTGTGGCTGCACATGGGAGCAGCAGCTACCGGGGGCGCTGCCTCTGCATCTCGCAATCACAAAAAGCAAATCAAAGCCAAGTCAGAAGTGGCAGCAGGTTAAAGAGAGGGGGCTGAGTAATGACTTCTCCAGGACAGGCAGAGGGTAGAACTCCATCGTCCAAAATTCAGAAATTCTCATCCCTATTTTGGCCATATGCCTGATCCAAATACAGCCCAGCATTTTGATTTTGATCAGGTTAACAAGAATCAGGGAAAAATGTTCCCCTAAGAGGCAGTTAATTATATTTATTCTAACTTTTAAGACAAGTTAACTGAAATTGCTAAATATTCCATCACCACCTGAATTATTCATTTCTTGATGATAATAAATTAGCGCACTATAATTTAAAAGAATTTAAATTTAAAAGGATTCACAAGAAATCATTTAAAGTAAGTTATATCTTATTGCATCGTAAATCACCTGAAAACCTTGATTTAAACCATCTTTCCATTATGGTTTTTGACATTAGAAGTACTTGAATTGTTCTTCCTTTTGCATGATCAATTCTGTTGCATTATGAAAAAAGGATTTCTCACCGAACAAGTCAGAACACCACTACAAATGTCACTGGCCAGAATTATGTACTGCCCTAAGGGGCACACAGTGGACATGAATGGTTGTGAAATGGGGTGCAACGATATCGGGAGTCCTGACATGAAGCGCTGCGTTGCGATATTTTAATCAGCAGGCACACGTGGAAGTCGGAACTGTTCCTGCTGACAACTAAAGGGCCAATTCAGGCCATTTAAAGAACGATTCACAGCAATTTGAGTGGCCCATGTGTTTTTACACTCAGCACATAGGTCAAACTCCAGGCGGCCTTCACATTTTTCATTCAATCTACATCCAGGGTGGGATAAAATGTTGGCATGGTGAAGAGTTCGGAGTTGTCCTCGACTTGTAGGAGTTGGTGTAGAGATAAAGTTGTCGTTTTTTAGGCATTTGCAGAGACATTCTACATAAGGGCCCCTTGCAGTGCAGAAACCTGTGCAATCATCTGGACAAATGAGGATTGTGTACTGGAGGGACGTCCATAGAAGAGGGCGAGAGGGCCTGAAGGGAGAGGAGGCGCGTTGCCTGCAGGCACAGTCCGGGAATCAGCTCTCTGGACCGAGAGGCATAGCCCGAAGGGGTGGAGGACAGCAGGAATTGCAAGGCGACGGGTCCAGCGAAGGTGCCATTACCCAGCTGATAGGCTGTAAAGGCAGCGATCATGATAACTGGACATGTCAGAGGTTCAGTGCCAAAGAAGGCTCCTCCTCTCCAGGGACACCATTACCTCTGCATGTGAGAATTTCAGTCCTGTAATTGCCTCCCTATGTCAGTGGTTCTGAAGGTGACAGCAGGGTCATGAACCTTTATGCCTCCAGTTGTTTCCAGAGGTCAGTGGGAGATCTGAAAATGAAAGTCGCTTATTGTCACAAGTAGGCTTCAGATGAAGTTACTGTGGAAAGCCCCTAGACGCCTGTTCGGGGAGGCTGGTATGGGAATTGAACCTGCGCTGTTGGCCTTGTTCTGCTTTACAAGCCAGCTGTTTAGCACACTGTGTTAAACCAGCCCCTTGCTCAATATAGTCTCGGAATCCGCTGCCCACTGCTGCATCAAGTTGGCCAGAGAGGTTCTGTTCCGAACGGTCAGCATCTTCATTCACTTCAGGACCAACGAGTCCAGCCAAGCAGAGTAGGCGAGAGGCTTTGTTGCAACTGCAGGATTTCCTGAGTTCAGGGAGCCATTGACTGTTCGCATATATCCATAAAGATGTCAGCTGGGAAGCAGGTTTGCTTTTGTCAAAAGAAAGAGCTTCCACCCCCTAAAAATCCAGATCGCTTGTGACTACAAGAATAAGATACTGAAGATATCCAGCTAGCCAGGAAGCTGCCACGATCTTGCATAACTCTGAGGTGCCATGGCAGTTCCGCATAGACATCTATCCAAGATTCCAACTGGAATCAGTACTCACAGTTTTAGGGCACAGGAGGTCATTGGTGACCAAACAGGTGGATGAGGGTAAAGCAGTGGATGTGGAGTATATGGATTTCAGTAAAGCGTTTGATAAGGTTCCCCACAGTAGGCTACTGGAGAAAATACGGAGGCATGGGATTCAGGGTGATTTAGCAGTTTGGATCAGAAATTGGCGAGCTGGAAGAAGACAAAGGGTGGTGGTTGACGTGAAATGTTCAGACTGGAGTCCAGTTACTAGTGGTGTACCACAAGGATCTGTTTTGGGGCCACTGCTGTTTGTCATTTTTATAAATGACCTGGAGGGCGTAGAAGGATGGGCGAGTAAATTTGCAGATGACACTAAAGTCGGTGGAGTTGTGGACAGTGCGGAAGGATGTTACAAGTTACAGAGGGACATAGATAAGCTGCAGTGCTGGGCTGAGGTGGCAAATGGAGTTTAATGCAGAAAAGTGTGAGGTGATTCAGTTTGGAAGGAATAACAGGAAGACAAAGTACTGGGTTAATGGTAAGGTTCTTGGCAGTGTGGATGAGCAGAGATCTCGGTGTCCATGTACATAGATCCCTGAAAGTTGCCACCCAGGTTGAGAGGGTTGTTAAGAAGGCGTACGGTGTGTTAGCTTTTATTGGTAGAGGGATTGAGTTTCGAAGCCATGAGGTCATGTTGCAGCTGTACAAAACTCTGGTGCGGCCGCATTTGGAGTATTGCGTGCAATTCTGGTCGCCGCATTATAGGAAGGATGTGGAAGCATTGGAAAGGGTGCAGAGGAGATTTACCAGAATGTTGCCTGGTATGGAGGGAAGATCTTATGAGGAAAGGCTGAGGGACTAGAGGCTATTTTCGTTAGAGAGAAGGTGGTTAAGAGGTGACTTAATTGAGGCATAAAATGATGATCAGAGGATTGGATAGGGTGGACAACGAGAACCTTTTTCCTCGGATGGTGATGTCTAGCATGAGGGGACATAGCTTTAAATTGAGGGGAGATAGATATAAGACAGATGTCAGAGGTAGGTGCTTTACTCAGAGAGTAGGAAGGGCGTGGAATGCCGTCTGCAACAGTAGTGGACTCGCCAACACGAAGGGCTTCAAATGGTCATTGGATAGACATATGGACGATAAGGGAATAGTGTAGATGGGCTTTAGAATGGTTTCACAGGTTGGCGCAACATCGAGGGCCGGAGGGACTGTACTGCGCTTTAATGTTCTATGTTCTATTGTACCTTTCCCTACACAAGATTCAGGTCCAGCAAACAACGCCCACTGACGATGCCTGCCACCTCCGTCCAGGTCTTCTTTGTCACTCGAGTGGCCTCCTCTTACTGTCTCGCAGCAGCAAGATGTGTCGCTGGTCACTGACTGCCTCCAGCAATACCCTCAGGTACTCATTGGAAAAATGGAGGGCAGACTGGCTCCAGGAATTTGGTTACGCCTGCCATGGGCTCCGGGTATGGATGAGACCATGACAGCACTATAACCAAAGTGATGAGCGCAAAAAACTTCACTTTCTAAACAGTTTCCTGAAGCGCTTGAGCAGACTTCCAACCTTCAGGGAGCTGCATTTAAACCACTTGCCTGCACCCTTACTGGCTCTGGTTCCTGTCCTCCTCCTGGCCCTTCTGGCAGCACTGAGCCAATCTCAGCATGTGTTTCATGCCAACCAATAATTAATTGTTGGGGCAGCACGGTAGCATAGTGGTTAGCACTGTCTCTTCACTGTACCAAGGTCCCAGGTTCGATTCCTGGCTGGGTCACTGTCTGTCCGGAATCTGCACGTTCTCCCTGTGTCTGCGTGGGTTTCCTCCGGGTGCTCCGGTTTCCTCCCATTAGTCCTGAAAGACATGCTGTTAGGTAATTTGGTCATCTGAATTCTCCCTTTGTGTACCCGAACAGGCGCCGGAATGTGGCAACTGGGGCCTTTTCACAGTAACTTCATTGCAATGTAAACCTACTTGTGACAATAAATATTATTTTAAAAATATAAATAATTGGCCAGCCAATGTGAAATTGATGCGCGGAGCTGATCGCGGAAGAGAACAGATTTCACATCTGCTTCTGATGCTGCCGATCGTGCTCACCTAACAGGCTAATGATTGAGGCCATTGTATTGCTTTAGCAATGTACTCCGCAGAAGTCTCAAATGACACAGGTGTTAAGAGTCAAACTGGTTGCATAATTTAGCTCACTGACTTCTTTAATTCGGAGAATAGACTCATTGCATTTGTTCAGCTAGCAATCTGTGGCATAGATTTCCCTTTTTTGAAACTAGTTTGAATCTGACGCCAAGGAGATCTCCAGATATCCATCAACAGTTGTGTCATCAAGCAAGATAAGCGAGCAATCACGATGAAGTGTTCTCAGTCAGCAAACAAGGAAGAAAATGCATTAATTACTATTTACTTTTAATCTTGCCTTCATAAGCTGCCAGACAATCAGCTGTGTCACCTGGAGGGCTGGCCACTGTTGACTGCATGAGCACCGGTGTAGGCTAGACAAATAGTTGTGTGAAATGGCCCTGTTGGGGCTAGTCCGGTGGTTGGTGGGTTGTGATGTATAGGAGGCTAGGGGGAGTGATCAAGCAAGGGAACACCCATTCCCTTGCAATGGAGGCACCTGCTGGGGCACATGGCAGGCACCCCCTCAAGCCCATAGGGAGGCTGGCATGCTTCACTGGGCAGCCTCTCCAGCTGGTGGTGGCCCCACACCCCCATCCCAGCTGCTGTAAAATAACAGGCACTGTGGGAAAAGGATCCTAAGTGGCCACTAATTGAGCACTTAAGGGCTTCAATGACTCAAGGGCAGGAGGGCAGCCTGACATGTTCTTTTTCGGTAATGCTAAATCAATAAGTGGGATATTTAAAATTACTGACAGACACCACAGTAACCTTCATAATCTCCTTTACGGCTTACAACTTTACAACTTCGAAATGGGATTAAGAAAAAGTGAATATGAATGAATATGAATACATAGGTTTCATTGTATTTTAACTCAAGAGTCATTATGAATGTAAAGCCTCAGTAAAACCTTAAAGAACGGTTAGATACGCTGATTAAATACATCAAAGAGAACTTTCAAAAAATACAGACCAGTTAATACTTTGTTTAATTTAAATCTGAATGCCTACTACACTTGCTCATCTTCACAAACGCTCTTAATAAACTGCAAACTCCACAAGAATAATTACACAATGCTTAGAGATAATTCTGTAGCACACTCGGCTTTCTAGTGAACATCAAAGGAGAGAAATAATAGAGCACTGTTTGGAATTACACCCCGTAAATGTGATAGACAGTGTAACACTTATCGAGCCATATTTATGATCTGTACACAATTTAAACATTTTGATTAAAAGTGGGGCTTGTGTGTCCAATAGAACCATTAGAATAGTTTATTTCAATACCTTGACTTGAAAAATTGTATATGTCACAATAAATGTCTTCAATTCACTATATTCACCCCCAGTGACTTTGTTCTCCTTTTCGCCTGCAGTTACAGGTTCTTCGATGGGATTGGCTCTTAATTGCCTCCGAAATGGACCAGCAAGCCATTCAGTTGTATCAAACCAGTACAAAGTCTAAAAACAACAAATCCCGATGGACCACCCCGCATCAATCTAACCAATTGCACAGCCAGTCCTGTCGACCTTGCAGAGACTTCAAGTCCTCCTCACTAACTCCTGGGGGCTCTTAACAAAGGCCGGAGAGCCATCCCATAGAAAAGTTAAGCAACAGCCTGACATTGTCCATCAGATATGATTCTGCGGGTGCGGCCAATACTTACACCACATCACCATCCCTGGGTATGTCCTGTCCCATTGACAGGAAGAGCAACCAGAGGTGGCAGGGCAGTGGTATACAGTCGGCGGAGGGAGTGGGGAATTGACCTGGGAATCCTCAATATTAACTCTGGGTCCCACGAAGTCCCATGGCATCAGGTCAAACTGGAGCAAGAAAACATCTTGCTGGTTACCACCTACAGCCACCCCCCTCCGCCGATGATTCAGTACTCCTCCATGTTGGGAACAAGCAAGGCACCGAATGTACTCTGGGTGGGGAACTTCAATCACCAAGAGTGGCTCGGTAACCACTACTTACAGAGCTGGCCGAGTCCTAAATGACAGCTGTTACGACTGGATCTGCGGCAGGTATTGAGGGAACCAACAAGAAGGAAAAATTACTTCACCTCATCCATACCAATCTACCTGTCACAAATGCATGTAGCCATGACAGTACTGGTATGAAGGACCACCAAACAGTTCTTGTAGAGACAAACTCCGGTATTCATTTTTTTTTTTTTTTTTTTTTTTTTTTTTGCAGCCCCAAAACCATGCTAAATAATAATATTATAATAATCTTTATTGTCACAAGCAGGCTTACATTAACACTGCAATGAAGTTAGTGTAATGGGATAAATTTTAAACAGATCTAGCAATACACAACTGGTCAAGCATGAGGCAGTGGGCTATCAGCAAATGAATTGTATTCAAGCATAATCTGTGAACTAATGGCGCAGTATATCCCCCCACTACCATTACCATCAAGCCAGGGGCTCAACTCTAGTTCAGCAAGTGATAGACAGAGCTAAGAATGCCATGCCTAACGGGTCAGATCGAAGCTCAGTGCTACCACATCCATTCATGAATGGCGGTGGACAATTCAATAACTAAATGGAGACGGAGGTACCGCAAATATTCCATCCTCAATGATGGGGAGCACATCACATCAGTGCAAAAGGCAAGACTGAAGTATTTGCAATCATCTTCAGCCAGAGCCAAGTGGATGATCCATCTCTGCCTCCTCGAGGTCCCAGTGTCACTGATGACAGTCTTCAACCAATAGAATTCACTTTATGTGACATCAAAAAATGGCTGATGGCACTGGATAATGCAAAAGCTTGAGGTCCCAACGACATTCCAGCAATAGTACTGAAGACTTCTGCTCCAGGACTACCATGCCCGTAGCCAAGCTGTTCCAGTACAGATACAACACTGGTGTCTACCCGGCCATGTGGAAAATTGCCCAGGTATGTGCTGTCCGTAAAAAGCAGGACAGATCCAAACTATACCAATTGCTGCTCCATCTGTCCACTCTTCCTTGCCACAAATTTTTAGAACTGTGACATTAACCTCACTGCAAGTGTTGCCACTAAATTCTGACTCAAAATGTTCTATATTTATTTTATAATCTTTATTGTCACAAGTAGGCTAACATTAACACTGTAATGTGAAAATCACTATGCACGGGGCAGTATGGTAGCAGTGGTTAGCACTGTTGCTTCACAGCGCCATGGTCCTAGTTTTGATTCCCGGCTTGAGTCACTGGCTGTGTGGAGTCTGCACGTTCTCCCCGTGCCTGCATGGATTTCCTCCGGGTTTCCTCCCGCAAATCCCGAAAGATGTGCTGTTAGGTGATTTGTACATTCTGAATTCTCCCTCTGTGTACCCGAACAGGCGCCAGATTGTGGCGATTAGGGGGTTTTAACAGTAACGTCATTGCAGTGTTAATGTAATGTAATGAAATGAAATGAAAATCGCTTATTGTCACAAGTAGGCTTCAAATGAAGTTACTGTGAAAAGCCCCTAGTCGCCATATTCCAACGCCTGTTCGGGGAGGCTGGTATGGGAATTGAACCGTGCTGCTAGCCTGCCTTGGTCTGCTTTCAAAGCCAGCGATTTAGCCCTGTGCTAAACAGCCCCTGTTTTAAGCCTATTTGTGACAATAAAGATTATATTATACACAGTATCAGAGTTTACACAGGGAATGAGTAAATTCAAACCATTCCATCGAAAGCAACTTGAAAAATATGTGCAGGTTTTTTTTAATCTTCTTCAAAATGCTAAACTTGAAAAAAAAACACTAAATTAGGACTGACATGAAATTATGGATTTCGAAGGCTTGGTGCAGAAAACGTGAAGGCTGGCCAAACTTAACTGCCTCCCCCTCCAAAATTAATGATTGATAAGATGCTCACGTTTCAGAATAAAATCTGACCACAGTTTTGGGAAATGGAATAAACTCCGCGCAGGAGAGAATGTGCTGCAGCAAGGTGGAAGGGAGGCAGCACTCCCAGGAACATCGGAAAAGCTCGGCGGACCCAGTCACGCACCTGAAAATACCTAAACATATCCACCCCGCCCAGGCCAGCCTCAGCTCCTCCCAGTCAGCAAACCAACCCTCCAGAAATAGGTCCTTTGCCACCTCCAGCCACTTTATCTTTCCACCCCCCGAAAGTGGCATCAAGATTCGCCGGTTGGAACAAATTACAACCTATCACCTTCTCCGCAGTGGCCGCCCCCGCCCAGTAATAAAACAATCGGCTCGGCAGCGCCGACCCCCCCACCTCCCTCTCCCTCTGTGAGGCCCCCCTCCGATTCCGTGGAGTTTGCCCCTCCCATACAAACCCTTGGTGGGGTGGATATGTTCAGGTGCGCAAGCTTTTTCGATGTTCCCGGGGATCCCACCTTGCGGAGAACGGATTCTCTCCTGTGTGGGGTCGGAGGACGGCAGTAGGTCCGGGTTGTACGGTCGGATCATGTTGGGGGGGGAGAGCATGTTTCGCTGGAGGTGAAAACTCGGTGGGAGGAGGAGCTGTGGTGTAAGAAGTCTCTCCGCAGGGTGAATAAGCCGCTCCAGCCCCCGGAAAAATGCTTTTGGCAGGAAAACCACAAGTCAGGAAAACAAAAACATGAATCTCGGCAGTATATTCATCTTAATCACTTGCGCCCAGCCCGCCAGAGACAATGGAAGTCTGTCCCACCGCTGCAAATTTGCCCTCACCTTACCAGACTAGTAAAATTCAGCTTGGGAAATCTCGCGCTACCTGGGCCCCTAGGAAGCTCGTCCTAGCACAACATAAAGGCAGCCTCCTCACCTTAGCTCCAAACCCCACCCACCACAGAATACTCACATTTAACTTAAACACCGAAAAAAAGTTGAATCTCTCCAATATCCACATACATCCATCACTGTCCCCTAACATACGACAGAAGATCACAACACCCTGTGCTCTACTCACCCTCTCAATCCCTCTCCACTTGTCCAAGGCCCTCAAGACAATTGGCAATGGCTCAAAGATGTGCAGATTAGGTGGATTGGCCATGCTAAGTTGCCCCAAGTGTCCAAAAAAAAACATTAGGTGGGGTTACTGGGATAGGATGGAGGTGTGTGCTTTGGTAGAGTGCCCTTTCCAAGGGCCGGTGCAGACTCGATGGGCTGAATGGCCTCCTGCACTGTAAATTCTATGATAATCGCTAATGTGAACATAGGCCAACTCTGAGTCCTCCCCCTATACAATCTGAAGGACCCCAAACTCGTGGTGTTAGTTTGCACATGAGCCAACGGTGCGTCATACAACAGCTGCACCCATGGCACAAACTCAGGACAAAACCCAAACTGCTCCAGAACCAACTGCACCCATGACACAAACCCAGGACAAAACCCAAACTGCTCCAGAACCATAAACAAGTATCTCCACTCAACCCTGTCAACGGTCTTTTCTACACCCATAGACACAATTATCTCCAGCTCTGGCCCCACAGTCAGCGCAAGAACCACATTCAGTAACCGCCTCACAATAGACGACAACTTCTTACCCTTAACAAAGCCCATCTGATCCTCCCCCACAACCTCTGGAAGATACGGCTCCAACCTTAACAAAAACAACTTGGCGAAAGGTTTTGCATCTACATTAGCAGAGAGATCGGCTGGTACGACCCACACTCTGTGGGGTCCTTGTACTTCTTTAGAAGAGTGAAATGGAAATCTGCCCCGCCCTCTCCAGAAGAGAACCCTGTGCCAGTGAGTCATTAAACATCCCCAACACCAATAGAGCCAACTGATCCACAAATTTCTTCCAGAATTCTACCGGGAAACCATCTGGCCCTGGAGCCTTCCCAGCATGCATCTTCCCCAAAGCCGTGCGCACCACCTCCAACCCTAACGGCGCCTCCAAATCCTCGCGCAACCCCTCCTCTACCTGGGGAAACGACAACGCCTCAAAAACGCTAACATCCCCTGCTCACCCTCTGGTAGCATAGATTTATAATATCACTTGCATACTTATCCACAAATAAAGTCTCATCCACCAGCTCCCGTCACTCCTTGCCAGCCTCTCTATCCAGATGAGCCTTGTACGAGATGACCTCTCCCTTGACCACCACCTTTAACAACTCCCATAATGTAAAAGGAGAGACCATCCTGTTCTCGTTCCGTGCCACATAATCTCTTACGGTCCTGAAAATCTTAAACACAATGTCAGCCAACAGACCCATATCGAACCTCCCTGTGCCCAACCCATCTCCAGCTTCAAATTTACCCAATGCAGCGCATGGTCCGAAATGACCACCCCCGAATAATCCACATTTTTACTCCAAGTCTTACCCATAACAAAGAAATCAATCCTTGAGTACATCTTGAGCACTGCTGAAAAAGAATAAAAACTCCTGACCCCCAAGTTGATAAACTTCCATGGATCCACCCATCTTGTTTCCTCGATGAATGCCGCAAATAACTTCGCTATCCCCGAAAGAGACACCGAAAGAGAACTTGGCCTGGAGCAATCTAATTTTGCATCCAAAACAGTTAAAATCCCCCTCCAAAATCAGCTGGTGCATATCATACTCCGGAATGGCAGCCAACATGAACTTATCCCAATTCGGGGTGTACACCTTCACTAAGACCCCTGCTTTCCCTTCCAGTGCACCTGCAACCATCACATAACGACCACCCTGATCAGCCACCACCGTCCCAGTCTGAAAATCGCCACTCCTCCTTGGCCTCCCATTGAACCCTGAATGAAAAACTGCCTCGCCCAAGCCTGCAACCGGATCTGGTCCCACACCCGCAGGAGTGTCTCCTGCAGGAACACCATATAGGCCCCCAAACCTTTCAAATGGGAAAAACTTTTGCCCTCTTCACAGGCCTGCCCTCTTCACAGGCCCCCAAGAGCTGTTGTGATTAACCTTGTTGGGGGTCTCTTTCTCCCTCCCCAACTCCCCCAAGTCAGCCATCAACACCATGACTTCATGTTCCTGCTCAGATCCCAGGCCCACCTAAGATGGCCACCAAGGTGGAACAAACAAGACCTTGGATACTGTCAGCACTCCTTTTTTAAATCAGTTTAGAATACACAATTCTTCTTTTTCCAATTAAGGGGAAATTTAGCATGGTCAATTCACCTACCCTGCATATTTTTGGCTTGTGGGGATGAGACCCACGCAGACACGGGGAGGATGTGCAAACTCCACATGGCAGTTACCCGGGGTCGGAATCAAACCCGGGTCCCCAGCACTGTGAGGCAGCAGTGCTAACCACTGCACCATTGTGCCACCCCAACTGTCAGCACTCCTGCCGCCACCACCACCAGACCCACAGATTGCCTGGCGCCACATCCTCCCCATCACATGAACAACTGGCTAGGTCCATCAAAACCCACCCAAACAGACCCCAGATCACAGCCTCTCCCCCCCCCCCCCCCCCCCCACTCCACTCCCGTTCGCTAGCTCCCCTTCTCCTCATTGCTAGCAAAGTGGTCCCCAGCCAATGCCCTACTGCAACTGTCCCTCAAAACCAACATCCACCCCATCCTTTCCGGCCCACACTCCCTAACAACACGCCCAAACCCCACCATCATTAACAAACGTCTTCCCCTCCAGAACAAACTGAACAATCCCTATATTTTTATTAAAGCCCCCCCCCCTCCCCCCACAAGAAAGCCAAAAACACACAACACCCAAAAGCACAAAGGCATAAGTACAGCACACACCCCTTTATAAACAGAGTCCTAAAAAGTCCTCTTCACAGGGGCCCCAACCTCTTCTCTCTGATGAATGCCTCTGCCTGCCTGGCCTATCAAAACGTGATCCTTTTGACTCCACGGTGTCCCACAACTGAGGAAGCATCTCCAAAAAGTACTGGGTCGACTTCAAGCCCTCCAAACCCTCCGGCAGCCCCACCAATCTGAGGATTAACTGCCCGGACCAGATCGTATTTGTTTGCCAAACTTCTCCAGCTCCTGCGCTATCACTACCGCTAACGTGTCTGAAGTATAAGCGCAGCAGCCATTTTCCCTCCTTCACCTTGCTACCCTCTGAGGTTTCTTCAAAGTGAGCTTCTTTAGTCAATAAATATTTTTATTAAATTTGTACATCTGTACACTATACAATAGATGATGAGCAAGACAGTTCTAATGTACAATCCACATGTTCCCCTTTCATCGGCCTTCCCCGCCCACCACTTTTTTGTTGTTCGGGCTCCACCTTGGGCCCTTCCATCATAGGTGTTGTAAGCTCGCTTTCATTTTGTATTTGTTGTTGTTGCCACTATGGCTTTGTTTAGGGGGGGGGGGGGGTGCCTTTGGCCCCTTCGTCTGTAATTTCCCCTGTCCCCACTTGATGTTTCCCTGGGGTCCTTCCTTGCTTCCCCCTTCCCCCCTTTATTCCTATCTGCTCTGTGTGGTCCTGTCTGCCATCATTTCTCCCCCCCAGCCCACCCTGGCCCCATCATTCCTTCCTATGCGCTATTTGCCTCGAACAGGTCTCGGAACTGGCTGATGAATGGCCCTCAAGCTTTGTGGAAGCCCTCGTCTGACCCGCGGATGGTGTATTTGATCTTCTCCAAATGGAGAAACTCCAACAGGTTTGCCAGCCAGTCCGCAGCTGTTGGTGGTACTGCTGATCGCCAGCCGTGCGTTTAAGGAAACAAAAGCTAGGGCATCGGCCCTCTTCCCCATATGTAGCCTGGTTGGTCCGATATCCCGACGACCGACATTCTCAGGCATGGCTCCACGCTCACCGCCGCAACCTTGGACATCGCCTCAAAGAAGGCTGTCCAGAACCCGACAAGTCTGGGACAGGCCCAGAACATGTGGGCATGGTTGGCCGGGCCTCCCTGGCACCGCTCGCACTTGTCCTCCACCTCCAGGAAGAACCTGTTCATTCGGGTTCTGGTCAGGTGCACTCTGTGCAACACTTTGAACTGCATGAGGCCAAGCCTTGCGCAGGAGGAGACGGAGTTGGCCGTACTGAGTGCTTTGCACCAGAGTCCCCACCCTACTTCCGTCCCTAGTTCATCCCCCCATTTCTGTCTTGCTCCGTCTAGCGGTGCCCTCACCCTTTCTAACTGTCGTCCATATCTGTCTGCAGGGACCCTACAAAGTGGCTGCTTGTGGTGCCATCTTGTTCCTTCAACCTGCACCTTACCTGGTGAAGCCAATCTGAGAGCCATCCTTTTCTTGTCCTTGTATTCCCCTTGTGTTCTCCCTTCCCCTTCTGTCCCCCCTCTACCCATTCCACCACCCCTATGTCCCCCTGCAAATCTCCCCATTACCTTTCCCGTCCCTGCCCGTGGTCACCCCCACTGCCAGACGCTCCCTCCGTACTGGGAGGTGGGCCGCGACCCCCCTTGCATTTGTTCTTCCCTGCGTTAGCTTTCCCCACTACTGTGGTGCCCCCCCCCCTCTTGGGGCTGATCTTACGCCTTTCCCATGCACGCTAGTTATCTGTTCCCTCCGTTTCTTCTTCACCCTTTGCTGCGTACCGCTGCCCTTGCCCTTCCCTGTGGTTTGACATTTCTGATCAAAGTGAGGCAATACAGTGCCGGGCAAACACCTCGAAGACCTTGTGCAGTACTGGCTTTCATATTTAAGGAAGGAAGCAAATGAATTGGAGGCAGAGATTTACAAGTTGATACCTGGAATGAGCAGGATCGATTGGACAGGGTGTAATAATATGTATAAAGTCAGGTTAGTGAAGGGTTAATTATTACATCTGTGTCAATCAAACACTAGAGGGCGCTACCACTTTTCTGTATTGAAGTCAGACTCCGAGGGAATTCTGGGTGTAGTGTAAGGAGAAGCTGGAAGGAAATGAAATGAAAATCACTTATTGTCACAAGTAGGCTTCAAATGAAGTTACTGTGAAAAGCCCCTAGTCACCACATTCCGGTGCCTGTTCGGGGAGGCTGTTACGGGAATCGAACCGTGCTGCTGCTCTGTCTTGGTCTGCTTTCAAAGCCAGCGATTTAGCCCAGTGCTAAATGGAGAAAGCATCAGAAAATTATTAGATTAGACAGAGTTAACACAAAGTTAGATCATAGTGTAGTTAATGACTATTTGGATTGAGTACTGAAAGACAGATTCAATATTACTTAATTATCATCTGTAGCTCAGTAGAGTGTTCGAACTTCATTTCATTAATAATATTATAATAAATTAGTTTTGTTTCAATCTTTTGATTGGTGAATTCTTTGTCAACAACACATCGGATCACTCTGGAACAAAGGACAAAGAATATAACATTTACCACGAATGGTAATATAACAAAGGGGTGGTCTGTTTTCACTTGAGTTTGAAGAGTGAGTGGTGACCGGATTACAATATCCTGAGTGGGATTGACAACATTTTTTTTTTAAAATTCATTCGTTCATGGGATGTGGGCATCGCTGGCTGTGCCAGCATTTCTGCCCATCCCTGAGGTCATTTAAGAGTCAACCACATTGTTGACATGGAAAGGTTGTTTTCTCTTGTGGATGAGTCCAGATTTAGGCGGTACTGGTTTAAAACTAGATGTCACACTTATAGGACAGAGATGAAGAGAATTTTTCTCAGGGTTTTGAGACTTTGGAACTCTCTTCCTCAGAAGGCAGTGGAAGTAGAGGACA
This sequence comes from Scyliorhinus torazame, assembly GCF_047496885.1. Classification (NCBI taxonomy): domain Eukaryota; kingdom Metazoa; phylum Chordata; class Chondrichthyes; order Carcharhiniformes; family Scyliorhinidae; genus Scyliorhinus; species Scyliorhinus torazame. Next base: position 120,560,202 of record NC_092723.1, read on the forward strand.
CTGAATATTTTTCAGGCTGAGGTAGATTGAATACTCTAGCGGTTAACAAGAGCTGAACAACCATAGGGTTGCAAATGTGTAGACCCAGCAAAAAAAAGTGACAATTCTGTTGGTAGACAAAAGACTGAAATATCAACACCCAAATGCTACTACCTGAAGTGGGTCCCAAGATATTTATGACTTCAGGAACCAACATTCAATCTCGGTTTTCAGTTGGGCGTTACATTGATTAGTTATTTATGCACTTCCAAAAGTCAGGAAAAGCATTTTCTGTTCCTGCTAGAGGTGGAACTAAAGTTTAGATTTTTAGAAGAAGGATGATGTAATAGAATAAGAAGAGTGTGTGGTGTTTTGAGAAAAATGAAAATTAAGAGTGTTTCCTAAAGGCATGGAACAGATTACATCTGCACTTGGTAGCAACTCTTTTAAAATGCGCTGTGGGTTATCAAATCCCAGCTCCAGGAATGAGAGGTAAAGAGAGGATAAAGATCACTATACTCCCCACAAGATGTGATTACTGCAATGCACTTCGGTCGCTCCATATTTTCTCTTTTCTTCCCTTGTGGTTCTTACAGCATATTGTAGGCCACAGAAAAGCAGCATTTATATTCACAGATCACAGAAATGCACAATGCCCTTTGAAGAGGCGCAGTGGTTAGCACTGCTGCCTCACGGCACTGAGGACCCAGATTCAATCCCAGCCCGGGGTCACTGTCCGTGTTGAGTTTGTTCATTCTCCCCATATCTGTGTGGGCCTCACCCCACAGGTGAATTGTCTACTCTAAACAGCCCCTTAATTGGAAAGAAAAGAATTGGGTACTCTAAATTTTAAAAAGAAAAAAAATGAGCTGTGCTCTTAACACTGGGCTTGTTTGAATGGCATTAATTTTAGGATCGTTTACTAGTTTCTCAATCAGTTTTCCAATTACCTTACCATTAACACTTGGTGACTTTTGTTGGCTGTACTTTTAGCCCTTTTCGCCCATTATCTTGGATATTATGTTTAAAAACCTACTTGATTAATGGCATAAGATGCCCACGTAGGGGGAAATACCTAGAAGGACCGGGGGAAGAAGCTTGAAAGCAGATGCTTGTCGACTGATTCGAAGACTTCTTGGGGCTCATCAGTGGAGGGAATGGCGGAGGCAGCTTCTGTGCCTCTGGCCACTCCACTAACGGCCGAGATGCTGAGCAGCACCTTGGTGGTGGAATTTGAGAAGCAACGGCAGATTGTGATGGGGGACCTCGGTTGGCATTGGAGAAGGCCAATGAGATAGTAAAAGCGCATGGCGCTGCGATACAAGGTGTGGAGGTGACTCTTTTGAGGCACTGTGACCAGATTGCCTCTCTGGAAGTGGAGATATCTCTGATGGCTGATGTGATTAAAGCACTGAAGGCCAAATGATTTGGAGAAGCGTTCCAGGGGGCAAAATATTCGAGTTGTGGGTTGCCAGAGGAGATGGATGGCCCAAATTCCACAGAATAGTTTGGGAAGATGGTTGTGGGGGTGGATTCCCGTCCCCTCCCGAGCTGCATTGAGCCCACTCCGACAGAAGCTCCATCCCAACAAACCACAGTGTGCAGTAATTGTCAAGTTTCACAGCTTCTAAGAGAGCGGGTCCTGAAATTGGCAAAAGAGCATCATGACCACATATAGGAAGGCCACGCCATCAGGCTTTATCAAGACATTGGAGCGGATCAGTCAAAGAAGCAGGCGGTGTTTAATAAGGCCAAAGCCACCCTGTAGAAAAGTGGAGTCCAATTTGGACCGGTGTACCTGGCCCAACTCAGAGTGACTTTTGAGGGGTAAGACTTTTTTCTGATGCGCCGAAGGAGGATTCTTTTATAAAACAGCATGGGCTGGGTGCTTGAGGTTTTTGAGATGTTGGGGGTGAGCATGTGGATATGGGGAATTGTTGGTGTTCCATGTTCATGTTTGCATTTCTTTGTTCTTGCATGGGTTGAGTGTTTCGAAAGTTGGACTTGGGTGGGGTATTTAATATTATGGGGAGGGGTTTTGCTTTACTTGCCATGAAAATATATAGCTCCCTGTTGGAATACTATGTTTCAAGGGTTGTTTGATACTTTTGTGTCTTTTTTCAGTAGGCACGTTTCTTCACTCTGGGTGGGAGCCGTCCTGCTAGCTGAAGAGTTAGCGAGCGGGAGCAGAGCGGTGGGGGTGACTGCAGCTCATCATATTAGTTTGGTTTCAGATAATGAACTTAGTGTTTCGGCAATTGTGATTTCAGACTGTGCCCCATTTTGTGGATTTGTTACTAGAGTCTTGTCCCAACGTCTACTATAGAGATTGGGTACGGCATTGTTAGCAGACAAAGATTCTACAAACGCATGCCCACCGCCATTGGGGAATGTATTAAATTTAATAAGAGTGTGTTTATCTCACCTTCTATGCTGTGGGAAGTGCTTAAGGTGACTATCCGGGGGTGTAATTTCCTACAAAGCACACATGGAAAAGACTGGAGTGGAGCGACAGAGGCTGGTGGACTCCATCCTCTAGGTGGACCATCAGTACTCGCTCGCCCCAACCCCGGGTTGCTTGTAAGCAGGAAAAAGGAATCCCGTTTGGCCCTGAAGACGTTATGTAGTGCATTGGGTTGATGCAGACGGGTAAAGCTTCTGGCCCTCATGGATTCCCCATTGAGTTTTTTTAAGACATTTGCAAGACAACTGATCCCTCTAATTTTGGAGATATTTAAAGATCCTTGTCCCAGGGTTTGTTGCCCGTTACACTTGCGCAGGCCTCTATTTCCCTAATCCTTAAGAAGGACAAGGACCATACAGAATGTGGGTTGTTTCGACCTATTTTGCTGTCGAATGAGAATGCTCAGTTACTCGCAAACGTTCTGGCACTGCAGTTGTCTCCCAGAGGTGACCTCAGAAGACCAGACAGGCTTCGTCAAGGGTCGGCAATTGTTGGCTAATATACGCCAGCTATTATATATTGTCCTGGCACCTAGCTTTCCTCCCACTCCACACATGGGATAAGGTTACGTGCGGACAATGCACCTGAAGATGGAAGCCCTGGGGGTGCATTCCTTGCAGAGTTGCAATCGGTGACGCCCGCCCGAGATCTTTTTGGAGGGCCAGAGAAGCTTCTGGAAGGATGCAAAAAGAGGTATAAGGAAGAGGCATCAAGAAATCCTCCCTAGAGGGCAACACGGTGGCGCAGTGGTTAGCATTGCTGCCTCACGGCGCTGAGGTCCCAGGTTCGATCCTGGCCCTGGGTCACTGTCCCTTGTGGAGTTTGCACATTCTCCCTGTGCTTGCGTGGGTTTCGCCCCCACAACCCAAAGATGTGCAGGGTAGGTGGATTGGCCACGCTAAATTGCCCCTTAATTGGAAAAATGAATTGGGTACTCTAAATTTTTTAAAAAAGAAATCCTCCCCAGCGAAGACTCGAAGTAGAGGCAGCAGAGACGTCTCAATGACGGACCAGAAGATAGAAGCATGCAGCATGCAAAATCTACCTTTGCAGACTAAGGCCCTGAAATGGCTGAGACTCCGAGGATTCGACCCGCAGCTCTATCCAGTTCATCAGCACAGTAGTATCAAGAATCTTGGGCATATTCTAGTTGGGATAATTTAGGGGATAACCGTTTGTTGTGTTTGAAAATAAACTGGAGTTGAATTGTTAACTTGTGACTGTCCTTAGTTCATCTCGCAAATAAGGGCCCCGTTTGAAGAATAAACTGGTCTAAGTATCTGAATTTTACAAACACCACCATCATTTCAGAGATACTTAATATTGAACTGGAGCCATGTCCGCTGGTGAACATTTTCGGGGTGTCAGACTCGCCAGTGCTGCAGACTGGGGTGAAAGCATATATCCTCGCTTTTGCCTCGTTAATAGCCTGGAGACTAGTTCTACTTGGAGGTCTCCTACTCATCACAGCGCCTCAGCCTGGCTGGGTGGCCTTGTGTCGTTCCTACATTTGGAGGCGATCAAGTACATCATTAGGGGGTCGGTGGAGGGGTTCTACCTAAGATGGCAGTCATTCATTTCCTTTTCCAAAGAGTTAGTCACCGTCAGTTGCTATGGGGGGTTTTCTTAATGTTGTGGGGTTTAGTTTAGTTGTGTTCTTGGTTGTTGATTATGTTCTTTTTGCATTGTAACTTGAAGCAACTGTTTTATAGTACTCTGTTTAGAATGAAAAAGTTTTCAATAAAAATATTTTTAAATCTTTAACACTTCAGGCCAAGATTTTCTGTTCCCACTCATGGCGAACAGGAGTGGAAAATATCGCAATAAGACAAGAAGTCAGGTTCACGTCTCCTAACTAAGTCTCAATCGTGCATTTGCCACATTCCATGGCAGGCCACCTTTCCCGCCGTAGCACATTGGGAACATCATTTCAATATATTTGCATCTCTTTTTAGTAACTCCTCGCCAGAGTCGGCTCGCTCAGTTGGCTGGATGGCTGGTTCATGGTGCGGACACTGCCTACAGTGCAGGTTCATTTAGCATACCAGCTGCGGTTATTCGTAAAGGCCCCACCTTCTCAACCTTACCCCTCGCCTGTGGTGTGGTGACCCTCAGGTTAAATCACCACCAGTCAGCTCTCAAAGGGGAGAGCAGCCTATGTATAGTTCTCTGGGACTTAGGCGACGTTTGACCATCATAAATATAAACAAATGTCCAGGATAATACAGGTTATACAATATACCTTATGTTATAATGTTCTCAATAAACATCCCACTTACGAAATCTAGTGGCAGATGCCACTCAATCTTCGATTAATTTCTCCTCAAATTAAATTGCCACAGCGTCCAAAGTTCTACGCAAACTCTCAGGTTCACAGACCCCCAACAGAATACTATTATTTTTGAAGGCTGAAAATTTATGATTGCTTCAGATGTCTGGCTTTTCCCGAGCCCTTTCCCCCAGGTCTGCACTTCCAGCTCTGTCTTTAACTTCAGTGACCAGTACCCCTTTGCTCCTTTAACTTCAAACTTACTGGAAACTTCCAGTTTCTATAACTAACTGTTCTTTAGCTTCTCTAGAGTTTACTTTCATGCCCATTATGCCATTGTATAGCTTTCCTGCTTCTAGCAGAGCTGGGAGCTGTTCCCTCTCTTATTTCCTTTCTCCAACTGACTGAATCCAGTTGAACTAAAACTTCAAAAAAACCATCCTACCTAAAGATACCCTTGGCTGCTAAGCAACATTTTATTCTTTCCCCAACCTCATGCTTACTTTTCCCGTTGTAAACTCTCTTCCATCACAATAAAATCACAGTTTGAATCATAAACCGTCATACATGCAAACACATTTGTCTAACATGAATCCAACTAGAGTTGCAACCTTTCTGATACAAAAACAGTAAATTAACCTCACTACTCAATGCCTTATTTCGAATATCCAACAATATAAATATCTTTGGCACCGACACGGTCATGATATCCAGATCAGCATATCATGGTGCAATCACACACACACTGATGGACAGGCATTTGGACCAACCAGCGCACACACAACATCGCAGCCAATCACTAGTAAGAGCACACGCACTATAAAAGGGGGAACACGAGAGTTCCCGCTCATTCTGGTAGGACAGCGCTCGGGACACAGAGCTTGCAGCTTGACACTCAGACATAGACCATGTGCTGAGTGCCTCACCAACATTAGTGATAGGGCTAGGTCCATAGGTTAGCTGGTAGCGAACATACCCAAGTCTATAGTTAGTTGCATCTGTTAGTTAACATAATAAAATCAAGTTGTACCATCTACAGCCGTGTTGGCTCATTTGTGTATCAGGACACCCAACACGACAGACACCATCCCATGTTCAGGCATTTAGTGACTCAGAACGACAACAATCTCTCCCTCAATGCCAGCAAACTAAAGAGCTGGCCATTGACTTCAGGAAGCAAAGTACTGTACACACCCCTGTCAGCATCAACGGGGCCGAGGTGGAGATGGTTGACAGCTTCAAATTCCTAGGTGTGCACATCACCAAAAATCTAACCTGGTCCAACCACGTCGAGGCTATCACCAAGAAAGCACAACAGCGCTAATACTTCCTCAGGAAACTAAGGAAATTCGGCATGTCCACACTGACTCTTGCTAACTTTTACAGATGTACCATAGAAAGCATCCTATCAGCTGCACCACAGCCTGGTATGGCAACCGCTCGGCCCAAGACCGCAAGAAACTTCAGAGAGTCGTGAACACAGCCCAGTCCATCACGCGAACCCGCCTCCCATCCATTGATTCCATCTACACCTTCTGCTGCCTGGGGAAAGCGGGCAGTATAATCAAAGATCCCTCCCGCCCGGCTTACTCACTCTTCCAACTTCTTCCATCGGGCAGGAGATACAAAAGTCTGAGAACGAACAGATTCAAAAACATCTTCTTCCTCGCTGTTACCAGACTCCTAAATGACCCTCTGATTGACTGACCTGATTAATACTGTTATGGGCCAGGGTTTAGAGAACACCAAAATGTATCATGGAGTTCACCTGACCCACAACCTTTAATAGATTTTGATTATGGGGAGCACAAGGGCCCACTCTACAGGGGTGATGCAACAGAGAACTAAAGTACTTTTAAAACAAAACAGTGTTTATTCTATGAATCCAGTTAGCATTTTGTAAGTAAACATCTTAGCAACTATCAACTCAAATACTCCCCCCAAAAAACACAGTCCTCTATAAGTAACCCTTAATCTTTCCTAGCAATATCCTTAACACAAATACTCTCCTTAACAAAGGCAGCAGATTTAAATTCTCTACTGAGAGCAGTTATCACTTTTAAATTAGCAAGTGATCTGATGACATTCTTTACATGCAGAGGGATCAAAATTACATCTTGTTTGGCTGGATGCAGCTCCAACTCTGAAAACAAAACTAAAACACAGACACACACTAGCTTTTTGCTCAAAGTGAAAGTAAAAAGCCACAGACCAAAACCAAGCTCCACCCACACTCTGACATCACTGCAGCTATCTGATAAACACCCATTTCTTAAAGGTACTCCTACACTCCTGTATGCTTCACCCGATGCCGGTGTCTATGTATTTACATTGTGTACCTTGTGTTGCCCTATTATGTATTTTCTTTTCATTTACTAAATGATCTGTTTGAGCTGCTCGCAGGGAAATACTTTTCACTGTACCTCGGTACACGTGATAATAAACAAATCCAATCCAATCCAATAATTCAGGAATTGGCCTCATAGGGACTGGGTCCCTGCACTCAACTCCTGTGCCAATAGTTCCTTCCAGGGCTCCACTGGGGACCTCTGCGGGATCTCTCAGGTATCCATGCACAAATTAATGCGTGAAGTCACAAACATCCTTTCTGCATTGCCAGGCCTATGCTGTGCTGCAGTGACGTTGGCCACCACTGCCACTGCCTCCCAAGCTGGGGTGGTGAGATCAGTGCACCTCCTCCAACCATCACGGGGATAGAAGACATCACAGATAGACTCCACAGCGTCCAACAGGTGTTCCAGTGATACATCAGTGAACTCGGGGGCTGCCATCTTCCTCCCCTTTAGGGCCACTCTCTCATCTATGGCAGTCCTGGGCTGCAGACATTGACAAATCCGTGCACACGTACCATTTAAATACGGTGCCTGGAGCGAAGAAGTGGTGAACTAACAGCAGGGTGGACAAATCTGCGATCCGGCACGCATTAATATGGCAAGAAGCTTGAAATCCCACCATTGCAGCCAGCAGGTAGAACATTTATTTTTCACGTCTGCTGCCACACTTAGCGCAATCAGGGGAAAATCGCACCCTTAATCTACAACATAAAAGTTATATTCTTAAAACTTAAAGTCATACCTTTGAAACACATGAATGATAAAATTAGATATTCACAACAAACCTACATCCAATACATCATCAACATTGAATTCTCCAACACTTCACTATGCATTCCATTTAAATTATATTAAAATTATTAACCTGGCAAGCCAGCACAATTAACCAAGTTTGACGACATAAAACACTGAAAGAAAACCATGAGAAACATAAGTTAGGTCATGCACCGGTTTACCGAAACTAAAGATGAAATAATGAGTGCAGTTATTGAGGCACAGCATACACCAGAAATTGAGAGCTTTGCTGATGAGAATTACAATGGCCTGCAAGGTCATAACTAGATAAAGACTGGCCTAGGTGTTTCCACGTACAATAACAAAAATAATTGGCGGATAGAATTGAACGATAAAGAAATGAAAGTGCTAACTAAACAACTCCAAGTGTGCTGTCAGTTTGGCAGGATTCTCCTGGAAATATGTGCAGCCCAATAGTGTAATGGTAGAACCTGTTCTCTCCATTAGTTACAAGTGCCCTCAGGACAGTCATAAGTCGTTTTGCCTCAATGGTAACCTAGAGAACGGAACTAATCACTCAGGGTCTTTGAAACATACCATATTAATTACTTGCCATTTAATGCAAAATTGTAGAACTGTTGCATCAGAAAATACTGTTATTGGCCAATGTATCTTTAAGCCTGTTTGAAGCAACTCAGGCCTGACTCGCGTGGAAATTACTGCTGCAGGTCGAACAACCTTTGATGATTCAGTAACCGCAGGAAATATGCTGACATGAAGTCAGAAATGACAAACTCCAGCAGGATGGTCACTCGTTATAACACCGATACTGAAATGCAATTCAGCAAGGAGCAATTCAAAAATGCTAAATCGATTGTCAATTCGGTTTAGGTCAATACTAGAGTCAAAATTGAATATTCATCATTTCCTCAATGGTTGTAGCACTCATTAGTCCTATTGTCTGGCTGTAGCTGTCTCAGACTTCAGCATAAACTGAATGGGGAACACAAGCATAACTCGGTATGATTTTGTTAAAGTTGCACAGCACCCCAATACGGTATGCATACATAGATGTATATAATTTACTACTCAATAACCAACTATTAACACTTGTTGCAAATATATTGAGCAATAGTGACACAGCTGTTAATCGGGTGTTAGTATTGACTTCATTCTCTCTCATCAGCTGCATGGCCACATTCAAAACCAATGAAAAGAGGGGAGAAAAAGGAAAACAGAGCTCCACAATACTTATGAGTGGAATTTTACACTTGTTCGGGTGGAGGTGGGGCCGAAAAATACAGTGAGTTATTCAAAGCTCCATTGACTTCAGCAGGACGGGAAGATTCCACTGGCAGGAAAGGTCATAAAATTCCATCCTATGTATATTAAAAATGATGCAACAGGGTAAATCATTGGTTCGCCCTCCATCTCAGGGCAAGATGACCATATAAATAAAACATCAGCTTACCCCTTGGGGAGACTACTGCTTTGTAATTACAGTACGAAGTCTTACAACACCAGGTTAAAGTCCAACAGGTTTGTTTCGATGTCACTAGCTTTCACAGCGCTGCTCCTTCCTCAGGTGAATGAAGAGGTATGTTCCAGAAACAAATATATAGACAAATTCAAAGCTGCCAGACAATGCTTGGAATGCGAGCATTAGCAGGTGATTAAATCTTTACAGATCCAGAGATGGGGTAACCCCAGGTTAAAGAGGTGTGAATTGTGTCAAGCCAGGGCAGTTGGTAGGATTTTGCAGGCCAGATGGTGGGGGTGAATGTAATGCGACATGAATCCCAGGTCCCGGTTGAGGCCGCACACGTGTGCGGAACTTGGCTATAAGTTTCTGCTCGGCGATTCTGCGTTGTCGCGCGTCCTGAAGGCCGCCTTGGAGAACGCTTACCTGGAGATCAGAGGCTGAATGCCCCACCCACCAGGTACGCGGTACATACTCGTGCGACTCGGCCAACGTTGACTACCTCATACGCTGCAGGAAAGGATGTCCCGAAGCGTGGTACATTGGCGAGACCATGCAGACGCTGCGACAACGAATGAACGGACATCGCGCGACAATCACCAGGCAGAAATGTTCCCTTCCAGTCGGGGAACACTTCAGCAATCAAGGGCATTCAGCCTCTGATCTCCGGGTAAGCGTTCTCCAAGGCGGCCTTCAGGACGTGCGACAACGCAGAATCGCCGAGCAGAAACTTATAGCCAAGTTCCGCACACGAGTGCGGCCTCAACCGGGACCTGGGATTCATGTCGCATTACATTCATCCCCCACCATCTGGCCTGCAAAATCCTACCAACTGTCCTGGCTTGACACAATTCACACCTCTTTAACCTGAAGTTACCCATCTCTGGATCTGTAAAGATTTAATCACCTGCTAATGCTCGCATTCAAAGCATTGTCTGGCAGCTTTGAATTTGTCTATATATTTGTTTCTGGAACATACCTCTTCATTCACCTGAGGAAGGAGCAGCGCTCCAAAAGCTAGTGATATCGAAACAAACCTGTTGGACTTTAACCTGGTGTTGTAAGACTTCGTACTGTGCTCACCCCAGTCCAACGCCAGCATCTCCACATCATGGCTTTGTAATTACTTCTTGTTTTAGTAATTTTCATTCTCTATTTCTAGTTATTACATTCAAATCATAACGCTAAATTACAAGATTATAATGTAACTTCTCAAATTGCACTCCGAGAGATAAAGACACATTTTTGCAGAGAAATGTAATTGTGTTTTGCCTGTAGTATAAATCTCTATGTTCTTTGCGAAGAAACATGGGGCGTCATTCTCCGACCCCCCGCCGGGTCGGAGAATGGCCGTTGGCCGCCGTGAATCCCGCCCCCGCCCCCGCCGAAGTCTCCGGTACAGGAGATTGGGCGGGGGCGGGAATCGGGCCGCGCCGGTTGGCGGGACCCCCCGCTCAATTCTCCGGCCCGGATGGGCCGAAGTCCCGCCCAGAAATTGCCTGTCCCGCCGGCGTAAATCAAACCTGGTGTTTACCGGCGGGACCAGGCGGCGTGGGCGGGCTCCGGGGTCCTGGGCGGGGGGGGCGCGGGGCAATCTGACCCCGGGGGGTGCCCCCACGGTGGCCTGGCCCGCGATCGGGACCCACCGATCCGCGGGCGGGCCTGTGCCGTGGGGGCACTCTTTCCCTTCCGCCTCCGCCACGGCCTCCACCATGGCGGAGGTGGAAGTGACTCTCCCCACTGCGCATGCGCGGGAAACTGTCGGCGGTCGCTGACGCTCCCGCGCATGCGCCGGGAAACTGTCAGCGGCCGCTGACGCTCCCGCGCATGCGCCGCATTTCCGCGCCAGCTGGCGGGGCAACAAACGCCATTTCCGCCAGCTGGCGGGGCGGAAATCCCTCCGCCGTCGGCCTAGCCCCTCAATGTTGGGGCTAGACCGCCAAAGATGCGGAGCATTCCGCACCTTTGGGCCGGCGCGATGCCCGTCTGATTGGCGCCGTTTTTGGCGCCAGTCGGCGGACATCGTGCCGTTGGGGGAGAATTTCGCCCATGCTCTCTCAGTTCTGGATTGTATGCCTATTTTTCAACGAATAGGACAGAGACATGAAATGTGTTTTGAGTGGAAGTTTTTTCAAAAGTGGTTAGCTACAGACAGTCCCATGGTGCAGTTAATCAAGTGACAGTGTTGGGTGTTTCAAACGTAGGATGGATTGTAGTTAAGATTTCCCAAACAATAGGGCTGTTTTCTTTTGAGAAGAGGAGAGAGATGAAGGGATAATTTTAATTGAGGTGTTAAGAATTATGAAAGTAGTGTTTCCAGGAGGGTTTAGAACAAGTGGTCTAAGATACAAGGGTAAATCTAAGTTTTACTGTACAAAGAAAACAAGAACGTTATTTTTTTTAAAACAGATGGCTGTGGGGTTGTGGATTGCACCAGTCTTGTTATTAAAAGAATAATTTTGCATATATATTGTGATTTTTATGACCACCAGATGCGATTATAACTGGTTTTAAAACCTCAACCCCACTTCAACAGTCTGGCATGAATAGTGCAATCAACAGGATAAGAAATCATGGCGGGGGGAAAGAGACAAGACGTGCACCCCCCACCGCCTCCCCATCTTAACGTTTCACAGATTGAACACAGTAGAATGGCCTTCCCAGACAAGCAGCAGCTTCACTTAAATGGTGAAGTTGCAGTCCAATTATGTCATTTGAACGTGCACACCATTTTAACTGTGGGTCACACAATCTCTGTTGTGCTAGTGAAAGCTGGCGGCAGACCCAGTAAGTAATTTTTATTTTTAAAATGTTTTTTTAAAACTTGGAGTACCCGATTATTTTTTGTCCAATTAAGGGGCAATTTAGCATGGCCAATCCATCTACCCTGCACAGCTTTGGGTTATGGGGGTGAACTCCATGCAGACACGGGGAGAATGTGCAAACTCCACATGGACAGTAACCTGGGGCCAGGGTCGAACCCGGGTCCTCAGCCACGTAGGCAGCAGTGCTAACCACTGCGCTACCATACTACCCTATTTTTTAAATGTTCATTAGAACAGGGACCATTTCCTGCCCTGTACAAAGCTGGTGGTTTTTCGGGGATAGTTAATTGGTGATCAATCAATGAAATCTCATGCCCAACTAAGCCGTACCCTCTGACTTCAGGAAGGTGGATCAGGATTATAGTGGGAAGGAAATTCTTCCAGCCAATGTTTGGAGCCTCTTTATTTTGCCCACTTCTCACATGCTCTCTGTGACTGCGTGGGTCTCACCCCCACAACCCAAAAGATATGCAGGGTAGGGGAATTGACCATGCTAAATTGCTCTTAATTGGGAAAAAATAATTGGGTACTCTGAACTTTTTTATTTTTTGCCCACTTCTGAAAATGGCTGGCAAGAAAAGTATAGGTCAAAATAGGGTTTTACTATTGTAAGTAAAGTTTTCCCTTTTTCATTACCAATGAAGCTCTGTCTCAACCCTACAAAAAAAGGTTCTTTTTACCTTTTTGGACACCTTTTCTAATTACCTTCACAGGAAAATTACAGCAGATTCCCCTTTCAGAGTTAAAATTACAATTGGATCCCTTTGGTATGAGGGCCAGACATGCATTTGTAAAGAAGACTCCTGTCAGCTTTGAGCTGGCATCCTTACAGCCCGTTTAAGTGGATTTAAATTTGGACCAGTGAATTCCTGGCATGACATCAGATAGATTGGTTCCAAGAACCATCTTGAGTGTGACAGTCACTTGGATGCATAGGCAATTGACAAACTTCAGAAAATCAACTAACTGCTTCTACCAGAATCAACAGCTCACAAAGGTTCATGAATTACCTCACTACCACACACAAAGCCAAGATAATTATTTTAAGATGGCAGTTATCGACAGTTGATTTTAATATATACTTTTATCATAAGAAAACACAGTAACATACTACAGGAATGCTACTGTGTAGGACATCATTTTTGTTACAAGCCAATGAATAGCAACTTTTAAAAATAGATCAAGAACCAATATTTTAAGGCTACGTAGTTCTCGACAAGAAATAAGTTCTCTATCAATATGATGTGATGGGGTACAGATGACAACTGGTGGAGACTTATTCTGAGTTTCAAAGAAACAACTTTTAGCTTTGACCATTTTTTAGTAAGTTGTTTTTGTTACACTGAAAAATAAATCAGCATGGCTCTGGCTTCTTAGCCACCAGTTCAAAGTTGTGGCTGTGACATAGAAAAATAAATCTGCGCAGCCACGGCTTCTTAGCCACCAGTTCACAAGTGAATGCCTGGTTCAACTGCCTCATCGTTGTATTTTATAATGTGAAAAGATAAAGGAAAGCTGCTGCCAAGTGCTTGGATTAACATCTCAGGTACTTAGTTGCCCAAAGAAAACATCACTAACTGAATTTTCCTACATCTCTGGTGCAATATATATTTTAATGTCGACTTTGTTTCAAAACAAGCATCAGTAGAAAGTGTTTTAGAGAGGCTGATATATATGGTGAAAATATAAAATTCCCTGGAATTTTCTGCTGTTGTCTTTAATTTGGCTGGTAACACCACAAATGGGAATGTACCGTGAATTAGGAGAAAGGGCATAATCAAGCGTGACGGCACTTGTCCAAGATAATCATCATCACATGACTGCTACTATGGTATCATCTTTTCCTGCACAATCATTAGTTTGCATCCCACATTATGAAATGTTAAGAGATTTGCATAGAACACACGTTGAAATGACATGTGTTGACCAAGAAAATTACTCTTTAATCCATATAGACCATGTAATAAATCAACTTTGTGTTATATTTGTGTCACACTGACATTACTCTGAAAGGTAATGTTCTCTTTGCAGTTTTGTCTGAAAGATTATTGGAGCTGGATAGTTTCAAGTTCAATCTTCAAGATGTCTTTCCACAAAAATAAGGACCAATTGCCTGACACTCATGATATTGCAAATTCTTTTAATAAACTCAAATTTCACATAAATTGACAGTTGTCATCAAGTCTACTAACTTGCTAGATCCAACATTTACATCCAGCAGTATGAGGGCCATGCAACTGATATAATTGCAGAAGATAAATCCTTAAATTCAAACTGCCACACAGAAAGAATAAATACAGGCTCGCTGATACAATTATTTAAGACACGAGTCACAATATGTAATACTTTTAAAATTAAAACAACCATGTTTCCTGTATAGAAGTCCAACATGGGTAACCGTAAATATCAGTACAACATTCTATCCATACAAAAGCTGATCTTCCTTCTCTCTCACACTGTATCTACATTCCTGGTTTTGGTTAAGTTTCAAACTCCCACCCCTAGATTTATTCACTAAAACCAAATGTTAACCAGATGTAGAACGAAAAGAGAATAAATTGCAAAATAGGAAACATTAGTCTGCAACATGCGACATATTGACTTCATGGACCTTTTCAATTCAAATAACCATCATTCCAGCAAGGTTCTCTCTTCTATCTATATTTTCAGCCAAATAAAGCAATTTGTGAAAAGATTCCGTAGCATGAACTGATAAAATATGGAGGTCGTGCCCGATAAATAAAAAGGTTATTTTAAATTCCAAATTTCTGTTGAGAAGCAGTATCTTACTGCTTAAAAAAGCCTTACTTTTTTTTTTAAAAAGTTTTTTAATTTACCCAAAATAGGCATTCATTCAGGCTTATTACAATGTACCATTATCGTTGCCATACAGCATACGATTAACCAAAAGGGCAAACAAGACCTTGGGGAACTGCTCAACCACAATGATATTTCAGCGACAACTTGTGCCTCAATCTTAAATTTAACAACATTCAAAATATCACTTGTAAATTGAACAAAAAAATACATATTTTGTTAAATAGAAGCCAGGCCACTTAATCGTGTTAAAACCTAATTCTGCCTCCCCGAGGAGCATTTTCATGCATTCCGAATCATGTTTAAATCAGATTAGACAGACAATTCAGCTCTAGGTCTCCATTCTACTGTGCCATAAGTAGTTTAGAACTCCTGAAACAATCCCATCACACACAGCTAGCACAAACCCAACTATATCTTATCACTAGGCTTCAGGAAATAATAGTTTCTGTCCCAAGAATACTGCAATTACCTCATGAAAAAGTGAATCTGTATAATAACTATTCATATCATTTTTGTTTATTGGATTATTCCGCTGGCTATATTTCGTCTTCTAATAAGTTGCAGCAACAGTCACATTCCAATTATCTCCATATGAAATTAATATCCTATAGTAGATGAGTTTTTAAATTGTATACAAGTCAAAATTCAGGAAACATTTATGTAAAACCAATAGAATAAACAATGACAGCTTGCATTTATAGAACACCTTTTGCATTGTGCAGTGTCACAAGATGCTTCATAAAAGTATGACTAGCTAAACCCCAACACCGAACCAAAGACAACATTAGGACAGGTGGCCAAAAGCTTGGTTAAAGCAATGGATTATAAAATTGTCTTACAAGAGCGGCAAGGATGATAACAAATGCAAGTCTTTTAACATTGTCAAGATCAAGTAATGGATATAGAACAACTGAGTTAAAAGACATTTCCTTTAGCTCCTCTGAGGCCAAGGAGAATTCAAATAAAAATTGGAATTTAAATACCATTAGCGCTTGAAAGAAAATAGTCCTTTATTTATGACTGCATTGGAGGATAGTTGGATATAAAATGGACAAACATGAAGAATGGAAGGGATACAAAAATCATTGAGAGATACAAGACACTTAATTTACAGTTGTTCAGAAAAAACAAATATCTTGTGGAACAAATTTGTGTCTGTTTTCCATATCTTCTTCTTCCCTACATATGTAGAGTAAAGATCACATAAAATCAAAGAGTTCGAACAGTTACTTTAGATTTTTTGTTTCCCCAACTGCGCATAAAATACTTGAGCATATTCAGTTTAGTCACTGAATGGTGAAGATCTATGGCATCACTATGAGGAGCAACAGACAGATTGTACAGACAAATCAGTAAGCTGTGAAAAAGCCAAAAAGAGTGAATGAGCAATGTATGCCGAATAGCCAGAATAGAGCCTTCAAGATAAGAGAAAGAATTGAATGGTAAATTATATAAATAATTAACTGATGATTAAAATCCTACTTCCTTGTCATGAATAGTTCAATAGATGGTGCAAAACAGATGCATGGTTAAAACACAGCCCAATACTGTGCAAAAATACATTTGTCTATAACATTAGAATAGTACACGTTGCGGTGAAGGATCTCCAACCTGAAACATTGGGTGCGACTTAAAGTGGAAAAATTTCTAAGTATCGTTTTGGGCGGGTTTGGCAAGGTGTTTCTCACCGGCTTTTTTAGTGAGATCCACACCGGAATTTACCCGCCCATTCATTTCTTTGGAACCTTGGGGAGTTGCTCCGTGGTCTAGCCCGCACTTTGAAATTGTTTCAGCAATGGGGAGCGGAACTTGTCGGCGAGAACGGCTCCTTAGAGATCAGGCCGCCATTTTGAAAGGGTGCCCCCATTAAGTGAGCTTGAGTGTCCTCACCCATGGACAGCATCACCCCCCCCCCCCCCCCCCCCCCGTGGCCCCACTGACGGCCCCTTCATTTTCAGGCCTATCTGCCGCTTTCAGCACCCCTTCATCCCCTCCCCCCAACCTGTAAGGGCCCCTTCATACCTACCCTTCATCCCCCAACTCTTTCATGGGCTTGGACCCCCTCAAGCCGCAGCCCTTGGCAGTGCCACCTTGGCACTCTTGCAGTGCCCTGCCAGCCTGGCTGTGGCCATCTGGGCATGTTGATACTGCCAGGGTGACAGTCTCAGACTGGTCCTGCCAAGGTGCCCAAGGGAGAGCCAGGGTGCCACTCTGCCCTGACCCTGACCACCCTGGGGTCTCCAATGTCCTGGGAGACCTTCCCCCCAGGTGCCACGCGTGGACCAGTACTAACCGGCACCATGATGAGGTCTCCCAGGCGCAGGCATTCATTCCCACGCCAACATATTTAAATTACCCTATTGGCTCATTTTAATTATGGATATCTCACGAGGCATTCCAAGCATTGCAAATCTCACACGTGGCCTTTCATGAGATTTGACAGCCTCGTCACATCACTGAGGCTGTTCGATTGTGCCCGTTAAGTTTGTTTTCCAAGTTCTGCCTAACCTGCTGAATATTTCCATCATTCCGTTATTTTCTTTAGAGATTTCCAGCAACTGCAGTATTTGTGATGTTGTAGCACAATACGAATGTAAAAAATGCAATTATGACCTAGAATGCAATTGGTTTTTGATGAACAATGTAGTGCTCATATCACCAATTGTAATTTAGTCAATAACAAGCTATAAAGCAGAATGTGTGGCTGATTTTCAGGATATGGCCTAGGTGGGGAGGTTCTTCCCCCCCACCCCAAAACAACTACAGTCTCAATAATACACATTGGATGTTATTGCATTTAGGCAAGTTCAGGATAAGTTCTGTATTTTAAATATACAATGCTGTTCTGTACACCAAAATTTGCATAAATAGCAAGGCATGGGGATATTTCCTGACATTACAACAGTGTACACGTTGATTAGCAGCTCACCTGTGGACATTGGTATTCATTTGGCACACAGAAAGCTTTCAAATGTTTTTATAACCTCCGTAATTCAAGATATATCATTTAATTATACCAACCTTTATAATGTAATTACAAACTCAGAACTGGACTATTCTATCAGTAATTATTTGTAAGCCAAGTCATTTGTTGTGGCAAGCAATTTATTATTGTTCAGATTTATTAAAGTGTGAGTTTTAACTGCTTCTGAAAACTTTTGTGCAATATTATGGCAGTCAGACAACAAATTGCATTACATCCGATCAGTGCAGACCTTTATGAGATTAATTGTAAATGTCACGCCATGACAAATTACTGGCACCAAATATAGGGCTGTATCAGATAATTCATCAGGACTGCAATATCACATTGAAACTTTGCCAGCAGATGTCAAGCTTACTGAATATTTTAGATATTATGAAGTTTAAAATGTGTGAAAGACTGACTGTCATTTCATAGTCCTGAGCAGTCTCTGAAAATACTACTGAGTGAGCCCTTCAACAAGATTAACATTTAAAGATTTGGGGACATATTGACCTCTTAAGTGTTGAGTCTGTCAAGATGAAAACAAATGTATGTAAAAGTTTACAGGTTTTTCAAGACATCTAATTACCACACTTGTGCTGTTCTCTAGTTGTGCTGTCATCTTGATAAGTAATAATGCTGATATCTAAATGTAGCAATATAACAAAAACCATTAATAACAAAAAGGTTAAATCAAACTCCTAAAGTTCAGTATAATGCTGATAACCTCAGTTTTGTCCCTTGTGTCTTTGACAATAAATGACTCCGTCACTATGATTAAATGCCTGCCCTGCATTTTCAGCATACAAATTGTTTATAACACAACACATGGAATCTCGACAGTGCAGAAGGAGGCCATTCAGCCCATTGAGTCTGCACCAGCCCTTGGAAAGAGCACCCTACTTAAGCCCATGCCTCCACCCTTTCCCCGTAACCCAGTTTGGATACGAAGGGGCAATTTAGCATGGCCAATCCATCTAACCTGCACATCTTTGGACTGTGGGAGGAAACCGGAGCACCTGGAGGAAACCCACGCAGGCACAGGGGGAAAGTGCAAACTCCATGCAGACATTAACCCGAGGCTGGAATTGAACCTGGGTCCCTGGAGCTATGAGGCAGCAGTGCTAACCACTGTGCCACCTTGACCCCACCCTCATGACGGTGTAGGAACACTGAATAAGCAGAGTTCAGGGTGCTTTGATTTACAAGTGGGCAGCACGGTAGCACAGTGGTTAGCACTGTTGTTTCACAGCTCCAGGGTCCCAGGTTCGATTCCCAGCTTGGGTCACTGTTTGTGTGGAGTCTGCACGTTCTCCCTGCATCTCCGTGGGTTTCTTCCGGGCGCTCCGGTTTTCTCCCACAGGTCCCGAAAGATGTTCTGTTAGGCAATTTGGACATTCTGAATTCTCCCTCTGCGTACCCGAACAGGCACCGGAATGTGGCGACTAAGGGCTTTTCACAGTAACTTCATTGCAGTGTTAATGTAAGCCTACTTGCGACAATAAAGATTATTATAAATGCTAACATGGAAATTTAGTGCAGGTGGGAATTCAGCGCAGACAGGGAAGGAGGTGCTTTATTGCCTCCCATAGGTGGTGAATATTCAAAGATATTAATTATCACATATCAGAATTGTTACAGCACAGAAGTTGGCCACTCAGACCATTGTTTGCACACCAGCTCTTCCCACAACCCTGCAGATTGTTTATTTTCAAATCATCAGTTAATTCCCTCGAGTGCCCTGATTGAACCTGCCTCCACTACACTTTCAAGCAACGCATTCCAGAGCTTAGCCACTCGCTGTGTGAAAAATGTTTTTCTCAATTATTTTTGTTTCTTTTACAAATTACTTTACTTCTGTGTCCTCTCATTCCCGATCCTTTCAAGAATGGGGCGTGTTTCTCCCCGTCCCCCTCATGATTTTGAATGCCTCCATCAAATCTCCTCTCAGCATTATTTTCTCTAAGGGCAAAAGTCCTAATTTTTTCCAATCTTACTTCTTAACTCAAGTTCCTCATTCCTGAATCCACTCTCGTAAACCTCTTTTGCTATCACCAAAGCCTTCCCTTCCTTTCTAAATTCCGATGCCCAGAACTGTACACAATACTGTAGCTGAGGGGAATTATACAGTCATTCCTTTTGACTTCTTTTGACTGAAGCGAAAAGGCATGAATCTTATAAAGTTTGACAGTTAAAGAAACTTGGGTATACTTATACAAGGATCCCAGGAGGTTAGCATGCAGTCCAAACATATATAGGTTAGATGGATTAGCACTGCTAAACTGCCCCTTAGTGTCCAAAAGGTTCGGTGGGATTACTGGATTACAGGGATAGGGTGGGGCGTGGGCCGATGCAGGTTGCTCTTTCAGAGGGTTGGAGCAGATGGCCTCCTTCTGCATTGAAGGAATTCTATGGTTCTATGATAGGTACACCAGCAGGAAGGAAGAGAAAGTGCATGTTGGACTTTATTGCAAGGAGATAGGAGTACAAGAGTAAATAATTAAAGAATTAATTGTGCAAATAGATGTAAAATGGTTTGATATAGTCGGGATTACAGAGACATGGCTGTAGGGTGACCAGGAATGGGAACTGAACATCCAGTGGTATTCAATATTCAACCTGGTGTTGTAAGACTTCTTAATGTGCTCACCCCAGTCCAACGCCGGCATCTCCACCTCATTCAATATTTAGGAAGAACAGACAAAAAGAAAAAGTGGGGTTTCATTGATGGTTAAAGAGGAAACTAACACAATAGTGAGGAAGGACATTAGTTCTGATGATGTGGAATCTGTATGGGTATAGCTGAGAAATACCAAGGGGCAAAAAAACATTGTGGGGTTTGGATATAGACCCCCAAAATACAATAGTCATGTTGGGAATGGCATTGAACAAAAAATTAGAAATACATGCGGTAAAGGAACACCTGTAATCATGAATGATTTTAATCTTCGTAAAGATTGGGCAAATCAAATTAGTAACAATATCGTAGAGGAGGAATTCCTGGAATGTATATGGGATGGTTTTCTGAACCAATACATTGAGAAACCAAGTAGAGAACAGACCATCCTAGACTGAATATTGTGTAATGAGAAAGGAATAATTGACAGCCTAGTTGTGTGAGGCCTCTTGGGCCTAATTCTAATATGATAGAATTATTCATCAAGATGGAGAATGATGGTGTTGATTCTGAGACTAGGGTACTAAATCTAAACAAAGGAAACTGGGATGGTATGAGGCGAGAGTTGGCTATAATAGATTGGTAGAACAATACTTAACGAGATGATGGTGGATAGGCAATGTAAAATTTCAAAGAGCGAATGGGTGAATGACCACAATTGTTCACTCTTGTCTGGCACAAAAATAAAACGGGAAAGGTGGCCAAACCATGGCCTACAAGAGAAAGTTGAGATAGTATTAGGTCCAGGATTGGGAGCAGTTTATAATTCATCAAAGGAGGACAACGAGATTGACAAAGAAGGGGGGGAAAGCGTATGAGAATAAGCATCTAGGAACATATAAATTGACTGTAAAAGCTTCTACAGGTATGTGAAGAGAAATAGATTGGTGAAGACAAATAAGGGTCTCTTACAGTCAGAAAGAAGGGAATTTATAATGGGGAACAAAGAAATGGCTGACCAACTAAACACATGCTTTGGTTCTGCCTTCACGAAGGAGGGCACAAATAACATACCAGAAATTTTAGGGGCACACAGGGTTTAATGAGAGAGGAACTGAAGGAAATCAGTATTAGTAGGGAAATGGAGTTGGGGAATTTGATGGGATTGTAGGCCAATAAATCCCCAGGGACTGATAGTCTACATTATAGAATACCTAAGGAAGTGGCCCTAGAAATAGTGGATGCACTAGTGGTCATCTTCCA
This sequence comes from Scyliorhinus torazame, assembly GCF_047496885.1. Lineage (NCBI taxonomy): Eukaryota > Metazoa > Chordata > Chondrichthyes > Carcharhiniformes > Scyliorhinidae > Scyliorhinus > Scyliorhinus torazame. Next base: position 120,581,973 of record NC_092723.1, read on the forward strand.
AGATTCTATAAACTCTGGATCAGTTCCTATGGATTGGAGGGTAGCTGATGTAACTCCACTATTTAAAAAGTGAGGAAGAGAGGAATTACAGACTAGTCAGTCTGACGTCAGTAGTGGGGAAATTGCTGGAGTCCATTATAAAGGTTTAATAGCAAAACACCTAGAAAACATTGGCAGATTGGACAGAGTCAGCACGGATTTACGAAATGGAAATCATGCTTGACAAATCTACTGGATTTCTTAGAGGATGTAACGAGTAGAGTTCATGAGGGGAGGAGCAAGTGGATGTCGTTTATTAGGACTTTCAGAAGGCTTCCGACAAGGTCCCACATAGGAGATTATTAGCGCAGGGGATTGGGGGTTGTGTACTGAGATGGATAGAAAACTGGTTGGTAGACAAGAAACAGAGTAGGAAGAAATGGGTCTTTTTCCAAGTGGCAGGCAGTGGCTATTGGGTACCCCAGGGATCAGTGAACGGACCCCAGCTATTTACAATGTCTATTAATGATTTGGATGAGGGAACCAAATGTATTATCTCCAAATTTGCAGGTGACACAAAGTTGGTGGGAGGATGAGCTGTGAAGAAGATGCTTCAGTATGATCTAGACAAGTTGAGTGAGTGGGCAAATGCATGGTAGATGCAGTATAATGTGGATAAATGCAAGATTAAACAATTTGGTAGCAAAATCAGGATGGCAAATTATCTGAATAGCTTTAGATTGGGACAGCAATGAGACCTGAGTGTCCCAGTACACCAGTCACGAAAAGGAATAATGCAGGTAGTGAAGAAAGCAAATGATAGGTTGGTCTTCATAGCAAGAGCATATGAGTCCAGGAGCTGAGCTGCCTTGCTACAGTTAAACAAGGCCTTGGTGAGACCACACCTGGAATATTGAGTGCAGATTTGGTCTCCTTATTGGAGGAAGAATGTTCTTGCTCCAATATGGAGGGAGTGCACCAAAGGTTTACCAGACTGATTCCTGGGCTGATGCAACTGACATCTGAGGAGAGCTTGAGTTGGTTGGGATTATGTTTGTTGGGGTTTAGAAGAATAAGGGGGAGTCTCACAGAAACCTATAAAACCTATAAAAAGGAGGCATTTGTCAGGGCTAGAAGTCTTGGAGAAGACGAAGCCTATGTGGAATATAAGGAAAGTAGGAAGGAACTTAAGCAAGGAGTCAGGAGGGCTAAAACGGGTCACAAAAAGTCATTGGCAATAGGGTTAAGGAAAATGCAAAGGCTTTTTACACGCACATAAAAAGCAAGAGGGTAACCAGGAAAAGGGTTGGCCCACTGAAGGACAGGGCAGGGAATCTATGTGGGCAGGGAATCTATGTGTGGAGCCAGAGGAAATGGGCGAGGTACTGAATGAATACTTTGCAACAGTATTCACCAAAGAAAAGGAATTGGTGGATGTTAAGTCTGGAGAAGGGTGTGTAGATAGCCTGGGTCACATTGAGATCCAAAACGACGAGGTGTTGGTCGTCTTGAAAAATATTAAGGTGGATAAGTCCCCAGGGCCTGATGGGATCTACCCCAGAATACTGAAGGAGGCAAGATAGGAAATTGCTGAGGCCTTGGCAGAAACTTTTGGATCCTCGCTGTCTTCAGATGTCCCGGAGGACTGGAGAATAGCCAATGTTGTTCCTTTGTTTAAGAAGGGTCGCAAGGTAATCCAGGAAACTACAGGCTGGTGAACCTTACGTCAGTGGTAGGGAAATTACTGGAGAGAATTCTTTGAGACAGGATCTACTCCCATTTGGAAGCAAGTGGACAAATTAGCGAGAGGCAGCACGGTTTTGTGAAGGGGAGATCGTGTCTCACTAACTTGATAAGAGTTTTTCGAGGAGGTCACAAAGATGGTTGATGCAGGTACGGCAGTGGATGTTGTATAAGTGGACTTCAGGAAGGCCTTTGACAAGGTCCCTCATGGTAGACTGGTACAAAAGGTGAACTCACACGGGGTCAGAGGTGAGCTGACAAGATGGATACAGAACTGGCTAGGTCACAGAAGGCAGACAGTAGCAATGGAAGGATGCTTTTCTGATTGGAGGGCTGTGACTAGTGGTGTTCCGCAGGGATCAGTGCTGGGACCTTTGCTGTTCGTAGTATATATAAATGATTTGGAGGAAAATGTAACTGGTCTGATTAGTAAGTTTGCGGACGACACAAAGGTTGCTGGAATTGCGGATAGCGATGAGGACTGTCAGAGGATACAGCAGGATTTAGATCGTTTGGAGACTTGGGCGAAGAGATGGCAAATGGAGTTTAATCCGGACAAATGTGAGGTAATGCATTTTGGAAGGTTGAATACAGGTAGGGAATATACAGTGAATGGTAGAACCCTCAAGAGTATTGGCAGTCAGAGAGATCTAGGTGTACAGGTCCACAGGTCACTGAAAGGGGCAACACAGGTGGAGAAGGTAGTCAAGAAGGCATACGGCATGCTTGCCTTCATTGGCCAGGGCATTGAGTATAAGAATTGGCAAGTCATGTTGCAGCTGTATAGAACCTTAGTTAGGCCACACTTGGACTATAGTGTTCAATTCTGGTCGCCACACTACCAGAAGGATGTGGAAGCTTTAGAGAGGGTGCAGAAGGGATTTACCAGGATGTTGCCTGGTATGGAGGCCATTAGCAATGAGAGGTTGAATAAACTCGGTTTGTTCTCACTGGAACGACGGAGGTTGAGGGGCGACCTGATAGAGGTCTACAAAATTATGAGGGGCATAGACAGAGTGGATAGTCAGAATTTTTTTCCCCCGAGTACTGGGGTCAATTACTAGGGGGCATAGGTGTAAGGTGCGAGGAGCATGGTTTAGAGGAGATGTCCGAGGCAAGTTTTTTTACACAGAGGGTAGTGGGTGCCTGGAACTCGCTGCCGGAGGAGGTGGTGGAAGCAGGGACGATAGTGACGTATCAGGGGCATCTTGACATATACATGAATAGGATGGGAATAGAGGGATCCAGACCCCGGAAGTGTAGAAGTTTTAGTTTAGACGGTCAGCGTGTTCGGCGCAGGCTTGGAGGGCCGATGGGCCTGTTCCTGTGCTGTACTTTTCTTTGTTCTTTGTTCTAACAGGACTAGACAGGATAGATGCAAGAAGGATGTTCACGATGGTGGGGGATTCCAGAACCAGGGTTCAGAGTCGAAGTATATGGAATAAATATTTTAGGATTGAGATGAGGAGAAATTTCTTCACCAAGGAGTGGTTAGGCTCTCGACCACAGAAGGCAGTTGAGGCCAAAATATTATATGGTTTCAAGAACAAATTAGATATAGCGCTTTGGGCTAAAGGAATCAAAGGATTTGGGGAAAGCGGGAACATGTTACTGTTGGATGATCAGCCATGATCATAATGAATGGCAGAGCAGGTTCAAAGGACCAAACGCCTACTCCTGCTTCTATTTTCTATATGTCTATACTCCCTGGTAATTGACCTTTCAAGCAACGGGAAAGAGGTCTTTCCAGCCTATCCTTTGTAGGCTCCTGATAATTGCATACATCTCGAATAGGTCACGCCTCAGCCTTCTGTATTTCTTTAAAAAAAAAATTTAGAGTACCCAATTCATTTTTTCCAATTAAGGGGCAGTTTAGCGTGGCCAATCTACCTAGCCTGCACATCTTTGGGTTGTGGGGGCGAAACCCACGCAAACACGGGGAGAATATGCAAACTCCACACGGACAGTGACCCAGAGCCGGGATCGAACCTGGGACCTCGGCGCCGTGAGGCAAAAGGGCTAACCCACTGCGCCACCGTGCTGCCGCAGCCTTCTCTATTTTAAGGAAAATAGCCCAGTCTATCCAATATGTCCTCATAGCTGCAATTTTCAAGCCTTGGCAAAATTCTTGTAAATCTCCTGTATACTCTCTCCAGAGCAATTGTGTCCATTCTGTAATGTGGTGACCAGAACGGTCCAGCTGTGACCTAACCATTGTTCTGTACAGTTCCTGCATTACATCCCTGCTTTCCTATTCAATACCTCGTCCAATAGAGGAAAGCATTCCATCTTATCCACCTGTCCTGCCACCTTAAGGGACATATAAATATGCGCTCCAAGTTCTCTCACTTCCTCAATCTCTCTTAATATCCTCCCATATATTGAGTTTTCCCTTCCTTTGTTTGTCCTCCCCAAATGCGTTACCTTCATTTCATTGGCCATTTTCCTGGCCACTCAACCAAACCATTGCTGTAATTCTGGAGACATCAGCTATTCTCTTTCACTGCAAACGACAAGGCAATTTTGTGTTTCATCTGCAAATTTCCCAGTCATGGCTCCCACCCTTAAGTCCAAGTCATTCATTTGTACAAACAGCAAATGCCCTAACCCGAGCCCTGTGAAACGCAACTGGAAACTATTTTCCATTCGTAAAATCATCCATAAACAAAATGTATTACCCTTTGTTACCTAAAACACTTTTTTAATGTGCAGCAGTCCAGCTCTATACGGTACCTGTGTTTCAGAAATCTATTATAAACTTTGTATTTTAAAGAGGTTGCTGCAAGGAAGAAGCCTGCAGCCAAGGCAGCAATTTTAAAGTCACATACTGTACTATACAGTATTCCAGAATGTATGATAGCGTTTCAATTTTTATATTGATTTTTCTGGGCAAAAACTGTCCTCAGGAACCTAACTCCATCTTTAACATTGATTCCTATGGGAAATCAGAGGGGCTAACTGGGCTAAATAGCTGGCTTTTAAAGCAGACCAAGGCAGGCCAGCAGCACGGTTCAATTCCCGTACCAGCCTCCCCAAAAAGGCGCCGGAATGTGGCGACTGGCGGCTTTTCACAGTAACTTCATTTGAAGCCTACTTGTGATAATAAGCGATTTTCATTTCATTTCATTTCATGCTTCACTTAAAGGGGCTTCACCTAAAGTAGAGATTTTCAGAAAGGCAACAACCATTCTAAGTGAGAACTCCCTGTAATACAATGAAGAGTGCCTTGATCTATTAGAATGGATAAATAGCTTTGGTACAATCTATTAAAAATTTTGCCACAGTGTGTACATCCTGTTACTTCTTTATATTATAAATTCCTATAGCCACATTTGTAATGCTATCAGGGATGTGGAACTTTAGTGAAGTGGGGAGGTGAGCAAAGCTGGGACCGGTCTCCTTCGAGCACAGAAAGTTAAGGTTACAAAATCATGAAGGGTATTGATTCATGGGGTCACGGCCGCGATCAGGTCAGCCGTGATCTTACTGAAAGCCAGAGCAGGCTCCAAGGGCTGAACAGCTTACTCTTGTTCCTATTTTTTATATTCTTAGGTAAACAGGATGAAACTCTTCCTGATGGCAGAAGGGTCAGTGACCAGAAGTTAAAGGTTTTAAGGTAATTGGCAGAACAACCGTGGATTGCAAATGTTTAGACCCAGCAATAAACTTGGCAATTCTGCTGGTAGAGAAATGACTGAAATATCAACGCCCAAATGCTGCTACCGGAACTGGGTCCCAAGATATTTATGACTTCAGGAACCAACATTCAATCTCAGTTTAACATTTTCAGTTGGGCGTTACATTGATTAGGTATTTATGCACTTCCAAAAGTCAGGAAAAGCATTTTCTGTTCCTGCCAGAGGTGGAACTAAGGTTTAGATTTTTAGAAGAAGGATGATGAATGTAATAGAATATGAAGAATGCATGGTCCTTTGAGAAAATTGAAAATTAAGAGTGTTTCCTAAAGGCATGGAACAGATTACACCTGCACTTGGTAGCACCTCCTTTAAAATGTGCTGTGGGTTATCAAATCCCAGCTCCAGGAATGAAAGGTAAAGAGAGGATAAAGATCCTGTACTCCCCACAAGATGCGATTACTACAATGCACTTCTATCTCCATATTTTCTCTTTTCTTCCCTTGTGGTTCTTACACCATATTGTAGGCCACAGTAAAGCAAGACTTATATTCACAGAATCGCACAGTGAAGAAGAGGTCCTTTGGGGGCAGCATGGTGGTGCAGTGGTTAGCACCGGTGCTTCACGGCGCCAAGGACCCAGATTCAATCCCAGCCCCGGGTCACTGTCCGCGTGGAGTTTGTTCATTCTCCCAGTGTCTGGGGTCTCACCCCCACAACCCAAAAAACGTGCGGGTTGGGTGAATTGTCTATGCTAAACTGCCCCTGAATGGAAAGAAAAGAATTGGGTACTCTAAATTTTAAAAAGAAAAAAACACCAGCTGTGCTCTTAACACTGGGCTTGTTTGAATTGCATTAATTTTAGGATCATTTACTAGTTTCTCAATCAGTTTTCCAATTACCTTACCATTAACACTTGGTGACTTTCGGTGGCGGTAATACTGTACTTTTAGCCCTTTTCGCCCATTACCGGGTCACTGTCCCGTGTGGAGTTTGCTCATTCTCCCCATGTCTGCATGTGTCGTATCCCCACCACCCAAAGATGTACAGGGTAAATTGCCCCTTAATTGGAAAAAAAGAATTGGGCACGTTAAATTTTAAATAAAGAAGAGGCACTTTGGCCCATCGAGTCTGCACTGACACATGAAAACACCTCACCTACCTACCTAATCCCATTTGCCAGCACTTGGCCCATAGCCTTGAACGTTATGATGTGCCAAGTGCTCATGCAAGTACTTTTTAAAGGATGTGAGGCAACCCACCTCCACCACCCTCCCAGGCAGTGCGTTCCAGACTATCACCACCTTCTAGGTAAAAACGTTTTACCTCACACCCACCCGAAACCTCCTGCTCCTCACCTTGAACTTGTATCCCCGCGTGACTGACCCTTCAACTAAGGTAACAGCTGCTCTCTATCCATCCTTTCCATACCCCTCATAATCTTGTACACCTCAATCAAGTCGTCCCTCAGTCTTCTCTGCTCCGACGAAAACAACCTCTCGTCGTAACTTAAATGTTCCCTCCCAGGAAACATCCTGGTGAATCTCCTCTGCATCCCCTCCAGTGCAATCACACCTTCCCATAATGTGGCGATCAGAACTACACACAGTACTCCAGCTGTGGTCTAACCAAAGTTCGATACAACTCCAACATGGCGTCCCTGCTTTTGTAATCTCTGCTTCGATTGATGAAGGCAAGTGTCCCGTTTGCCTTTTTCACCACCCTACATTGACAAGAGAAAAGCAAAATATTACCGATATTACGTGTACTAAAAATGTGAAATAAAGATAAAAGGCTCTAAGTACTCAGCAGGTCTGGCAGCAAATGTTGAGAGAGAGAAAGCGTGACAATGGACTTTGATGCGATTCTAAAGAGCGGTGGTAAAACTGCACGGTTCACATTAAGCCAAGAGTGCGTGAATAAGAGGGTACATTTTGGTTTTGGTATTTTATGTAATGCATCATTAGAGTGATAGAAATAAAGTAACAAAGGTTTTACGTTTACTTGTACTAAAATTTATGTTCCCTTATAATCATTTGTTTCTCGAATATTTGTGGCTCACTCACCTCCCACCACCCCCATGAAATTTCTATACCCAGAAGTGGCCCTCTGGTGGAAACATTGGCCCACCCCTGATTAGGTGTTGGTTTGCAGGTGGTGTGGTCTAGATAATATCAATCAGAAGTCCATAATAAGCTAAACTGTTTCTAACAAACACTATGGGGGGAGAAATTAATTTGATGGAGTGGCACTTGGCAGACTATGTTAATTTCTCTGGAGCAGACAGCATCACAGGGTGCTACCTGAGCAAGCCATACGAAAATCGAGCCAAGTCTGTGTACAATTAGCAGTAACCAATTTTGACCCCTATGTATTTATTTCAGAAATTTGAAGTCACAAACTGTTAAAATCTATTTTAAAATGTAGCAATCGGTCGGCTTCCAGTGGGGGAAAGAGAGCGGTCGCGGGTAGAAGAGCTCCTGAGGTGGGAAAGCAGTTGCGTCCCGTTCCCCGCGAGGAACTTGCGCCCAAGTCCACAAACTTGGCCGACTGGGCCCCCGTACAGCAAGAGAGTGTGGAAGAAGAGGAGCGACCCGGACTCCGAAACGGAGCCAGGTCAGAGACCTGAGTGCTCAGGAGCAGAACGAGCGACAAAGAGAGAGCCTCCCCGGGGAGAGGGAGAAGAGGCCACAAGGGACCGGAACGGTAAGCTGCGGCCCGGGGGAGGAAAGGTGTGCGAGAGGAGCCGGGGCCGGAGACCAGGAAGCGGCCGGAGAGAGCCCCCCCCTCCCCGAATGGAGATAGTGCATCGGAGTGGCCGGCCCGACCGCGTCGCCAACCCCCCCCCCCCCCCCCGCCGCGCAGCAGGACGTGTGGCCGAGGAGAAGCAGCACAGAAGCGGGGACTGAGCTCCCCCACCCATCCACGGCAGCAGGGCACGGAGCAACAATGCGGGGCAACAATGCGGGGCAGGAGGAGCAGCGGCCCGAGCCAAAGCGGGGACCGAGCCAGCAACGAGGCCCGACACCCACCCCCAGCGGCAACGAAGGGGGACTCCCGGCCCGACAAGAAGCCTTTCTCTCTCTCTCTGGTCTCAGGGTGAGTGAGGAGGAGAAAAAGAAAACAAGAACTTCCTCTTTTTGAGAGAAGGGGGGGGGGGGGGGGGGAGAAGAGAAAAAATACTCAGAGAAGAAAACTGTTAAAGGGACAGAAAATTCCCTCTCTCTTTCCATGTTTCTCAAAAAAGAAAGAGGGGGAGAGGAAAAAAAAAGAAAGGGGGGGGGAGGAAGAAAAAAGGGAGAAAAAAAAGGGGAGGGGGGGAAAAGAAAAGGGGGAAAATAAAAATGCCAGAAGGGAGCCAAAGCAGAGGGAGAAAGGGCACCAAAAGCAAACGGGGCAATTCGCAAGCCCACTCAGACGAGCTAATCGGCGCACGAAGCAGCGGAATGGAAGCCTCGTCGCAACAAAAAGAACTGGGCAGACAGGAGCATTTTCCCCCTGGGCCAGAGGGGAACTGGAAGACAGCCTTTGCCGAGGCGCTGAGGGAACAGCAGCAGAAAAGCAAGGCAGGGACCAAAGCAGACACAGAGGCCGCAGTACAGGCAGCAATGGCCAAGGCCCTGGCGGAGTTGCAGCTCGCCCTGAGCAGAGAAGAAACTGGAAGCCCAAAAGGCGACCATTAAGGAGCTGGAAAAAGCCGCGACTGACATGAGCGACTGGATCACGGCCCTGGAGAAAGAGATGGCGAGACTGGGCACAACACAGGGGAGCCTGAAGGACAGGGTGGACGACCAGGAAAACCGCTCAAGAAGACAGCATGTCAGGATAGTGGGCCGACCAGAGGGGATCGAGGGCAGAAACCCCACGGCCTACGTGGCCAAGATGCTGGGCAACTTAGTGGGGAGGGAAACTTTCCCCAACGCACCAGAAATAGACAGAGCACACCGGTCGCTGCGCCCAAAGCCCAGGGCGGAGGAACCCGAGGGCAGTTATAGCTAAACTACACCGGTACAAAGACAGGGAAACAATCCTGCGCTGGGCCAGGCAAAACAGAACCTGCAAATGGGAAGGACACTTCACTGGTGTACAAGGACATTGGGGCAGACTTCGCCAGGAGACGGGCCGAATTTAATAGAGCGAAAGCAGCCCTTCACAAGAACAATGTGCGCTTTGGTATGCTGTACCCAGCGAAACTCTGGGTTACATACCAAGAAAGAGTGTATTTCTTTACAGGCCCCGCCGACGCAAACAGGTTTATCAAGGAACACGGGCTGGAAAACCAACAGCGAGGGTAGAAATACGGGGCCCCTGGTAAGGGGCAATAACACGCCGCCGGGGGGGGGGGGGGGGGGGGGGAGAACGCGCGCACCCTGAACAACGAGCGCACCCTGAACAAAAAGCAAACCGCTACCCAATGAACCGCCATAGGTGGGAAACCAGGCCTCAGCACGAGGGCACGAGAGTAGCGGAGAAGGGAGAGCAAATGGGGGGGGAGCGCAGGGTAGGACGGGGGAAGAGCGGGCAGAAAAACACAAAGGCTGGATGGGGGAGAAGCGAGACAGTAACTCCCTAGAGGGGGTTACCGCACCAGCAAGAAAGCTAGCACCGGGGACATGCAAAAAAGCAGGACCGCAGCACGCCCCCAACAGGGGGGAATGACGCCAGGCAGAGGGGGGGGGGGGAAACCACTCAACAGAGGCAGGAGAGTAAACGGGGATAGGAGCAGGGGAAAGAGGGATAAAGGAGGGATATATGGGAGAGGGGGAGAAAGGGGGAGGAAAGGGAGAGACTGGAGGAGGGGGCACAGGAAGGGAGGGAACGGGGGGGGGGGGTGGAACACAGGGACGGAGGGACAAACAAGGCTAAAAATGGAACAGCAATAGGGCTACAGAGTGCCACAACCAAGGGCATCGCAATCGCTGCAAGCATCCACCCAGTAGGGCCTCTGGGCGAAGGGAGACCCCAGAGTGCAGGGGGCTACCCGCGTGGCGGCCGCACAGTGGGCGACCATTCCGGGGGTCTCCTGGACGGAGGGAAACTCCGGAGCGCAGGGACCCGACCGCATGGAGAGAGCAGTGACAGCGGCCATCCTGGACGGCCCCCTAACAAGGGGGAACCCCAGAGGGCAGGGGCACGTCCACCAGGTAAATATGGTTAATCCCACAGGAGCGAGGGGACAGAAGCCCCCCACCAGGATAGTCACCTGGAACGTAAGGGGACTCAACGGCCCAGTGAAAAGATCCAGAGTCCTCACCCACCTAAGAAATATGAAGGAAGGCATAATCTTCCTTCAAGAGATGCATCGGAGAGGGCAGGACCGACTGCGGGTAAGAAAGGGCTGGGTGGGACAGACCTACCATTCCTGTTACGGAACGAGGGCCAGGGGGTGGCAATACTGATCAGCAAATGGACGATGTTTAGGGCGACAAAGACGGTTACGGACCCAGGGGGACGGTGCGTCATGGTCAGCGGGGCCCTGGATGGGGCACCAGTAGTACTAGTTAACGTGTACGCGTCCAACTGGGACGACACGAGCTTCATCAAGAAGACCATGGAAGAAATCCCTGACATAGCGACGCACTGGCTAATCATGAGGGGGTACTTCAACTGTGTTCAGGACCCAACGACTGACAGATCAAACCCCAAGACGGGGAAAACCTCAAACATGGCAAGGGAACTCGGTCACTTTATGGAACAGATGGGAGCGGTGGACCCCTGGAGCTTCACCCATCCAGGGGAGAAGGAGTTTTCCTTCTTCTCCCCAGTACACAACATTTCCACCAGAATTGACTTCTTTGTGGTGGGGAAAACGGTGCTTCCAGGGATAGACAAAGTGGAATACTCTGCAATTGTGATATCAGACCACGCTCCACACTACATGGACGTGAGGCTGGAGACGGTCAGGGCCCAACACCCCACATGGAGGTCGGACGTTGCCCTACTAGCTGACAAGGATTTCAACGAAAAGATATCGCGTGCCATAGCAGAGTACACGGAGAACAATCAGAATGGGAAGGTCTCACCCTCCACCTTCTGGGAAGCGCTAAAGGCCGTACTAAGAGGGGAAATCATCGTTTTCAAAGCGTAAAGAGATAAGGAGGAAAGGGCGGCTAGGCAGCAGCTGGTCGACTCCAGACTGGAGGTAGACCGTAAATATTCCGAGGCCCTGACCGTAGAGCTCCTGGTGGAGAGGAAAGAGTTACAAAGGAAAGCAGTGCTTCAACGCCGCCAAGCACATGGGATTCTATACAAACACGGAGACAAAGCCAGCCGCCTGCTGGCACACCGGCTGAGAAAGCAGGCAGCCACCAGAGAAATTGCACAAAGCAGGGATACCAGATGCACATCAGAAACAGAGTCAGAAAAGATTAACAAAGCCTTCAAGATCTTTTACAAAGGGTTGTACACCTCAGAGCCCCCAATGGGGGAGTCCGGGATGAAACGGTTCCTTGATGGACATGCCAGTCGTAGGGGAAGGCAGAAAACAGTGCCTGGAAGCACCACTAGCACTGGGAGAAATCATGGACAGCATTAGCTCCACGCAGGCGGGAAAGGCGGTGGGACCAGACGGATTCCAGGCAGACTTCTACAAAATATTTGCAACAGCACTGGCCCCGCACCTGCGGGAGATGTTCACACACTCGCTGGCTAAGGGCACACTGCCACCCACACTAGCACAGGCCTCAATCTCGCTGATACCTAAGAAAGATAAAGAAGCCGAGTGGGTGCGCGCAGAAGAGGCTTTCTGTAAGGAGGCCTTCTGTAAGGGGACCTCCCTCCGGGCCCTCGCCACAGCGGCACTCCCATTCCCACCCAAAAAACACTCCAGCAGCCCGGTGGTGATAGCCACCCTCCAGTCCTGGAACCAACTACGGCAGCAATTTGGCCTGACCAAAATATCGGACAAAGCTCCCATCTGCAACAACCTATAGGTTCACACCAGCGCTGACTGACGCCACCTTCAAAAGGTGGAGACAGGACGGGGGGGACACTGACAGTCAGGGACCTATACACCGACGGCAGGGTCGCAACACTGGACCAACTGACAGAGCAATTCCAGCTAGCCAAGGGGAACGAGCTAAGGTACCTGCAACTCAAAAACTTCCTACGAAAGGAGACAAGGACTTACCCACAACCGCCACGACAGACATTACTGGGAGAGTTACTGGACGCAAGCATATTAGAGAAAGGAAACTGTAGCGACATGTATGACCGACTGGTAGAAGGGGCTGACACCGTACTGGACGCAACAAGAATGAAATGGGAGGAGGACCTGGGGATTGAAATAGGATGGGGACTCTGGAACGAAGCACTGCAGAGGGTCAACTCCACCTCCACGTGCGCAAGGCTCACCCTGACGCAACTATAAGTGGTACATAGAGCCCACTTAACAAGAACCCGTATGAGTCGGTTCTTCCCGGAGGTGGAGAATAGATGTGAACAGTGCCAAGGAGACCTGGCCAACCACGCTCATATGTTCTGGTCTTGCCCCAGACTTGTGGAGTACTGGACTGCTTTCTTCAAAGCAATGGCCAAAGTGGTGGGGGTGAGGGTGGAGCCATGCACGAAAGTGGCAGTCTTCGGGGTATCAGACCAGCCAGATCTATTCCGGGGGAGGAGGGCGGACGCCCTTGCCTTTGCCTCCCTGACCGCCACCGTAGAATCCTGTTCGGCTGGCGGTCAGCAGCACCACCCAAAGCTGCAGACTGGCTGTCCAACCTCTCAGAATCTCTCCAAATGGAGAAAATCAAATTCGCCATCCAAGGGTCAGGCGACGGCTTCCACAGAACGTGGGAGCCATTCACCCAATTGTTCCGTGACCTGTTTGTGGCCAACAAACAAGCAGAAGAATAGCCAGGAACCAGGGGAAAGCAGCCAAAGCATGAGTGAGAGAGTTAGACCGCGAGAGGGGTGGGGGCTGGGGGGGGGGGGGGGACAGCTCAATCTAAGAAGAAGGAAAGGTGAACCACAGGGGGGGGGGAAAGAATCAGGGAACAATAAAGAGCCAGGGAGGTAGGTGGGGAGGGAGTGGGGGGCGGGGGGGGTGGGGGCAAGGAATCGTATACTAACTTGACATCCACAGGAACAGAGAAAAAGGAGAATACAGGCGGAGGATGGGAGGACCGGCTGAAGCAGTAGTGTGCACGAGAAGACAACGGCGGCAAAATCTGTCCAGGAGAAGCAAGGGGCAACACCGGCACCAGACCCATTCGAGGCGTGCCCTCTGGAATTGTCTCTCCGGCACAAACAGATGCCTACTTATATATATTATACACACACACACACACATCATATCCTGTGTACACAACGGCAAATATACTCTGTTCAAAAATCCAATAAAAACATTCATGAAAAAAAATGTAGCAATCAGTGAATAATTTTATTTTGTGATTCATGGACAATTGAAATTAAAATAGAAATTCTGAAAATCACTATCAATAATTGATTTTCAGGCAATAGGTCAGCACACTTGCGACTGGAAAACATCAAACACAGAATCAAAAAGGTAGTTGAGCTCTTGGAAAACTAAAACAGAGAGGAAGCTGAATTAGACAATTGGTCCATCAGCTCCCAAAAGGGATGACATTTTAGATTTGATTCAGTCAAAATATAACAATAGCAACAATATGCAATTACATAGGGCTTCTTATGCAGCATGAAGTATCTGAACCCGTTTTTCTTTTTTAGATAGTGATAGGTCTGTTGTGGATTTCCGGCATTTTCTGTTTCTATTTCAGAGCCAGTATGAACCAACAAACAATAACGTTAAGCATTTTGCCTTAAATTCTAGGATTATGCAATGTGGAAACTTTGCCAATGAAGAAATTAAAAGACCCGAATTGGTGATTTTTATTTTTAGATTCAACTAGATTCAAATAGATTTCAACTGAATCACAACAGAAAAGCAGCAATAATGAAAACAAAAATCTATTGCCAGACTTTGAAGCAGAAGTTCCAATTACAGTCTAGACTGATAATCATACTTGACTGCCTACTTCACGAGTTTGCACTGGGGTTGCTGCAGGAAATGGGGAGAAGCAGCTAGGCATGAGAGTGGGAAGGATTCCCATGCCACACTAAAGCAATTCACAGTTCTGCAGTCACTGAGGGGGAAAAAAAAGTAATGAATATAAATACATCTTCTTGTGATTTAATGAAGTTTTCATACCAAATGCCATTGACTACATTTGTACTGTTCCTTAATTATCCATCTCAGCTACAGAAAAGTCTCGGACTGAAAAAATGCTAAAAGGAATCTTGTAAATGGCCTGCTTCTTTTGGCATCACATTCCGCAGACTACATCTTAGGCCGGGTGCCTCGGAACAAAAAAATGTGACCAAATCAACTGAATACACGAGGTTCATGCATGCACAATTGCTTCATAATGACAGCCACAATTCTAGAGCACCTAGGCATGAGCACCTCAGTCATTGCTGCACCCAACATGCAGCATGCTGGACTAATTCCACAAGACTGAGGCCACGCCATTAACCCGTAATTAAATATAGCCTTAGGAAACCGCTCAGTGGCACAATCGGAAAAATATAATTGATTGGATCCATCAGCATATCCAAATTGAATGTCTTTGGTGTAGGTAGCATTAAAACATTGACACTAGTAAGGGGATGAGAACATGGCCTCAGTTCGATGTTTAGTTCTGCAATTAAAAATATTCCAAATATTCCTTAATTACTTTCAATTTACTCAAGTTTATGATTATATATCCCCTGGGTTTTATTTTATTCATTATTTCTTTATAATTATGTGCTGTAGTCATTAATTTTCCACAAACCTAAACTACAATCTGATTAGATTATTTTATGTCTTTAGATGCAGCAAATGTATTCTCTTGTTAGCATGTTATATCATTAACGTTCATTTTGTCTGACATCTCTCCTGTACCCAAAATTTAAGTGCCAGTGACCCAAGGTTTGTTGCCCTGTGGACATTTTAAAACACGAAAGGACATCTTGTATCCTAAATAATAGCAATGACTTGTTTAGGACTATTTTAAGAAACTCATGCTTTTAAATTAAAAAAAAAGACTTCTAAATAAATGCATCCTTAAAAATGTGGAAGTCATGTTTTGATCAAAATGAATAATTAATTCTGTGGGTTAAATGAACAAGGAATTAATTGCACCATAAACTTTCCACATCACAGATGCTCCTTTACCACGACTGACCCAAGACTTCCGACAGAATGAAAGTGCAGCTTTGGGCGGCACGGTGGCACAGTGATTTCATAGAATTTACAGTGCAGGAGGCCATTCGGCCCATCGAGCCTGCATCGGATTAGCACTGCTGTCTCACAGTTCCAGGGTCCCAGGTTTAATTCCTCCCTCGGGTGACTCTCTATGTGGAGTTTGCACTTTCTTCCCGTGTCTGCGTGGGTTTCCTTCCACTGTCTAAAGAAGTGCAGGTTAGGTGAATCGGCCTTGCTAAATTGCCCCTTAGTGTCTAAAAGGGTTAGGTGGGGTCACGGGGATAGGGTGAGGTGTGGGCTTAAGTGGGGTGCTCTTTCCAAAGGACCGGTGCAGACTCGATGGGCCGAATGGCCTCCTTCTGCACTGTAAATTCTATGATATGATTCTATGATGGCTCCCATGTACTCATTGTGCAGAGGTAATAACATTCAAATTTTGCAAACAACAGCACATTCAACCTTTCCAAATAACCTATTGCCAAGCAAATATATCCTAAATTCTCCCTTCTCCAGTTTTCAATGTCTCTTGATGGCCCTTATGTGGTTCTAAGCTAGAAAGGTGCAAGAGTTGAAGGCCGAGGGAGCAAATTCTGACAAAAAAATCTGAAGTGGCACCCAAAGGAGGACTGAAATCTAAATATGTCACCATTCCGGCAATTCCTCAAAGTCAATGCATTCCTTTGGACTCAACCAAGGAAGATCAAAGAAGGACACTGATGTTTGAGCAGCCCAGGGTCTCCATACATTTTGCCAGAATAAAACCAGCCACTCCAGTTTTGCTGCAAAGAATAATTAGTTTGGCTGTATTGTTGTTCAGTATAAACATATTTCAATTACATCCAATTAGTTTGACATACATACACTGACATTCATTTCTGTCAAGCTGCTTTCGCAAGGGTCAGACATGTCAATTCTACAAACAAACTGGAGTAGTGCCAATCTCCTGCCACTAATATGGGGGAGACTCTTACCTGGGAATTTATTTAAGTATTTTGGATTTCACACAACTCCGGTTTACTCCCTTACTCGAACATGCAGTTTGAATTACTTACTCTCATCAAATGTACCAGAAATTAACACAAACAGTCTATTTTAAATAAAGTATACGATAATCTTGAATTAACTCAAGTCACTGTTCATGCATCGCGCTGCTGCTTTATTATATTAGCATTTTGTACTATTTTATATGTTACTATATTACTGATGTGACTGACAACCAACTCACTAACAAAACTAAAATATCCTCTCTCATTATCAAGACAGCTGGTAGCATAGTTGTAATGTCAATGGACTAGTAATCCAGAGGCTCAGGCTAATGCCCTGGGGACACAGGTTCAAATCCCACCACAGCAGCTGGCGAAATTTAAATTCATTGGAAACTAGCCTCAGTAATGTTGACCATGAAACTATCATTGATTGCTGTATAAGCCCATCTGGTACTTGAATGTCCTTTAAGGGAAGAAAATCTACCATCCTTAACTGGTCCCAGCCCACATGTGCTGCCAGGTTGATTCCGAAATGCTCTCTAGTAAGGCACTCAGTTTAAGAGAAATTAGGAATGGACAACAAATGCTGGCCTTACCAGTGACATGCGCACCTCCTGAAAGAATAAAGAAACTAATGTCTATCAATTTTACATTTTACATCTATTTATTTGATCCCTTTCCTTCTGACTTTTGTTACAATCCATGTAAAGGCCAATAACTGTAAAAAGAAATCTGAATTCCCAGTGGCCAACTTAAAGGAATTACAGAAGAGTTCAAGTTTAAAACTTTTACTGTAACACAAACTAAAAGCAACATTGACTAATTTCAGTAGACAACCAATAGTCTAAATTCTGGAAAAGATCCTTCAATTAACATCAAAAACAGTTATTCTTTACTTTGACTAGACACTCTGTTCTCCCAGAACCAGTCCAAAGTGATTTTAGTGTCGAAGGGCTTGCTTTACTTCTTTTCCATTTCCAGCCAGGTAACTTCTAATCTCCAAACTGGCTTTTACAGTGCGAATGACCCTGGAGATACTCTCCCTGCCCCCACCCCCTCCCCAGTCAAAGCTTGGTAAATCTGGTCTCTCCAATCAGAGTATGAGCTCCCATACACCATAGTGAACCACAGAGGCTCTCCGTCTCTCTCATCCTTGCAGACTGCCACTGTCTGTAAGGTACAGTGATATTTTAAGAAAATATCCTAGAAGTCAAATATCCTACAATGACTATCTTTGGACTCTCATCATCTCAAAGCCCATCTCCATGGCAATATAAATCACATAGGCCTTGTAACCAGGTAGAAATGCGAATTAGCTATCCTTTAGACTCCCAACTTCATTCTATCTGATCAAATTACAGTTCTTGAAATTGCATACTTGTCAAATATTTTGGAAAACAAAATTTATTGGCCCAAAAACTATTTATTCCATCTTGAAATTAAATAGGCAGTTAAGTATAACCATTTATAAAACCTGGCATTCCGAACATCTTCCTGGAGACTAACTGTCTGCAAAGATGATTTGATTCTGTGCAAAAAAAGTGCACATAGTCAGAAAATAACATTAATATTTCATTTAAAAACAACATTTTATTAATGTTGTCATTGCCCACACATTGCTTTGGTCATTGTTACAGGTGTGAGCATATTGCATCTTCTTGCCAGTAAACAACCTGGGTCCCCTTTAATAGTTAACATCCAAGTCACCCAGTCGTGCTGTCAGCAAAATTCAGAGCACATCACATGAACCCCTTCATTCCACTCTCAGTAAAAGGCACAACTTCATTGAATTATTAGATGCTCACATTATTCACTCCGACATTGTGTAATATGAAGTGAGGGTTTTTTTTTTTTTGTAGAATATTGCGGGTTGCAGTTACGTTAACTATTTCACTGAGCTATGTACAGAGGGATTAGAAATATTTCTGTTTACAGCTACAACCTGCTCATTCATCATTAGACATGATATATGGCAACCTTAGCAGGTTTGGGAGGAATAGGTGCCTTCGGACCTTTGGTTCCGAAGGGTTTCCACCACAAGGAGTTTCCTTGTCTCATGTCTGATATGTGGTAGACGAATTGATAGAGATTGATTGTTCTGATTAGTCAACGCAACTACTAGGATGCTAGAAGGCAAAGTAGCTGGACTGTGGTATTTTCTTAGATAACAATTCCTGTTTGGTTTGTTCACATTTGTCAAATTTGACTGATAATCTAACAAGTGTGAAGTTTTTTGAAACGATCATGGTTTTTCAACCTATGACTGTAATCCTCATTGTACACCAGTGTGATGTGACAAGTTGCAGGTTAGATACAGGATTTAATATCAGCGACAGTATACATAGTGAGAAACACATTGTAAGTAACTGCATGTATGAATTAAATAGCATCACAACACATGTACCTCGAGGTTCTGCATCATTTAATAAATATCATAACGCTGTCACATTCAGTGAAAACTAATAAAAGTCTGAAGTTAAAGGACAGAGAAAATTGAAATTTGAACATGGTACTGTTTATTGAAGTCATAGACAGAGCTGAGAAGAAGTTGGTGGAGTGATAGTTGAAGTAATTATGAAGCAATTAGTGGCTGGATCTCAGAGTTTGTGGAAAATCGTAAAAGCATTCAAGACAAAGCAATTCTG